>NC_133926.1:94466-424581 GCF_964199755.1 Larus michahellis | reverse complement strand
GCACCCTGTGTCCCCCTCGGTACCCCATCCTGGCCCCCCAGGGCACCCTGTCCCCCCCCAGGAACCCTGGATCCCCCCTGGGCACCCCACAGCCCCCCCCAGACACTCCCTATGTCCCCCGAGCACCCTATTCCCCGCCCCCAGGAACTCTATATCTCCCCCCCAGGACCCTGAGACCCCCCCAGGGCACCCTGTTGTCCTCCCCCAGGAACCCCAAATCCCCCCTGAGCACCCCCCCCAGCTTCCCCCAGACACCCCAAATTGCCCTGAGCACCCCCAGTCTCCCCCCAGCACTCCATAGTTCCCCCCTTCGCGGTCCCTGTATCCCCCCTGGCACCCCACGCTGCCCCCCCAGGGAGCCTGGATCCCCCCCTGAGCACCCCATATCCCCCCCCAGCACCCTGTGACCCCCCCCGGGCTCCCCCAAACCCTCACATCCCCCTGTTTTTTCAACGTCCCCCCCCCCAGCCCATTTCCATCACGTTATCGAGCAGCTCCGGTTCCGGCAGGGCTCCGTCGGCAGCATCTTCATGTCGGCAGGTACCGGGGCGGGGGGGACACAGGGTGCCCTGGGGGGGGTCTCGGGGTGCTTGAGGGGCAGGGTGGGGTGCCCAGGGGGGGATACAGGGCTCCTGGTGGGGGGGGAATAGGGTGCTTCAGAGACATACGGAGTGTCTGGGGGGGCTTTGGGGGGTCTGGGGGGGGCTGGCGGTGCTGGGGGGGGGGGCTATGGGGTGTTTGGGGGCAGGGTGGGGCGTCCAGGGGGATACGGGGTGGGGAGGGGCTGTGTAGGGTGCTCAGGGGACATTTGGGGTCCTGGGGGGGGGGGGTTTGGGGTGCTTAGGGCAATATGGGGTGTCGGGGGGGGGATTCAGGGTGCCTGGGGGAGGATTTTGGGGGTGTGTGGGGGGATTTTGGGGTGCTCAGGGGCCATTTGGGCTACGAGGAGGGGGATTTGGGTTGCCAGGGGGACGTTGGGGTGCCGGGGTGGTGTGAGGACCCCGGGGGGGGGGATATGGGGCTGCCCCCCCCCCTCCGCACTAAATCCCCCCCCCCCCGCACTAAATCCCCCCCCCTCGTCTCCCACAGCATTCCAGTTCTCCTACACGGCCGTCTTTGGCGCCTACACGGCCTTCATCTTCCTCAGGACAGGTGGGGTGCAGCCGGGGGCGGGGGGGGGGGGTTGGAGGGGGGGGTCTCAGCCGTACTGACCCCCCCCCCGCCTTGTCCCCTTTGTCCCCAGGTCACCTGGCGGGGCCGGTGCTCTGTCACTCCTTCTGTAACTCCATGGGCTTCCCGGCGGTGGGGGCGGCCCTGGAGCACCCCCGGCGCCGGGCGCTGCTGCCCTGTTACCTCCTGGGCGTCTTCCTCTTCCTCCTCCTCCTCCACCCCCTCACCGAACCCACCTTCTTCGGGGGGGCTCCGGCCTGCGCCCAACGCGGCCCCCCCCTGCCCGGAGCCCCCCCTGCCTGCTCCTGACCCGGGCGCGGGGCCCCGGCCCCGGCAACCCCCCCCCCCCCCCCCCGCACCCCGTTTTTATAGGTGCCGCCGCACAGAGCTCTATTTTTGTGATTAAAGTGCTTTAAGCCTTGGAGGGAGTGGACTGGGAGTGGACTGGGAGGGAGAGGGCAAGGCTGGGATGGGACTGGGAGCGAGTGGGACAGACTGGGATAGAGTGGGAGGAACTGGGATGGGACTGGGAGGGAGGGGGAAAGACTGGGATGGGACTGGGAGCGAGTGGGACAGAGTGGGGTGGGACCAGGAGGGCGTGGGACGGGACTGGGATGGAGGGGGAAGGTACGGGACGGGACTGGGCAAGACTGGGAGGGAGTGGGACAGACTGGGATGGAGTGGCAGGGCGTGGGATGGGACTGGGAGAGACTGGGAGGGAGTAAAACGGCACTAGGATGGACTGGGAAGGTGTGGGATGGGACTGGGAGGGCCCTGGGATGGGACGAGGAGGGAGTGGGAGACTGGGGAGGTACTGGGGCAGACTGGGAGGCGCTGGGACAGGACTGGGAGGAACTGGGGACAGACCGGGAGGGTGTGGGACGGACTGGGAAGGGCCCGGGGACTTACTGGGACTGGGCTGAAGGGGCGTTGGGCCGGGGCGCGGACTGGGTTGAACTGGATTGAACTGGGATTCTGCCCCGTTCAGACTGGGACGGGACCGGGGGTGCCGCAGCTCCTCCCGCCCGCCAGGGGGCGCTGTCCTGACCGCCCCGCGCATGCGCCGCCCTCCTATTGGACGCGACGAGAGCCAATGGGAGCGTGGCGTGGGCGTGGCCTCAGGCCACGCCCCCTCCTTGTAGGGATCACCCCCTGCCCGTCACCAGCGGCGCTTTATTCCCCCCACGTGACCGCCGTACACCCGCCACGCCCCCCCGCCGCGTAGCCACGCCCCCTCGCTGCAGAAGCCACGCCCCCGCGGCGCCCCCGGGTCCTGCCGCCCGCCGGCGGCTCAGGGCGGGTTGTCGCAATCCCGATCGTGGTCGCCCTGGGCCCCGCCGCGGGTGGGTGGCCCGTGGCTATGAGCCTTACGGATGTGGCGATAGAGGTCCCCGGACTGCGTGTAGCTGCGCAGGCAGTGGCGACACTCGTAAGGACGCTCCCGCGTGTGGACAGTGGCGTGGCGGCGCAGGGTGTAGGAGCAAGAGAAGGTTTTGCCGCAGGTGGGGCAAGTGGGGGCTTCCTCGGTGAAAATCCCGAAGCCCCCACGCCCTTCCAGCGGCGGAAGGAACAACGGCTCCCGCAGCGCCGGTAGCCCAAAGGGCAATGACTCCCCCGCTGCTGGCTGTGGGCCACGGGCCGGCCCAGGGAAGATGCCGGTGGGGCGGCGAGCACCAGCTTCAGGTTCCTCATCAGAGATAACGATGGCTTCCACCTTGACAGCGGTGGGGAGCAGCCCCCCAGGAGCGGCGGTAGCCCAGGGGCTAGCACAGAGCCCCCCCGGAGCCGGCAGCTCGGCTGCCCCAGGGAAGGGGATGCGGGGGGTCACCTCCGTCGAGCTGCTGGGGCTGGGGTGGGGGAGCTCCGGGGGGGCGGCGCGGGGCCAGTCGCCCTCCATGCCGGGCTGCGTGGTGTCAGCAACATCCCCACGGGCCACCGGCGGCTCAGGGAGGGGGACACCCTGCTCCTCGACACCCCCAACTTGGGGGGCTGGGCCGGGGAGGGCTAAGAGGGGTGGCCGGGGGGTGGGGGGAGGCTGCTGGGGGGCAGCTGGGGGGCTAGCAGGGGTGTCTTCTTCCTCCTCCTCCTCTTCCTCCTCGCGTTTGGTGCTGTCAGCTTCAGCCGGCACTCGCGCCTGCAGCTTCTTCTTGCAGAGTTTAACGACATCGTTCATGTGCAGGTAACTGGCGGCCGCCAAAACGTCCTCCAAAGGGGTTGCCGCCAGCGCCAGCCGCCCCTCGTACATGAATTCCAGCAGGAGGCCGAAGGCCGGCGGGGTGACGATCTCGCTGTTGAGACAAACCAAGTCGCCTTTGTCCAAGCGTTCGGCGTAACACATGTGGAAGAAGGCGCTGCAGGCGGCCAGGACGGCGCGATGGGCCGGGAACGGGGAGCTGCCCACCAGGACGGTGCAGTCGCAGAGGAAACCTTGGGCCCGTTGCTCCCGCAGCCCCCGCAGCAGCTGCCGGCTGTGCTCGGGGAACTCCATGGCGTGAGGCTCCTGAGGGGGAGTGACAAATGGGGGGGGGGGGGGTCAGGAGGGGCTGGGTAGTGACAGGGCAGCGGGAGAATGGGGACAGCACAGAGCAGGCAGGGAGGTGGCAGGGCCAGTATGGCAGGCCCCAGTCAGCCCCATTGGGGCCCCAGTCAGCCCCATTGGCACTCTGGTCAGCCCCATTCAGCCCCACTGGGGCCCTGCTCAGCCTTATTCAGCCCCACTGGGACCCCCATTCAGCCCCATTGGGGCCCTGGTCAGCCCCATTCAGCCCTATTGGGGCCCTCGTCAGCCCCACTCAGCCCCACTGGGACCCCGATTTAGACCCGTTGGGGCCCTGGTCAGCCCCATTCAGCCTCACTGGGGCTCCATTCAGCCCCGTGAGAGCCCCAGTCAGCCCCACTGAGGCCCCAGTCAGCCTCATTCAGCCCAATTGGGGCCCTGGTCAGCCCCACTCAGCCCCACTGGGACCCCGATTTAGCCCCGTTGGGGCCCTGGTCAGCCCCATTCAGCCTCACTGGGGCTCCATTCAGCCCCATGAGGGCCCCAGTCAGCCCCACTGAGGCCCCAGTCAGCCTCATTGGGGCCCCATTGGGGCCTATTTGGGCCCAGTCAGCCCTGCTGGGGCCTGTTTAGCCAGACCCACTCAGCCCCATCGGGTCCCAGTCAGCCCCATTCAAGCCCAGTCAGGCCCACTCACCCCCCCCCCCGTCAGCCCCGTTCAGCCCCAGTGAGGCCCAGTCAGACCCTGCCAGCCCTGTTCAGCCTCACTGGGACCCCGTTCAGCCCTGGACATCCCCATCGAGGCGTGTTCAGACCCGGTCAGGCCTGGTCAGTCAGGCCCGTTCATCCCCATTCAGGCCCGTTGGGGCCCGGTCAGTCAGGCCCGGACAGGCCCATTCAGCACCGTTGAGGCCCAGTGAGGCCCATTCGGGCCCATTCACCCCCGGTGAGCTCCGTTAAGGCCCGGTCAGGCCCACTGAGGCTTGGTCAGCCCCGTTGAGGCCCGTTCACCCCCGGTGTGCCCCGTTAAAGCCCGTTCGGCCCCAGCCCCGGGCCTCCCCCGTCCCCGCTCACCACAAAGCAGCGGCCCGGCGACGCCCCGCCTCCACCCCGCGCTGATTGGCAGCCCGGCCGGCCGGCCGCCCGCGCCTCTATTCGTCCGGTCACCTGCCGCTCAACGGGGACTGGGCAGTCGAGTACGCTGATTGGTCGCTGCTTCCCGCCACTCAGCGAGGCGGGCTGCTGATTGGCGTCGGCTGACGCCAGCCCCGGGAAGAGGCGGGCCGCGGTCGCCACGGCCGTGGTTGCCATGGCCGCGGGGGCGGGGCGTTGCCGGGGAAGCCCCGGCCGGGTGTTCTGATTGGACACTCTGCTGTGTCACTCAGCTTTCCCGCGTTGTCATTGGTCCGCCCTCCCGCCTCTACGCGGGTGCGCGTCCGCCCCTTCCCTAACTCGCACTCTGATTGGCGCGAGCTCCCATCTCTCACCCCCTCTCCCGCCAATCACGGAGCGGAGGGGGGGCAAGACTACGGTCTCCACGGCAACCAGGTAAGGAGGGGCGGGGCGGCGAGCCCCCCGAGCTCCGCCCCGCGGTGCGTGAAGGGGAGTGGCTGGGGGGCGTGGCTCCCCTCAGCCAATGGGGCGCGGCGGCGTGGGGCCAGGGGCGGGGTGAAGGGTCAGGTCCCATCCAAGATGGCGGCGGCGCCGGGGAGGTGAGCGTGCGCCGGGGGATCCTGCGGTCGCCCCCCCACCCCGCCCCCTCCCCCGTCATCCACCGGTGGGACCCCACGTCCCGGGAACCCCCCACCGGGTCCTCCCCACCCCGGGACCCCCCGGGCCCGAGTTACGGCCCCCCCTTTCCCCCCGCCACCATCCCCTCACACTCCCGGTTCCCCCCCCCACGTTGGGACCCCGGGGCCCACCCCACCCCCCGGGACCCCCCTCTCCCCGGGAACACCCCACGGCCCAAACGCCGACCCACTCCTGCCCCCCTCGTCCCAGTCCTCCCTCCCCGGTGGCTCCGGGTGTCCCCGTCCCCCTCCCCAGGTGGGTCCGGTGTCGTGTGACCCCCCCCTCCCGCCTCCCCCGTCCCTCGTCCCGGGATCCCCCCGGCCCTTTCCCCCGTGTTCACCCGTCCCCCCTCCCCGGTGGCCCCCGGTGTTCCCCCATCCCTCCTCCCCGGTGGCTCCCGGTGTCCCCCCCCGTCCCCCCTCCCCGGTCGCTCCCGGTGTCCCTTCCCCTCCCCGCTCGGTCCTAGTGTCCCTATCCCCGTTCCCCCGACCCCGCTCGGTCCCGCCGTGTCCCCCCCCGACCCTCCCCGCCGTGGCGGAGGGAGGGGCAGCTTCAACCCTGCCCTTCGCCCCGACCCGCCCCCGTTCCCCCTCCCCTTCCCGCAGGCGGCGGCGACCGGCGGAGCTGCTTTGGGCAACCCTTTGCCTCGGGGCCGCCCTGGCCGTGGACCGCAGCAACTTCAAAACCTGTGAACAAAGCGGTTTCTGCAGGTGGGGAGCGGGATGGGGGGGGGGTCACGGGGTAGGGGGGGGTGTGTGTTACCGGGCCCGGGGACGACGCTCAGGCTCTGTCCGTCCCCCCCCAACCTCGTCACCACAGACGCCAGCGGGGGCTGCAGCCCGGGGAATCGCCGTACCGAGCCCTCCTGGAGTCCTTACAGCTCGGCCCCGATGCCGCCAGGCTGCAGCTCATCAACGAAGCCACCAAGGTCGGCGTGGGGACGGGGAAAGGGGGACATGGCGGGGGGCCCGGGGGGCTGGCTCCGAATGGGAGCCCTGGCCAGGGGACAGTGTCCCCCCCACCGGAGCCAGGCAGGTCCTGGAGGGAGCGAGGAGGGGACAGGAGCGGCCAAAACCATCCCAGCCCCTCCAAAATCGGTGTGGGGACAGGGAAGGGGGACACAGGGAGCGCTGGCGTTGTCCTTGACGCTGTGTGTTGTGCCCGCCCCCCTCGCCAAAAAAAAAGGTCCCGCTGCTGCTGGAGCTGTGGGGGCTTCAGGGCAACATGACCCGGATCCGCATCAAGGAGCTGAACCCCCTGCGGCCGCGCTTCGAGGTGCCGGACGTGCTGGTGGGCGAGCCCCCGGTGGAGCGGTGAGCGTGGGGACGTGGAGATGGGGGGGACGCAGCCACCTTTAACCCCCCCACACACAGACACACTCCCGCACCTTTTTTCCCGGCAGGCTATCGGTGACGGGCCGGGACGAGGGGAGCCTGGAGCTGTCGCTGGGTCCGGCGGGCCACCGGTTGCTGGTGACGGAGAAGCCGTTCCGCATGGATCTGCTGCAGGGCCGGGAGCTGCTCTGCAGCGTCAACGCCCGCGGCCTCCTCTTCTTCGAGCACCTCCGACGCCGCCGGGACTCGTGAGTACAGACGGATGGGTTCAACCGGCCCCCCCCTCCCCCAAATTTCCCCCCCCAAACCCACCCACAGCACCCACAAACACACCACCCCATCCCCCCCCGGGGGTATCGGGGTGCCTGGCCGTCCCCGTTCCCCACCGCTGAAGGTAAACCCTTGGGGAAAGGTGGGCTGGGAAGTGGGGGGGGGAACGGCAGCGCTCAGAGGGGTTCCCTTTAAAAAGGGAGGGTTTTTTTCGGGTTGGCGGGGGGGAAGGAAGGGGGAGGTGGGGGGTGGGGAGGGGGCCGGGCTGCGTCCGTCTGTCCGTCCGGCGGCTCCTCGCACTGACTCTTGGCTGTGTTTCTGTTTCTGGCTGCGCTTCCCCCCCTGCCCGCGCCCCCAAGTTTCTCGGATAAAGTTAGTAGCTCGGTCGGTAGCTTGTGGGATAAGATCAAGACCCTTTTCCATAGGTAAATCCGTGGCTTCTGCTGCTGTCTTTGCCCCCCCCGCCCCCCACCCCACACACACACACCCCCCCCGGGGCCCCCAAAGGGGAGCCCTGTCTGTCCCCCCCCCCCTCCACTTACAGCCAGGCTGGTCCTGGAGGGCGGGAGGAGGGGACAGGAGCGACCGGGGCCATCCCAGTCCCCCCCAGTAGCGAGGAGCTGCCCCCCTTCCCCCGCCCCCCCAACCCCGAGAGAGCTGGGGGGGGGGCAGTCGGGGTGCTCGCCCCATCTCGGGGACCCCAGCGAGCGTTTACCGGGGTGTGCTGTGTCCGTCCCCCCCCCCTGCTCCCGGCTGCTGCGTGTGTGACTGCTCTGTGGGGCACCTCAGCACCCCATAACCATCCCCCCCCACCCTTTAGGGACCCCCCCAAGGACCCCACGGCGGAGGAGGGGGCGGCCACTGAGGGGCAGGAGGAAGCCGCCGGCGGGACAGAGGACGCGGGCAACCAGAGCGAGAAGGTATTATGGGGAGGGGGGGCTCCGGGGGCCAGCAGAGAGATGGGGCCCCCCCCCTTTTTTTTTTTTTGTCGGGGGGAGGGGGCGGGGGGAGAACCCCTCTCCCCACCCTAACGGCATCCGTCCCCGCAGCCCACGGAGCCCACGGCGGAGGCGACGGAGGAGCCGGGCTCCTGGGAGGAGACGTTTAAGACGCACACGGACACCAAACCCAACGGTGAGGCCCCTCCCGTGGCCGCCAGGGGGGTCGCCGTGGGGCGGGGGCTCCTAATTTCGCATACACACACACCCCCCCGCAACTCCATCCCGCTGCAGGACCCACCTCGGTGGGGCTGGATTTCTCCCTGCCCGGCTTCGAGCACGTCTACGGCATCCCCGAACACGCCGACAACCTGCGGCTCCGCACCACGGAGTGAGTGGCACAAAAAACAAACCAAAAAAACACCCCCCACGCGACGATGGCGGGGGGGGTGACGGTGACACCGCGGCGCGAAGCCGGGGGACGCCCCGCCGACCCACCCGCCCGGCTTTCGGCAGGGGGGGGGACCCGTACCGTCTCTACAACCTGGACGTCTTCCAGTACGAGCTTTACAACCCCATGGCTCTCTACGGCTCCGTCCCGCTCCTCCTGGCGCACGGCGCCCGCCGCACCCTCGGCGTCTTCTGGCTCAACGCCGCCGAAACGTGGGTGGACATCAGCTCCAACACCGCCGGCAAGGTGCGGGGCGGTTTTGGTGGCGGGGGGTAAGTATTGTTGGGGGGAATTCTGCTTTTTTACTTCTTCCCCTGCAGACTCTCTTCGGGAAGCTGCTGGATTACATGCAGGGCGGGGGGGAGACGCCGCAGACCGACGTGCGTTGGATGTCGGAAAGCGGGATAATCGACGTTTTTTTGCTGCTGGGCCCTTCGCCCTCCGCCGTGGCCGGGCAATACGCCGCCCTCACCGGTACGGCGCGCCCCCGGGGGCGGGGGGGGGTCGAACGGAATGGGGGGGGACCCCACTTTCATCCCCTTTGGGAAAGAAAAGGGATAAGATCCCTAAATCCCCCCCGCGGAGGCGGGGCGAATCTCGCGGCACGTGTGTAATTTAGTAGTAATTAAGTCCGTGATTATTCATTAGGCACCTAACGGGGTGCTTAAGGTCGTTACTTGACGACTCGAACCCTTAATTAGCGAATCCAAGGGGGAAAAAAGAGGCCGAGGGATGGAGAAAGGGAAAGATAGAGGGGTGGGGGGAAAAACACGGATAAAGGGGTGGCCGGTTCCGATTTCAGTGTCTTTTTTAGGGAATTTTCCCAGATTCTTCTTTTGTGGGGAAAAAAACGTCCCAGGTTCTATCTTTATCTTGGGGAAATAGCCCTTTTTTGGGGGGGAAATAGCCCTTTTTTGGGGGGGAATCTTTTTTTGGGGGGAAAATCTTCCCAGACACCGTCTTCGTTCTTGGGAAAAACCTTTCCCAGGGAAAATCTTCCCGGGAGCAATCTTCTTCCTGAGGAAAAATCTTTTTCGGTAAAAATCTTCGTTCTTGGGGGAAAAAAATTTTCGTTCTTGGGGGGAAAAAAAGAAACTTCTTTCTCAGGGAAAATCTTCCCGGGAGCAATCTTCTTTCTGGGGAAAAAATCTTCTTTCTTGGGGAAAATCTTCCCAGGCGCCGTCTTCGTTTGTGGGGAAAATCTTCGTTCTTGGGGAAGGTTTTCCCGGGAGCGATCTTTCTTAGGAAAAATCTTCGTTCGTGGGGAAAATCTTTGTTCTTGCAGAAAAATCTTCCCGAGCAGAATCTTCTTTCTTGGGGGAAATTCTTTTCCCTCGTTTCCCCCTTTTTGTCTTTGCGGATAAACGGGGGGAAACTGCGGAATTAGCACGTCCCGCCCCACTGAACGCGGATTTCCACGGGGCGCGATTTGGGTGGGGAGGCGCGCGCCGCGGCCGTAGGCGTTCAGCCCCGTCTCCGTCAATCCTCGTTAGCGCGTCTCCGGTGTCGCGGCTAACGAAGCAAAAGTCGTTTCCGGGCCGCGGCCGCCTCCGGCAGAGAACAAACCAGCTCGCGGCACGAGTGGCAGAACCATCCCGTCTCCGCGAGACCGTCCTCCTGCCGCTTCTTTGGGCGCGTCGCCGGTTCTTTGGACTCCGCGCCTCCATTATCCCCTCGGGAGGGTTTGAGGCCCTTCGTTAAAGCCTCGGGGGGGGCTTTTCCCCCCTCATCCCTCCCTGTTTTTTCCAGGAAATTAATTTTTAGGCTGTTTCTTACGCTTTTTTTTCTGGTTTGGTTTGTTTTGTTGTTTTTGGTTTTTGTTTTTTTTTTCCCAGGCACCCAAGCCTTGCCGCCGCTTTTCGCCTTGGGTTACCACCAGAGCCGCTGGAATTACAACGACGAGGAGGACGTGGCGGCGGTGGAGCGGGGTTTCGAGGACCACGCCGTCCCCTGCGACGTCCTTTGGCTGGACATCGAACACGCCGACGGCAAGCGCTACTTCACCTGGGACCCCAGCAAGTTCCCCCAGCCCCGCGCCATGCTGGAACGCCTGGCCGCCAAAAAACGCAAGGTAAAGGCCGGGGAAGGTGTGGGGGGGGGACACGACAACCCCTAAGAGGTTTGGGGGGGCCCCGGAGCTGAGGCGTGTGTGTGTGTCCCCCCCCCGTAGATGGTCAGCATCGTGGACCCCCACATCAAGGTGGACAGCGGGTATCGCGTCCACAACGAGCTGCGCTCCCGCGGTTTCTACGTCAAGACGAAGGACGGGAACGACTACGAGGGCTGGTGTTGGCCCGGTGAGTTGTTGTTGGGGCTGGGGTCGTTTTGGGGCGGGGGGGGGGACCGCGCTGACCCCCCCCCCCACCCCCCCACCGTGTTGTCCCCCAGGCTCCGCGGCGTACCCCGACTTCACCAACCCTGAGATGCGCGCCTGGTGGGCTTCCATGTTCGCCTACGACCAGTACGAGGTGAGGACACCCCCCCACGTCGCCCTTGGCCCCCCCACATCACCCTCAGGCCCCCCCAGAAGGCGTGTGGCCCCCCCAAAGCCACCATCAGCCCCTGCCAAGCCGCTGCCACCCCCTCCCTTGCCCTTCTGCTCCCGAATTGCCATCGTCCCCTATTCCTCGTGTCCCCCCCCAGCCCCCCAGTTCCCCCCCACCTCGTTCTCAGCCCCCCCACCTTGTTCTTACCCCCCCCCAAAGGCGTGTGGCCCCCCCCAAAGCCACCATCAGCCCGTGCCAAGCCGCTGCCACCCCCTCCCTTGCCCTTCTGCTCCCGAATTGCCATCGTCCCCTATTCCTCGTGTCCCCCCCCAGCCCCCCAGTTCCCCCCCACCTCATTCTCAGCCCCCCCACCTCGTTCTTACCCCCCCGCAAAGGCGTGTGGCCCCCCCCAAAGCCACCATCAGCCCCTGCCAAGCCGCTGACACCCCCTCCCTTGCCCTTCTGCTCCCGAATCGCCGGCGTCCCCCATTCCTCGTGTCCCCTCCTCAGCCCCCCAGTTTCCCCCCCACATCACACTCAGCCCCTCCACGTTGCCATCAGCCCCCCCAGAAAGTATGTGGCCCCCCCAAAGTCACCATCAGCCCCTGCCAAGCCGCTGCCACCCCCTCCCTTGCCCTTCTGCTCCCGAATTGCCATCGTCCCCTGTTCCTCGTGTCCCCCCTCTCACCTCTCTGCCCCCCAATTCCCTCCCCCTCGCCACCACTCCTGGGCCGCCCCCCCCTCCCTCACCGTGGGGTGGCCCCCCCCAGGGCTCGACCGAGAACCTCTTCACCTGGAACGACATGAACGAGCCCTCGGTCTTCAGCGGCCCCGAGGTGACGATGCACAAGGACGCGGTCCACCACGGCGGCTGGGAGCACCGCGACCTCCACAACCTCTACGGCCTCTACGTGGTGAGCGTTGGGGCCCCCCCCGCCCCCCAAAAAAACAAACACACACACACACCCCCCCCCCCGCCTCGGAGGGGGTCCCTCATGGCTTTTTCTCCCCCCCCCCTTTTTCCCCTTTCCCGCAGCAAATGGCGACGGCCGAGGGGCAGATCCAGCGCTCGGGGGGGCAGCGCCGACCCTTCGTCTTGAGCCGGGCTTTCTTCGCCGGCTCCCAGCGCTACGGTGAGGATGGGGGGGGACCACCCTGGGGACCCCCCCCCGTGTTGCTTTCCCCTCCCCCCGTGTGTCTTCCCCCCACCGCGTGTGTGGTTTTTGCCCCCTTATTTTCATTTTTCCTCCCCACCTTGGGTTAGTTTTTTGCCCCTTTGTGTTGGTTTTTTCCCCACTTCTGTGGGGTTTTTTTTGCCCCCTCTTGTGGTCTTCCCCGCCCCCCAGTGTTTTTCTTCCCCCCCCATGTGGTTCCCCCCCCACCATGTTGCTTTTTCCCCCCTCCTTATGTGGTTTTTTTTTTTCCCCCCCCTTCTCGCCGTTTTCTCCCCTCCTCTTCTGCCTTTCCCCCCCGCGGTGTTGATTCCCCCCTTCCCACCCCGTGTTGTTCCCGCCCCCCCCATCCTTTTTTGCCCCCCCCCCCCCCCCCAGGGGCGGTATGGACGGGCGACAACGCCGCCGAGTGGGACCACCTGAAGATTTCCATCCCCATGTGCCTGAGTTTCGGGCTGGCCGGTCTCTCCTTCTGCGGCGGTGAGCGAGGCGTAAAACCAGCGATGCGGCGGCAGGGGGGGGTATTATCCCGTGGGGGGGTCACATTGAGGTTTTTCCCCCCCCCCATAGCGGACGTGGGGGGCTTCTTTAAGAACCCCGAAGCGGAGCTGTTGGTGCGGTGGTACCAAGCGGGGGCTTTCCAGCCTTTTTTCCGGGCTCACGCGCACCTGGACACGGCGCGGCGGGAGCCCTGGCTTTTCGGGGAGGAAACGGCGGGGCTGATCCGCGAGGCCGTGCGGCGGCGCTACGCCCTCCTGCCCTTCTGGTACACGGCGTTTTACCGCAGCCACCGCCACGGCGTGCCCGTCATGAGGTCAGAGCCCTGGGGGGGGAAAAAAAAAAAAAAAAAAACAACCAAAAAAACCAACAAAAAAACCCCAATTCCACCCTAAATCCCCTCCCTGAGATCCCAGTTCCACCCCCAAATTCTCCTAACCCTTCCCAGAGTCCCAGTTCCCCACCTAAAACCCACCAATTCCCCCCCTAAAACCTCCCAGGGGCCCCCCCAAACTCCCCAGTTCCCCCCTAAAACCTCCCAGGGCCCCCCCAAATTCCCCAGTTCCCCCCTAAAACCTCCCAGGCCCCCCCCAAACTCCCCAGTTCCCCCCTAAAAACCCCCAGGACCCCCCCAAACTCCCCAGTTCCCCCCTAAAACCTCCCAGGCCCCCCCCAAACTCCCCAGTTCCCCCCTAAAAACCCCCAGGACCCCCCCAAACTCCCCAGTTCCCCCCTAAAACCTCCCAGGCCCCCCCCAAACTCCCCAGTTCCCCCCTAAAAACCCCCAGGACCCCCCCAAACTCCCCAGTTCCCCCCTAAAACCTCCCAGGCCCCCCCCAAACTCCCCAGTTCCCCCCTAAAAACCCCCAGGACCCCCCCAGTTCCACCCTAACCCCCCCCCAGAGCCCCCCCAGTTCCCCTCTATCTCCCCCCAGTTTCCCCCAGGGCCCCCCGATTCCCCCAGAGCTCCCCAGTTCCACCTCAACCCTTCCTGGAGCCCCCCCAATTCCCCCCCCTTCCCCCCGCCGGAGCCCCCCAACTCCCCCCAGAGCCCCTAATTCCTCCTCTTGTCCCCCAATTCCCCCCCAAACTCTCCTCCTTAACCCCCCCTAGAGCCTTCCAGTCCCCTCCCAAACTCCTCTAAACCCCCCCGAACTCCCCTAACCTCCCCAGAGCCCCCCAGTTCCCCCCCAGAGCCCCCCAGTTCCCCCCCAAACTCCTCTAACCTCCCCCCAGAGCCCCCCAATTCCCCCAGAACTCCCCTAACCTCCCCAGAGCCCCCCAGTTCCCCCCCAGAGCACCCCAGTTCCCCCCCAAACTCCCCTAACCTCCCCAGAGCCCCCTAATTCCCCCCCCTTACCCCTGTCAGAGCCCCCGAATTCCTCCTCTTGCCCCCCAGTCCCCCCCCCCAAACTCTCCTAACCCCTCCCTTGAGCTCTCTCATTCCCCCCCCCAAACTCCTCTAAACCCCCCAAACTCCCCTAACCTCTCCCCCAGAACCCCCAACACCCCCCAACTCCCCCCAGTCTCCCCTAAACTCCCCGGAGCCCCCCCAAAACCCCCCTAACACCCCCCCCCCCACCCCCGCCAACTTTCCGCAGGCCGCTCTGGATGGAGTACCCCGAGGACACCACCACTTTCGCCATCGACGACCAGTACATGATCGGTGAGGGGGGGTTTCCACGGGGTTTTCCCCCCACTGTGAGGTGTCCCCAGTCCCATTGAGGGGTCCCCCAGCCCCCCCACCCCGGTAATGACCCGGGAGCCCCCCCCTCCCCCCCCATTTTGTCCCCAGACAGGGCGCTGCTGGTGCACCCCGTGACGGAGCAGGGAGCCCGGGGTGTGCAGGTCTACCTGCCCGGCAAGGGAGAGGTGAGCTTTTTGGTAGTGGGGGGGACTGTTTCTACAGGTTCTGAGGGGGGCTTCAGCCTTTGGGGGGGGGCTGTGGGGGTCTCCCGTCCCCCCCAAACCGCTCTCTTGGTGCTCCCCCCCATCCCAGGTCTGGTACGACGTCGTCTCCCACCAGAAGCATCACGCACCCCAGACGCTCTACGTGCCGGTGACCTTGAGCAGCGTGGGTGACGACAAGGGGAAGGGGGGGGGGTTTGGGGGGGTCTGGAGGGTTTTGGGGGGGGCCCTTGCCTACCTACACCCCCCACCCCCCCAACAGGTGCCGGTTTACCAGCGTGGGGGGACGGTGGTGCCACGGCAGGAGCGGGTTCGTCGCTCCACCGAGTGCATGCGGGGGGATCCCTTCACCCTCTACGTCGCCCTCAGCCCCCAGGTGGGTCCGGAATCCCCCCCGAAAACCCCCCTACGGCCCCCCTAGACCCTCCCCCCCCCCCCAAACCCCCCTTATTTTCCCCCCTCTCCCCCAGGGCACAGCCGAGGGCGATCTCTTCCTGGACGATGGGCAGAGCTTTGATTACCAGACGAAGGCGCGTTACCTTCACCGGCAGTTCACCTTCGCTAGCAACACGCTGACGGCCAGGTAACCCCCCCCGACCCCAGGACCCCCCCAGAAACCCTCCAGACCCCCCCATTAACCCCCCCCTTTTTCTCCTTCCCTTCCCCTGCAGCTCCGCGGACCCCAAGGGCTCCTTCGACACCCCAGCCTGGCTGGAGCGCGTGGTGATCCTGGGTGCGGGGAAACCGGCCGCCGTCATTCTCCGTCCTGCGGGTGAGTAGGGGGGCTTTTGGGGGCGGGGGGGAGGGGGGTCGAGTCCTCAGGGTTGTAACCCCCCCAAACCCTATTTCCCACCCCCCACCCCCGCCCCACAGACGGCCCCGAAACCCGCCTGGACTTCCACCACGAGGCCGAGACCTCCGTCCTCACCCTGCGCAAGCCGGGGGTCCCCATCGGCGCCGACTGGGCCATCGTCCTGCGATAATGCAGAGGGGGGGGGCTGCTGGGGGGGGGGGGGGCCCTCACACACACACACACACACACACACACACACGCTTTCCCTGGGACCCCCCCGCAGCCCCCCAGGACCCCCCCGGGACCCCCCAACCTGGGGGACAGGGAGCTCCCCCTTGGCTGCTGTAGCGGGGGGTAGTCCCCTGCTTGGTTTTGGGGGGCTGCCTCTAAACCCCCCCCCCTTTTCCCCCCTCCCCAGATGTGGGGCTGGGGGGGATGCTGGGGACCAAAGCTCTGCGTGCCCCCCGCCCCACCACCACCATACCCCCCCTTACTTCCTTCTTGACCCACCCTTCCTCTTTTCTCCCCCCTACCCCCAGCCAGGGGGGTCAGCTGGGGTTTGGGGGAGCCCCCCCCCCTTCTCCATTCCCCCCCCATTCTCCACGTTTCCCCCCCCCCCGCCTTCCCTTTCCCCTCCCATTTCCCCCCACCATTGGGGCCTTCGGGGGGGGGGCAGAGCCGCGGCCGAGGGCGGGGGGGGGCCGGGGTGGGAGGGAGGCGGCCCCACGCGGAGTTTTGATAAAAGACAAATAAAAACCAGGTAAAAAAAAACGTGTTTTGGGGGTTCGGGGGAGTGGGAAGGGGGGGGAGGCGGAACCCGGAACCCCGCGGCCGCGTGTTCCCCACCCGGAGCGCGGACCGCAACGCCGGAAGTGACGGGGAAGCGCGGTGGGGACGGACCGGAAGTGCCGGCCCGGCCCGGCCCGGCCCGGCGGAGGCTGCGCGGCCCCGGCCCCGCTACCGGTACCCGGTTCCGACCTGCCCCCCGCCCTCCCCCGGGCGGTAAGGCCCGGCCCCGGCTCCTACTCCCCTCTCCGTCAGCCCCGGTACCGCCGAGGTGAGTCTCGGCCCCGTCGCCGTGGCAACGGCGCCACGTCCGCACTCCTTTAGGCACTGAGAGGAACACGGGGGGGGGCACTGGGAGCACTGGCGGGGGGGGGACGGGGACTGGGGGAGCTCTGAGGGGTGTTGGAGGTACTGGGGAGGACTGGGAGTACTGGGGGGAGCACTGAGGGGAGCACTGGGGTGACTGGGAGCACCGGGGGGGGACACTGGAAGCATTGGGGGGGTAACTGGAAGCACTGGGGGGCGCTGGGGGAGCTCTGAGGGGTGGTGGAGGCACTGGGGGGGCACTGGGAGCACCGGGGCGGATGTTGGAGGCACTGGGGGGAGACTGGTGGGACTGGGAGCACTGGGGGGGGGACGTTGGAGGCGATGGCGGGGGGGGGGCCGCTGGCATGTACTGGGGGCTGCAGGGACTGGAGGTGACTGGGAGCTTTGGGGGTGTGATACAAGATACATACTGGGAGGGGGTTGCGGCTGCTGGGATGTACTGGGAAACGCTGGGGTGAGTGTTGCTGCTGGGGGGGGGGCACAACACGGGGCAGAGCGTGCTGGCAAGGGGGGGCTGCAGAGCAGGACCCCCGAGAGCCAGGACACCCCCCCCTTCCCCCCCACCCAGACCCCTCAGGATCCCCCTGGAATCCCTCCGGAGGCTCCAGGGGCCCCCCCTGGACACCCCCAGCCCCCCCCGAGCCCCTCCCGGACCCCCCCCGGCCCCGCCATGAGGGTGAAGCTGAAGAACATCTTCATCATCTACTTCGTGGTGTCGCTGGTGGGGCTGCTCTGCGCCCTCCTGCAGCTCGGTGAGCATGGGGGGGGCCGGGGGGGGGGCAGCTTGGGGGTCCCTGACCCCCCCTCCACCCCGGGCTGCTCCCTGACACCCCCCCCCCCCCCCTTTTGTCCCTGTCCCCTCCCCAGGACAACCCTGTGACTGCACCCAGCAGCGGAGGGGCCGGGACCGGGAGCGGCTGCTGGGGGAGCTGCGGGGTGGGGGGGGCCGGGGGGGGCCCCGGGGGCAGGGGGGGGCCCGGGTCCTGCCCACCATCTACGTGGTGACCCCCACCTACGCCAGGTGAGACCCCTGACCCCTCCAGACCCTCCCCAGACCCATTTGCCCCCCCCTGCAGCCCCATACAAACTAACTTGCCCCCTTCCAGACTCATTTGCCCCCCCCCCCCCAGACCTGGCCCCCCCACAGCCCCATATAACCTCATTTGCCTCCCCCCAGACCCATTTGCCCCCCCCCCATGGCCCTGTACAGCCTGATTTGCCCCCCCCCCGCCCCGGGCTCATTTCCCCACACCCCACCCTGACCTGCCCCCCTGCAACCCATTTCCCCCCCCCAGCCCCATTTCCCTCCCCCCCCATGTCCCTGTACAGCCTGATTTGCCTCCCCCAGCCCCATTTGCCCCCCCACTCTGCCCCATACACCCTGAATCTGCCCCCCCCCAGCCACATTTCCCCCCCACCCCGCAGCCTCCCCTGGGCCACCCCAAGCCCAATCTGTTCCCCCCTCCCCAACCTCCTTGGCTCCCACAGCCCCCCCTGACCCGCACAGCCCCCCAAGCCCCCCCTCCCCAGCCCTTGTTTTGCCTCCCTATCCCTTTTTTGTCCCCCCCCAGCCTTTTCTTTGCCTCCCCCAACCCCTTTTTTGTGGCCCCCCCCGCCCCAGGCCGGTGCAGAAGGCAGAGCTGGTGCGACTGTCGCAGACGCTGCTCCACGTGCGGGCGCTGCACTGGGTGGTGGTGGAAGACGCCCCCGCCCCCACGGCGCTGGTGGGGGGGCTTTTAGCTGCCAGCGGGGTCCCTTACACCCACCTGAACGTCGAGACCCCCCCCGAAATCCGCCGCCGCCCCGGGGACCCCCCTTGGCTGCGCCCCCGCGGCGTGGAGCAACGCAACCGGGCGCTGCAGTGGCTGCGGGAGACGCGGCTGCCCGGCGAGGGCGGCGTGGTTTACTTCGCCGACGACGACAACACCTACAGCCTGCGGCTCTTCGAGGAGGTAGGGACCCCCCCCCAGAACCCCCCGACCCCCCCTCAACCCCCCCAAACCCCCTTTGTCCCCTCCTCGAACCCCCCAGCTCCTCCCCTCTGCCTCTTCACGCCTCCAGGTTGCGGCTTTTCGAGGTGTTGGGGTTCCCTCCCGGAACCTCCCCTCCCAAAATTCCTCCAATCCCCCCCCCCAAAACTGCCCTAACACCCCCACAGCCCCCCCAATCCCCCCCAAACTCCTCAAACCCCCCCAAACTCACCTACCCCCTCAGTGTCCTGTAATTCCCTCCTAAAACTCCCCCCAGAGAGCCCCATTTCCCCCCAACCCTTCCCAGAGTCCCCCAATTGCCCCCCACTACGCCCCCAATTCCCCCCCAAGCTCCTTTAAGCCCCCCCAGAGCCCCCCAATTCCCCCCCAAGCTCCTTTAAGCCCCCCCAGAGCCCCCCAATTCCCCCCCAAGCTTCTTTAAGCCCCCCCAGAGCCCTCTAATTCCCACTGAAACTTCTTTAAGCCCCCCCAGAGCCCTCCAATTCCCACCGAAACTCCTCTAATCCCCCCCTGAGCCCCCCAATTCATCCCCGAGCCCTGTAGTTCCCCCCTGAGCCCCCCAGTTCCCCCCAACCCTTCCCAGAGCCCCCCAGTTCCCCCTCCAGATTCCCCTAACTCCCCCCAGGAGCCCCCCAATTCCCCCCCCAAACTCCCCTAATCCCTCCTAGAACCCCCAAGTCCCCCCCTAATGCCCCCAATTCTTCCCCAAACTCCCCTCGCCCCCCAACTCTTCCCTTCTACCTCCCCAAATCCCCCCCCCAGCCCCCCATTTCCCCCCCCCCAACAGCCTCTTTCTTCCCCCCCGGCAGATGCGCAGCACCCGTGGCGTGGCCGTCTGGCCGGTGGGGCTGGTGGGGGGGCTGCGTTTCGAGCGGCCGCTGGTGGCGGGGGGGCGGGTGGTGGGCTTCCACACCGCCTGGAAACCCGAGCGCCCCTTCCCTCTGGACATGGCCGGCTTCGCCGTGGGGCTGCCCCTCCTGCTGGCCCACCCCGCGGCCCGCTTCGACCCCCAAGCCGAGCGGGGCTACCTGGAGAGCAGCCTGCTGGGGGGGCTCGTGTCCCCCGCCGAGCTGGAGCCCAAGGCTGACAACTGCACCCAGGTAGGGGACGGGGGGGGGGAAGGGGGATCTGGGGGGCCCTTGGGGGGATTTTAGGGTCCCTCAGAGGGTCTGGGGTGTGGTCTGGGGGGTCCTTGGGGGGATTTTGGGGTCCCTCAGGGGGTCTGGGGGGTCCCTTGGGGGTCCTGGGGGACTCAGAGCTGACAACTGTACCCAGGTAGGGGACGGGGGGGGTGTCTGGGGGGTCCTTGGGGGGATTTTGGGGTCCCTCAGGGGGTCTGGGGGGTCCCTTGGGGGTCCTGGGGGACTCAGGGCTGACAACTGTACCCAGGTAAGGGACTTGCGGGGGGCCCCCGGGGGGGTTCTGGCTGGTCCCTCAGGTCCCTCAAGAGGTTGGGGGGGGCCCTCGGTGGGTTTTTTGCGGGGGGGGGGTGGGGGGGTGGGGGGGTTGGGCCTGGGGTCCCTTGGGGGTGTTGGGTGACAGGAACCCCGAGGGGCTCCCCGCGGTGCTGGAGGGGGGTCGCTGGGGGCCTGGGCCTCACCAAGGGGTCCCAGGCTGGGCTGGGGGGGTCACTGAGGGGGTCCTGCTGATGGCCCCCCCACTTTCCCCCCCCCCGCCAGGTTCTGGTGTGGCACACGAGGACAGAGAAGCCGAAGCTGCGGCAGGAGGAGCAGCTGCAGCGCGAGGGCCGGGGCTCCGACCCCCACATCGAGGTGTGAGGGACCCCCCCGCCCCCCCCCCCCCCCAGCATCACAGGGACCCCCCCCGGGGGACACTTGGACTTTATTTATTGATGGGGACCCCCTTTTTTTTTCCGTGGGAGGGGGCCCGCACCCCTTTTCCGTGGGGCCAAGCATCATCTCCGCAATAAACTCTCTCGTTCCATCCTCATCCGTGTCCTGGAGGGGGGGGGAACCCTCATTTCGGGGAGGGGCATCCTCACGCTGGGGGCTGCTGCGTGTACCCCCCCACAATAGGGGGGCCAGGGGGCCACGGGGGGGGCAGGAGCGGGGTCGAACCCCCCCAAGCCTCTTGTTGCCGGTGGATCTTCATGTGGGCGTTGCGGCTCTTGATTTTGAGGAAGATCCTGGGGGAAAAATTGAGGGGGGGGGGGGGGGGGGGGGCGCTGGGGGAGGGCAGCACCCCCTGTGCCCCCCCCCCCCCCACTGTGTCCCCCCACCAGGCCCCCCCAGATCCCTCTCCACCCCCCTCCCCGCATACTTGCCGCAGAGCTTGCAGGGGAAGCGGGCGCCAAGGGCTTCGGGTGGCATCTGGGACACAGAGAGATTTTGGGGGGGGGTGGCCCCTAAAACCATGGGGGGTCCCACGTGGCCCCCCCCCCCAGGGCTATGGGGGTGTCTCCAGTGCCCCCCTCCCTCGCCATACCTGCCCCTGTGCCTGTCCCAGCTGCCCTTTGTGCAGGTAGTAAAACTCCACGCACTGCGTCGTCCTCTTGGAGGCCACCTGAGGGGGGGGGGGGATAAGGTTTCGGGGGGGGAAATAAGGGTTTTGGGGTCAGCCCGTGGGAACGGGGGGCCCTGAGGAGGGGGGGGCAAAGCGGGGGGGGGGTCCCTCACCGCCTCTTGAATGCGGGTGAAATCCTTCCCGTGCTGTGCCAGGGCCTTGGCAAAAAGCCGCTGCTCCTGGGGGGTCCAGGCGTCGCTGCCTGTAGGTGAAGGGGGGGGGCAGCATCGGGTGGGGGGGGCCTCAACACCTCTGCCCCCCCCCTCAAAATCCCCCTGACCCCCCCTCACCAGTATAGTGGTACCCAGCCAAGGGGTCTGCCCGCAGCCAAGCCGGCGTCCCCAGCAGCAGCAGCTCCAGGGCGCCCTGTTGGGGGGGGACACAAGATGCTGGGGGGGGGGGGGAGGCCACCCTAAATTATCTCACCCCCCTCTAAATTTTCTCTCCCCCCCCCTCACCATCAGGTTGCCGCCGGCGCGGGCCAGGCAGTGCAGGGCCAGTTCCAGGTTGGTGCCCCCCCCGGGCAGGGCGCTGGAGCAAGCCAGGTCCAGTAAGGTCTCTACTATGGGGGGGGGGGGGACACACACGGCAAGGTGAGGATGAGGGGGGGTACATTCAGGAGACACACACACACACCCCCCCCCGGGGAAAAGGGGGGGGGTCTCACCTTGCTGTTGGGTGTCAGGGTCCCCCTCCAGCCCGGGCCAGGGGCTCCAGGCCAGTGTGGCCGCCCCGGGGGGGTCCTGGTCGTAGTCCCCCCCCACTGACACCGGCACGGCCGCCTGGAAGCTGGGGCCCACGTTGATCTGCCTGGGGTGGGGGGGGGGCACAAAATGGATGGGGGGGGGGTTATAGGACAGCCTCCCCCCTCCTCGCTGCCCCCCCTGGCACCCCCCCCTCGACTCACGGAGGAGAGAGGCGCTGGGGGTCAGGGCCCCCCTCTGCCGACAGCCCCCCAAACAGCCCCGGCCCCCCCCGCCCCGGGTCCAACATGGGCGGGGGGCGATACCGGGGGGGGCCCCCCCCCAAACTCAGGCGGCTCCGGTAGGGGGGGGCTCGGCTTTCGCTGGGGGGGGCCTACGGGAAAGAGAGGGGAGAGTGGGGTCACGGGGCGGGGGACACACCAGGCGTCTGCCCCCCCCCCCCCTCCATTATGGGGGGACCCAGGCATCCGGCTTCTCTCACCTCAGGGGGGGCCGTGCCCCCTGCCCAGGGGGGGCTCAGCTCGTAGCACCCCCCCGGACATGGGGGGGGGACCCCAGGAAAAGGCAGCTCAGCACCCCCAAAATAGCGGTTGGGGTCCTGGGGGGGCAGGTGGGGAGGATAAAAGGGGGGGGGGGGTCAGGCACTGGGGGACCCAATGCTGCCCCCCCGCCCCCCCGTGTCCCCCCCTCAAAGGGGACCAAGGCTCACCTGGTAGGATGGCACCCAGTCGGGGGGGCCCAGGAGTCCGGCAACACCCTCGGGCCCCCCCATTCCCTGTGGGGCTGCAAGAAAATTGGGGGGGCGGGGGGGGCGTCAAGGTCAAGTTCACACACCCCCTTACCCCCTCCTCCAAAAAAGGGGTCCAGACACCCCCCCCCCGCACTCACCTGGGCCCTGGAAGGGCACGGGGGGGGGCTGTAGGTCCTGGTAGAGGCAAGCGGGGGGCGACTCCTCTTGGGGGGGGCCACCATAGGGCAGGGGCAGGTAGCCTGGGGGGGGCGTGACCCCTCCGGTCCCCAGGGTCCCGGCCCCCCAGGCCTTGTTGGGCAAGTGGCCAGTGAAGGCTTGGGAGAAGGGGTCCAGGCGTCCGGGGGGGCCATCGCCCCGGGGGGGTGCGGTGGCCCACGAGCCCGGGGGGGGCTCCCAGTGGGGCTGCCCCACAGCGGGGGGGTACAGGGGGGCATAGGGGCCCAGCTGCGGCTCCATGGGGCTGGGGGGGGGGGATATGGGTGAGATGGGGGGGACTCCTGCCCCCCCCCCCCCCAATTTTCCAGCCCAAGGACCCCCCCAGGTGGCCGGGATGTCCCTGGGCCACCCCATGGACCCTGTGGTGTCTGTCCGTTCCCGCCCCCCCCCCAGGGTCCCCATTGCTCCCCCCAAGGGACCCAGCGGTCCCTGGGACACCCCGTGTTCCCCCCCCCAAGGGACCTGGGTGTCCGGGCCACCCCAGGGACCCCGTTGTCCCCCCAAGGGACCCAGTGGTCCCAGGGCCACCCCATGGGCCCCATTGTCCCACCGAGCCACCCAGCAGTCCCTTGACCACCCGATTGTCCCCCCAGGGGACCCAGTAGTCCCCGGGCCACCGCTTGGACTCCGTTGTCCCATCAAGGGACCCAGGCGTCCCGGCAGTCCCTGGGCCACCCCACGGACCCCGTTGTCCCCCTGAGGGACCCAGTTGTCCCCGGGCCACCCATGGACCCCATTGTTCCCCCACAGGACCCAGTGGTCCCTGGGCCACCCTGTTGTCCCCCCAAGGGACCCGGGTGTCCTGGCCACCCCTGGACCACCCCATGGACCCCGTTGTCCCCCTGAGGGACCCAGTGGTCCCTGGGCCACCCTGTTGTCCCCCCAAGGGACCCGGGTGTCCTGGCCACCCCTGGACCACCCCATGGACCCCGTTGTCCCCCTGAGGGACCCAGTTGTCCCCGGGCCACCCATGGACCCCATTGTTCCCCCACAGGACCCAGTGGTCCCTGGGCCACCCTGTTGTCCCCCCAAGGGACCCGGGTGTCCTGGCCACCCCTGGACCACCCCATGGACCCCGTTGTCCCCCTGAGGGACCCAGTGGTCCCTGGGCCACCCTGTTGTCCCCCCGAGGGCCCCGGGTGTCCTGGCTACCCCTGGGCCACCCTATGGACCCCGTTGTCCCCCTGAGGGACCCAGTGGTCCCTGGGCCACCCTGTTGTCCCCCCGAGGGACCTGGGTGTCCTGGCCACCCCTGGGCCACCCCGTAGTCCCCATTGTCCCCCTGAGGGACCCGAGCATCCCGGCTGTCCCTGAGCCACCCCACGGGCCCCATTGTCCCCCCGCGGGACCCAGTGGTCCCTGGGCCACCCTGTTGTCCCTCCAAGGGACGCAGTGGTCCCAGGGCCACCCCATGGACCCTGTTGTCCCACCAAGCCACCCAGCAGTCCCTTGGCCACCCGATTGTCCCCCCAGGGGACCCAGGCGTCCCGGTTGTCCCCGGGCCACCCCATGGACCCCCTTGTCCCCCCAAGGGAGCCGGTTGGTCCCTGGGCCACCCTGTTGTCCCCCCGAGGGACGCAGGGGACCCGGCGGTCCCTGGGACACCTCGCGGTCCCCCCGTTGTCCCCGTACCTGCGGCGGGGTCCCCGCTGTCCCCGTCCCCCGGCGGGTGCGCGGCGCCGAGGCTGTTCCCGGAGGCGCAGCTCACGCTATGACTGTGCAGGATGCGGCCCCGGCTCACACCTACCCCCCCCCCCCCAACCCGGGGGGGGGCAAAAAACGTGGGGGGGGTGGGGGGTGGAAAAGGCCCCCCCATATCCCGTCCTGGGGGTGCTCAGCACCCAGATACCCCCATCCCAGCCCCGGGGGGGGCAGGTAAAAAAAGGGGGGGGAGTGGAAAGGTCCCTGTCCCTGTTTTTGGGGGGGTCCTGGGTCCCCGTCCCCCTGTTGGGGGGGTTCTGGGCCCCTGACCCCATTTTGGGGGAGTCCTGGGTCCCTATACCCGTTTTGGGGGGGGGTCCTGGGTCCCTGTCCCCATTTTGGGGGGGTCCTGGGTCCCTATACCCGTTTTGGGGGGGTCCTAGGTCCCTGTCCCCCTTTTGGGGGGGTCCTGGGTCCCTGACCCTATTTTGGGGGGGTCCTGGGTCCCTGACCCCATTTTTGGGGGGGGATTCGTGGGTCCCTATATCCGTTTTGGGGGGGTCCTGGGTCCCTGTCCCCATTTTGGGGGGGTCCTGGGTCCCTATACCCGTTTTGGGGGGGGGTCCTGGGTCCCTGTCCCCCTTTTGGGGGGGTCCTGGGTCCCTGACCCTGTTTTGGGGGGGTCCTGGGTCCCTGACCCCATTTTTGGGGGGGGATTCGTGGATCCCTATATCCGTTTTGGGGGGGTCCTGGGTCCCTGTCCCCATTTTGGGGGGGTCCTGGGTCCCTATACCCGTTTTGGGGGGGGGTCCTGGGTCCCTGTCCCCATTTTGGGGGGGTCCTGGGTCCCTATACCCGTTTTGCGGGGGGGTCCTGGGCCCCTGACCCCATTTTGGGGGAGTCCTGGGTCCCTATCCCCGTTTTGGGGGGGTCCTGGGTCCCTGTCCCCATTTTGGCAGGGGGGGTTCTGGGTCCCTATCCCCGTTTTGGGGGGATCCTGGGTCCCTGACCCCATTCTGGGGGGGGGATCTGTGGGTCCCTATCCCCGTTTTGGGAGGAGTCTTGGGTCCCTGTCCCCCTTTTGGCAGGGGGGGTCCTGGGTCCCTGACCCCATTTTTGGGGGGGGATTCGTGGGTCCCTATATCCGTTTTGGGGGGGTCCTGGGTCCCTGACCCCATTTTGGGGGGGGGATCTGTGGGTCCCTATCCCCGTTTTGGGGGGGGGTCCTGGGTCCCTGTCCCCCTTTTGGCAGGGGGGGGTCCTGGGTCCCTGTCCCCATTTTGGGGGGGGGATCTGTGGGTCCCTGTCCCCATTTTGGGGGGGTCCTGGGTCCCTGACCCCATTTTGGGGGGGGGGGAATCTGTGGGTCCCTATCCCCGTTTTGGGGGGAGTGTTAGGTCTCTGTCCCCCTTTTGGGGGGGGGTCCTGGGTCCCTGTCCCCGATCTGGGGGGGGTCCTGGGCCCCTGTCCCCCTTTTGGGGGGGGCCTGGATCCCTGACCCTGTTTTGTGGGGAGTCTTGGGTCCCTGTCCCCCTTTTGGGGGGGTCCTGGGTCCCTGCCCCCGTTCTGGGGGGGGGGGTCCTGGGTCTCCTATGGCGGGGGGGGGGGGTGACACTCCGGGCGCCTGGGTCCCTTCCGGGGGCGACACTTTCACTTTCGGGATGAATCAGGGCCGTCGGCGCCTTTTGTTGTGGGTTCGGGGTGCTGGGATGTGCCCCCCCCCCACCTCGATTCATCCCGAAACCGGGGTGCTGGGGGGGTGGGGGCTGCCCCACGGTTATGGGGTGCCCCCCACCCCCCTCACGCCCCCTCAGGCATCCGGGCCTGAGCCCCCCCCCCGGCAGAGTGGGGCAGGGGGGTGATGGGGGTCTCGCAATGGGGTGATTTATGGGGAGGGGGGGGCAGCCCCATCGATGGCAACATGGCGGAGGGGGATGGAAAAGGGTGGGGGGTGTCTGTGGGGGGGCCCTCGCCCCAGATAATTTGCTGGGGGGGGGGTTGAGGCAGGGGGGGCAAGCCCCATCAATGGCAACATGGTGTGTGGGGGTCCCCAAATCTGCTGGGGGGGGTCCCCTCACCCCAAATACTCCGCTATGGGGGGGGTTATGGGGAGGGCTGAACCCCATCGGTGGCAACATGGGGGGGGCCTCACCCCAAATAATTCGCTGGGGGGGGGGTTGGGGGGGGGACACCAAGCCCCATCGACAGCAACATGGCGGGGGGCTCGTGGGTGCCTTTTGGGGGGCCCTCACCCCAAATAATCCGCTCGGGTTGGGTCAGGGCTGGGGGGGCTGTCCCGGGGGGGGCAGTGGGGTGCGTGGGGGGGTGTCTTTGCCTGTCCCCCCCCCGCCATGGAGGCGGCGGCGGAGGGGAAATGACGGCGGCGCTTCCTGGGGCGGCGAAGGCCCGAGGCCTGGCGTGGGCCCGGCCGCCATGGAGTCCCAGCCCGGCCCCCCCGCCGTGGAGCCCCTGCCCGGCCCCCCCGGTGAGTGTGTGTGGGGCGCCCCCCCCCAGGGATCCCCTGCTGCCCCCCAGAAATGGGGCTGGGGAATGGCTGGGGGGGGGGAGAGGGATGTCTGGGTCCACGGTGGGGTTTTTGGGGGGGGGGGAAGGGGGGGGGTTGTGGGGTCCCGGGACATCTGGGTGCTGGGGGGTGACATGGGGGGTCCCCAGACCCCTGGGTGCTGGGGGGTGACACGGGGGTCCCCAGACACATGGGTCCCTCCCTGGGTGCTGGGGGGGTGGCACAGGGGGGGTCCCCAGACGCCTGGGTGCTGGGGGGTGACATGGGGGTCCTGCAACATCTGGGTCCCTGGGTGCTGGGGGGTGACACAGGGGTCCCTGGACTCCTGGGTCCCTCCTTGGGTGCTGGGGGGTGATACGGGGGGGGGGGGGGGGGGGTGGTGTCACCGGACCTCTGGGTCCTGGGGGGTGACACTGGGGTCCCCGGACACTTGGGTCCCTCCCTGGGTGCTGGGGGGTGACATGGGGGTCCTGGGACATCTGGGTGCTGGGGGTGACACGGGGGGGGTCACTGGGCCCCTGGGTGCTGGGGGGCGGCACAGGCGTCCTGGGACGTCGGGGTGCTGGGGGGTGACACGGGGGGGGGTCCCCAGACCCCTGGGTGCTGGGGGGTGGCACAGAGGTCCTGAGACATCGGGTGCTGGGGGGGCGATATGGGGGTCCCTGCACTCCTGGGTCCTTCCCTGGGTGCTGGGGGGTGACATGGGGGGGTCCCCAGACACATGGGTCCCTCCCTGGGTGCTGGGGGGTGATATGGGGGTCCCTGGACTCCTGGGTCCCTCCCTGGGTGCTGGGGGGTGACACGGGTGGGTCATTGGACCCCTGGGTGCTGGGGGGTGACACGGGGGTCCTGGGATGTTTGGGTGCTGGGGGGTGACACGGGGGTCCCCAGACACCTGGGTCCTTCCCCGGGTGCTTGGGGGGTGATATGGGGGTCCCGGGACACCTGGGTACCTGGGTGCTGGGGTGAAGCCGGTGTCCCCGGCCGCCTGCGTCCCCTGGCAGCCCTGTGTCACCCTCTCCCCTCCCGCAGGCGAGGTGGCCCCCCCCGGCCCCCCGGACCCCCTGGAGCTGCGCCTGGGGCGGCTGGAGGAGGAGCTGGCGCTGGTGAAGGCGGCTTTGTCCGATGCCCTGCGACGCCTCGGCCTCTACGACCAGCACCTGCCCCGGCTCCTGCGGCACCTGCCCCACGGTGAGGCCCCCCCCGCCATGGGGTGCCCCCCCCCCGCCATGGGGTTCCCCCCACCATGGGATTCCTTCTCTGGAAGCCCGGGTCCCCCTGGAAACCTGGGTTCCCCCACGTTCCAAGGGGTCCCTTGGCTGGAAACCTGGGTGCCCCCCCCCACTTCCATGGGTGTCCCCCCCCTGCCATGGGGCCCCCCCCGCTTCCGTGGGGTCCCCTCCAGCCCTGGGGTCCCTTGTCTGGAAGCCTGGGTCCCCCTGGAAACCTGGGTGCCCCCCTGCTTCCATGGGGTTGCCCCCCCCATCCCATGGGGTCCTTCCCCCCCATGGGGTCCCTCGTCTGGAAATCTGGGTCCCCCCCACAAACTTGGGTGTCCCCCCCCCGACACCTGGGTTGGGGGGGGTGTGAGGGGGTGGGAGTTTTGGGTGCTGACCCCTCTCCTTCCCTCCCCTCCCCCCCCAGCACCCAATGGCGCCATCCCGGAGCCCTGCCTGCACCTGGACCCCGACGTGCCCCCCCCAGCCCCCCCTGAACCCCCCCGAGCCGTCAGCGTGGGGACACAGACGGAGGAGACCCCCCCAACCCCAGAGGCGCCGAGAGCTGGCGGGGACCAGGGGACCCCCCAGGAGCCACCCCCCCCGGGGTCCCCCCCCTGCCCCCCGGGCCCCCCCCCGGCCTCCCCGGAGCCCCCCACTCCCGATTCCCCCCCGACGGCCCCCAGCCCGGCCCCCCGGGGTGCCCACAAAGAGCTGTAAGGATGGGGGGGGTGATGTTTTGGGCTGGGGGGGGAGCGGGAGGCCGTGGGGAGAAGGACGTGGGGGTGCTGGGTCTGATGGGGGGGGGCTGTGGGGAGAGGGATGGGGGGGCCTGTGCGGGGGGGGGGCCGTGGGAAGGAGGATGGGGGGGCTGGGTCTGCTGGGGGGGGCTGTGGGGGGAGGGATGGGGGGTCGGGAAGGATTTGTGGGTGAGATGTGGGGGGCTGTTAACTCGTTACTGATGGTGTTCCCCCGTGTCCCCCCCCGTGCCCCCGTGTCCCCCCCGTCCCCTGCGTCCCCCCCGCGCCCCATGTCCTCTCCGTGTCCCCCCATGTCTCCTGTGTCCCCGTGTCCCACCATGTCCCCCCGTGCCCCCCTGTCCCCCCCGTCTCCCCCTGAACCCCATGTCCTTCTGTGTCCCCGTGTGCCCCCGTGTCCCCCTGTGCCCCTGTGTCCCCCCTGTGCCCCCCCATTCTCCCCGTGTCCCCCTGTGTCCCCGTGTCCCCCCTGTGCCCCATGTCCCCCCATTCCCCCCATGTCCCCCTGTGTCTCCTGTGTCTCCCTGTGTTCCCATGTCCCCCGTGTCCCCCTTTGCCCCCGTGTTCTCATGTCCCCCGTGTCCCCCCTGTCCTCCTGTGTCTCCTGTGCCCCGCTGTGTTCCCATGTCCCCATGTCCCCATGTCTCCTCTTGCTCCCTGTATCCCCATGTCCCTTCTGTCTTCTGTGTCCCCCCGTGTCCCCATGTCCCCCCCGGGTCCCCCCCGTGTCCCCCCAGCCTGCGCAGACACAGCTCCTCCTCTGGCAGCGCCAGCCCCCGGCAGCGCCTCAGCAGGAAAGCGGCTTCATCCGCCAACCTCCTGCTGCAGGCGGGGAGCCCCGAGAGGTGGGGGACACCCCCCGCACCCCCAAACCCCCCCGCACCCCCACAGACCCCCCCTGCACCCCCACAATCCCCCCGCATCCTGCCCCACACCCCACACACCCCTCCCTGCACCCACACACACACCCCCGCACGCCCGCAGCCCCCCTGCACACCCCCACACACCCCCCTGCACCCCCACAGACCCCCCCGCACCCCCACAACCCCCCCAAAACCCCCCTGCACCCCCACAGAGCCCCACGTTCCCCCTGCATCCCCCCTGCATCCCCCCGTCCTCCTGCACCCCCAAACTTCCCCTGCACCCCTGTCCCCCCCCGCAGCCCCACATCCCCCCCTGCACCCCACAGACCCCCCCCTGCACCCCTCCTGCACCCCCAAACCTCCCCTGCACCCCCACATAGCCCCCTGCACCCATGTCCCCGCCCTGCAACCATGTCCCTCCCCTGGACCCCCAAACCTCCCCTGCACCCATGTGTCCCCCCCGCACCCCGACATAGCCCCCTGCACCCCCAAACCTCCCCTGCACCCCCCTGCACCCCCACACCCCCCTGCTGACGCCGCCTCTCCCTGGCAGCCGCCCGAAGGAGCCCACCCTGAGCCCAGGTGGGTGCTGGGGGTCGGGGGGGGGGGGGGTGTTTTTTGGGGTGCAGGCGGGAGTGTTATGTGATTACTGGGGCTCATTTTTGGGGTGTAACATCATTTCTCCCCGCCCCCTACCCCCCCCCAGGGTCGCGCCGTGGGAACTACAACCTGGGTGAGGCTCGGGGGCATCCGTCCGGCCGGGGGGCGGGGGCCGGGGGCCATGGGGTGACCCCCGGCGTCGTCCCCCCCCCACAGAGGGGGTGTCGGTGAAGATGTTCCTGCGGGGCCGCCCCATCACCATGTACGTGCCCTCGGGGCTGGGCCCCTACGGGGGGCTACGGGCCGAGCTGCCCCCCGAGCGCCTCCAGCTTGACTGGGTGTATCCTGCAAACCGCGCCCCCCCTGCCATGGGGTGTCCCATCTATGGGCCCCCCCCCCCAAATCTGGGATTCCCTAGCCCTCTCTGGGGGTCCCCATCCCTCTCTGGGGGGTCCCATCCCTGTCCCCATTAGCCTCTGGGGGTCCCCATTCCTTCTCTGGGGGGTCCCATCCCCATCCCCATCCCCTTCTGGGGGTCCCCATCCCTCTCTGGGTGGGGTCCCATCCCCCTCCCCATCCTCATCAACCTCTGGGGGTCCCCATCCCCTTCTGGGGGTCCCCATCCCTGTCCTCATCCCTTCTGGGGGGTCGCCATCCTTGTCCCCGTCCCTGTCCCGGTCCCCATCCCTCTCTGGGGGGGGTCCCTGTGCCTCTCGGAGGGGGGTCTCATCCCTGTCCCCATTCCCTCTCTGGGGGTCCCATCTGTCCCCATCCCTCTCTGGGGGGTCCCCATTCCTCTCTGGGGGTCCCATTCCTGTCTCCATCACTCTCTGGGGGTCCCTGTCCCCATTCCCTCTCTGGGGGTGTCCCCATCCTTGTCCCCATCCCTTCTGGGTGTCTCTGTCCCTGTCCCCAGCCCCATCCCTCTCTGGGGGGTCCCCATCCCTCTCCTGGGGTCCCATCCCTGTCCCCATCAGCCTCTGGGGGTCCCCATTCCCTCTCTGGGGGTCCCATCCCTGTCCCCATCCCTCTCTGGGGGTCCCTATCCCTCTCTGGGGGGGTCCATATCCCTGTCCCCAGCCCCACTCCCTCTCTGGGGGTCCCTATCCCTCTCTGGGAGGGTCCATATCCCTGTCCCCAGCCCCACTCCCTCTCTGGGGGTCCCTATCCCTCTCTGGGGGTCCCATCCCTGTCCCCATCCCTCTCTGGGGGTCCCCATTCCCTCTCTGGGGGTCCCATCCCTGTCCCCATTCCTCTCTGGGGGTCCCCATCCCTCTCTGGGGGTCCCCATTCCCACTCTGGGGGTCCCATCCCTGTCCCCATCCCTCTCTGGGGGTCCCTATCCCTCTCTGGGGGGGTCCATATCCCTGTCCCCAGCCCCACTCCCTCTCTGGGGGTCCCTATCCCTCTCTGGGGGTCCCATCCCTGTCCCCATCCCTCTCTGGGGGTCCCCATTCCCTCTCTGGGGGTCCCATCCCTGTCCCCATCCCTCTCTGGGGGTCCCAATTCCCTCTCTGGGGGTCCCGTCCCTGTCCCCATCCCTCTCTGGGGGTCCCCATTCCCTCTCTGGGGGTCCCGTCCCTGTCCCCATCCCTCTCTGGGGGTCCCCATTCCCTCTCTGGGGGTCCCATCCCTGTCCCCATCCCTCTCTGGGGGTCCCTATCCCTCTCTGGGGGGGTCCATATCCCTGTCCCCAGCCCCATTCCCTCTCTGGGGGTCCCGTCCCTGTCCCCATCCCTCTCTGGGCGTCCCATTCGGGGGTCCCCACCTGGGAGGTCCCCACCCCATGGGGATGGAGAAGGGGTTGGGGGGGTCCCCACCCCCCGTTGCACCCCTTAACGGAGCCCCAGCTACGGGTACCGGGGCCGGGACAGCCGCTCCAACCTGCACGTGCTGGCCTCGGGCGAGCTGGTTTACTTCATCGCCTGCGTCGTCATCCTCCTGCACGTCCCGCGCCGCCGCCAGCGCCACTACCTGCGCCACAGCGACTGCGTGCGCTGGTGAGCCCCGGGCGGGGGGGGGACCCCGGAGCCATTCCCCCCCCCTCACCCCCTTTTTCTTCCTTCTCTCCCCCCCCTCCCCGACCCCGCTTCCCCGGCTCCATCCCAGCCTGGCCGTGCATCCCGACCGCCTCCGCGTCGCCACGGGGCAGGCGGCTGGCGTGGACAAGGATGGAAAGGTGTGGGGTTGGGAATGGGAATGGGGTGGGATTGGGGATGGGATGGGATAGGTTGGGATTGGGAGTGGGATGGGATTGTAAATGGGGATGGGATTGGGAATGGGAATTGGATTGGGATGGGGTGGTACTGGGAATGGGATGGGGATGGGATGGAATTGGGGATGGGGTGGGGATAGGAATGGGATGGGGGTGAGAAAGGGGATGGGATGGAATTAGGGATGGGAAGCGGTTAGGATGGGGATGGGAATGGGATGGGATGGAGTTGGGAACGGGATGGGGATGGGAATGGGATGGGGTGGAATTGGGGATGGGAATGAGGTGGGGATGGGATGGAGATGGGTTGGGATTGGGGATGGGGATGAGAAAGGGGTGGGGATGGAGTAGGGGATGGATTGGGAATGGGGTGAGATTGGGGATGGAATGGGATTGGGGATGGGATTGGGAGTGGGATGGGACTGTGAATGGGATGGAGATGGGACGGAATTGGGGATGGGATAGGGATAGGAATGGGATGGGATGGAATTGGGAATGGGGTGGGGATGGGAATGGGAATTGGATTAGGATGGGGTGGTACTGGGAATGGGATGGGGATGGGAATGGGGTGGGATTGGTGATCGGATGGGGATGAGATTGGGATGCGCATGAGAATGGGATGGGACTGGGAACTGGAATGGGATGGGATTGGGGATGGGAATGGGACTGGGAATCGGAATGGGATGGGATGGGGATGGCAGCAGGGATGGGATGTGATGAGGATGGGATGGGATGGGGACGGGATGAGGACGGGGCCGTGACGGGGACTGGATGGGGCCGAGGGCAGGATGGGACGGGGATTTTTGCCCCCCTCCCCCTGCCATGGGATGGGTCCCCCCGGTCTCCCCTGCCCCCCGACCCTCGCTGTCCCCCCCCTGCCCCCCGACCCGCGCTGTCCCCGCAGCCACTGCAGCCCGTCGTGCACATCTGGGACTCGGCCACGCTCCTCACGCTCCAGCAAATCGGCCTCGGCAGCTTCGAGCGCGGCGTGGGCTCCCTCGCCTTCTCCACCGCCGTGAGCCCGCGTCGTCATCCCCCCCCCCCGCCCCCGTCCCTCTGTGTGTGCGCGTGTCCCCCGCCTTGTCCCACATCTGTCCCCCTCACCCCTGTGTCGTCCCCCCCCAGGACCAGGGTGCCTTCCTCTGCGTGGTGGACGACTCCAACGAGCACATGATGTCGGTGTGGGACTGCGCCCGCGGCACCAAGCAGGCGGAGGTGAAGGTGAGGGCGACCCCCGGCATCTGCGGCTTTTTTTTTTTTTCGGGGTGGTGGGGGGGGGGAATGGAGGGCTGATCGGCCCCCCCACCCCACCCCGAGCATCGGGGCTGACGATTTGTCCCCCCGCAGAGCACGAACGAGTCGGTGCTGACGGTGGAGTTCAACCCCCAGGACAGCGGCAGCATCATCACCAGCGGCAAATCCCACGTCTACTTCTGGACCTGGAGCGGGGCCACCCTCACCAAGAAGCAGGGCATTTTCGGGGTGAGCGGCGTGCCCCAGGGGGGCTTTTTTTTGGGGGGGAGGGGGGTGTGGGGCAGATTTGTGCTGATTCTATTTGTGTGTCATCCCCCCGGCCCCGTAGAAGTACAAAAAGCCCAAGTTCATCCAGTGCTTCATCTTCGACGCCGCTGGGGATGTGCTGACGGGAGACTCCGAAGGCAACATCCTCACCTGGACCCGCGCCGCCGGGGACGGCCGCGCGCCGGGGAAGGGTGGCAAAGGTAGGGGGGGCACATGGATTTAAAGGTTGGGGGGGACACAGGGGACCGTGGGGCAGCTCTGGCTGGGGGGGGGGACGTGTTTTAACCCCGGCTCCGCAGAGACGTACCAGATCGGGCAGCAAACCCGGGCGCACGAAGGCAGCATCTTCGCCCTGTGCCGCCGGCGAGACGGGACGGTGCTGAGCGGCGGCGGAAAGGACCGGAGGGTGGTCTGCTGGAGCCCCGCGCTCGCCCTGCTGCAGGAGGCCGAGGTGGGCGACCCGGCCCCCCCAAAAAAAACCCTCTCTGACACCCAAATCCCGCCCCATGCCCCCCGCAAAACCCCCTCTGACCCCCAAAACCTGCCCCAGACCCCCCCCAAAACCCACTCTGGCATCCAGAACCTCTCCCAGATCCCTGCCAAAACCCACTCTGACCCCCAAAACGTGTCCCAGCTACCCCCAAAACCCACTGTGATCCCCAAAACCTGCCCCAGACCCCCCCAAACACACTCTGGCACCCAGAACCTGCCCCAGACCCCCCCAAAACCCCCTCTGACCCCCAAAACCCACTCTGGCATACAGAACCTCTCCCAGACCCCCGCCAAAACCCACTCTGACCCACAGAACCTGCCCCAGACCCCCCCAAAACCCACTCTGACCCCCAAAATGGCACCCTGAACCTGCTCCAGACCCCCCCAAAACCTGCTCTGGCACCCAGAACCCGCCCCAGACCCCCCAAAACCCCCTCTGACCCCCAAATCCTGCCCCAGACCCCCCCCCAAAACCTGCTCTGACCCCCAAAACCATCTCTGACCCCCAGAACCTGCCCCAGGTGGGTCTCTCCAAGCGACTCGGGGCAGGGGTGACCATGCTGGGGAGGTTTTGGGCTGCCCCCCCGAGATCCCCCCCTCCAACTTTGCCCCCCAAGCTCCCGGAACGCTTCAGGGCGAGAGTGACGATGCTGGGGGAGGACGTGGGGTGCCCTCCCTCTGCCCCCCAGCTCCCTGAGCGATTCGGGTGGGGGTGACCGTAGTCGGGGGGTTTTGGGGTGCCCCCCCCTCCCCTCTGACACCCCCCCCCCACTTCTCTGCCCCCCAGCTCCCCGAGCGCTTCGGGGCGGTGCGGACCATCGCGGAGGGACCCGGGGACGAGCTGCTGGTGGGGACGACCCGCAACGCCCTATTGCGGGGGACGCTGGCCGCCGGCTTCACCCCCATCGTGCAGGTGGGGTCAGGGAAATGGCGGGGGGGGAGGGGGGGCAGGAGGGGGTCTCCCCGCTATGGGGGTGATAACCCCCCCTTTCCCCCCCCCCAGGGACACACGGACGAGGTGTGGGGCTTGGCCACCCACCCCAGCTCCTGCCTCTTCCTCACCTGCGGCCACGACCGGCAGCTCTGCCTGTGGGACGGGCAGGAGCACGCCCTGGCGTGGAGCCTGGCGCTGGAGGTGGGGGGCTGGGGGGGCGCAGGAGGCTTGTATGGGGGTACAGGGGGCTGGGGGGGCTCGAGGGACCAGGGGTTGGTATGGGGGTACAGGGGGGCTGGGGGGACTGGAGGGACCAGGGGGCTGGGGGCTGGTCTTGGGGTACAGGGTGGTCAGAGTGGGGGTAGGAGTCAGGTATGGGGGGGCTGGAAGGAGCAGGGGGCTGGTACGGGGGGGCAGGGGGGGCAGGACCCTGGTATGGGGGTACAGGGGGCTGGGGGGGCTCAAGGGACGAGGGGTTGGTATGGGGGTACGGGGGGGCTGGGGGGACTGGAGGGACCAGGGGGCTGGGGGCTGATATGGGGGTACAGGGGGGGTCAGAGTGGGGGTAGGAGTCATGTATGGGGGGGCTGGAAGGAGCAGGGGGCTGGTACAGGGGTACAGGGGCTCGGGGGGGGCAGGAGCCTGGTATGGGGGTACAGGGGGCTGGGGGGGCTGGAGGGAGCAGGGGGCTGGTATGGGGGTACAGGGGGGCTGAGGGGACTGAAGGGACAAGGGGTCAGGAGCTTGGTTTGGGGGTACAGGGGGTCGGGGGGGGTCAGGAGCCTGGTATGGGGGTACAGGGGTCTGGGGGGCTTGAGGGAGCAGGGGGCTGGGGGCTGGTGTGGGGGTACAGGGGGGCTGGGGGTCAGGAGTCTGATGTGGGGGTACAGGGGGGTCAGAGTGGGGGTAGGATTTGGGTATGGGGGGGCCAGGAGGGAGCAGGGGGCTGGTGTGGGGATACAGGGGGGTTGGGGAGGGGCAAGAGCCTGGTAGGGGGGTACAGGGGGGCTGGGGGCTGGTGTGGGGGGACGCAGGGGTCCGGGGAGGGGGGGTCCGGTGGCCGCATGCCCTGATGTCCCCATCCCCGCAGGACACAGGGCTCTGCGCTGACTTCCACCCAGGGGGGCAAGTGGTGGCCGTGGGGCTGCTGACGGGGCGGTGAGTGACGGGGGACATGGAGTTGGGGGGGGGACACACACACACAGTGGCTGGGGACATGGTGCCACGCAGGGGGATGGCAGGACAGGGACGGGGCGGGGGGGGACACACAGGGAACCCCGCGGACCCCGTGTCCCCCCCCCCCCGTCCTCGCTCTCCCCCCATCCCTGCGGTGCCCTGTCCCCCCTCCCCATGTCCTCCTGTCCCCTCGTGTCCCACTGTCCCCCCCCCATGTCCTTGTGTCCCCCTGTCCCCCCCGTGTCCCCACTGTCCCCACAGGTGGCTAGTGCTGGACACGGCAACTCAGCAGCCGCTGGCCGGGGGCTCGGACGGGAACGAGCAGCTCTCGGTGGTGCGGTTCTCCCCAGGTGAGCCCCCATCCCCATAACCGGGGGGGGGGCACCCCTCTGTTTCCCCCCCACAATGTCCCCAACCCCTTCTCCTTGTCCCCAACCCCTCGTCCCTGTCCCCAACCCCTTCCCTGTCCCCGCAGACGGCTCCTTCCTGGCCATCGGCTCCCACGACAACTTCATCTACATCTACAGCGTCACCGAGGGGGGCCGCAAATACACCCGCTTCGGCCGCTGCACAGTGAGATTTTGGGAGGGGTGGGGGGCACCGGGGATCCCCCCTGTCCCCCGCTGTCCCCAACACCCCTCCTGTCGTCCCCCCCCCGCCCTATCCCCCAGGGCCACTCCAGTTTCATCACCCACCTGGACTGGTCCAAGGACGGCCGCTTCATCATGTCCAACTCGGGGGACTACGAGATCCTCTACTGTGAGTGGGGGGGGGCAGATGGGGGGGGCTGGTGAGCCCCCCCGTTATCCATCTGGGAACCCCCCAGGGGCTGGTGGCCCCCCCTTATCCAACTGCGACCCCCCCAGGGGCTGGTGGACACCCCATTATCCTGCTGGGACCCCCCCCAGGGCATGGTGGGCCCCCCCTTATCCATCTGAGACCCCCCCAGGGGCTGGCGTGCCCCCCCCCTCATCCTGCTGGGACCCCCAGCATGGGGGGTTTACAGTGCACCCCTTCGTCCCCTGGGACCCCTGGGGATGTGGGGGGGTGCTGGTGTGCATCCCGCTCTCCCCCAGAGTCTTGGGGGGGCCGGGGGGGTCTCACTGCCTCTGTGTGTCCCGTCCCCCCCCCCCCCCACCTGCCCCAAATCCCAGGGGACGTCGCCGGGGGCTGCAAACTGCTCCGTAACCGCTTCGAGAGCCGGGACCGGGAATGGGCGTCCTACACCTGCGTCTTGGGCTTCCACGTCTTCGGTGAGCGCTGCGGGGGGGGGTGTCCTAGGGGATATGGGGGGGTCTTGAGGGATCCCCCTGACCTCCCCCCCCCACCCCGGCGATGTCCCCTGCAGGCGTCTGGCCCGATGGCTCGGATGGCACCGACATCAACTCCCTGTGCCGGTCCCACCACGAGCGGGTGGTGGCCGTGGCCGACGACTTCTGCAAAGTCCATCTCTTCCAGTACCCCTGCGCCCGCCCCAAGGTTGGGGGGGGAAGGGGGGGGTTATGGGGGGGCCCAAAACCTCGGGGGGGACTGGGGAGGGCCATGGAGGGGACCAAAATCTCAGGTGGGGTGAGCTGGGGGGCCCGTGGGGGGCTATGGGCGGGTCCAAAACCTCGGGTGGGGTGGGCTGGGGGTCCAGGGAGGGCCGTGGGGGGCTGGTGGGGGGCTATGGGGGGGTCCAGACCTCCAGGTGGGGTGGGCTGGGGGGCCTGGGGGGGTTCAGTGGGGGTCTGGACCCCCGAGTGGGGTGGGCTGGGGGGCCATTGGAGAGGCCGTGGGCAGGCGTGTGTGTGCAACGCAAGTGCGAGGGGAGGCCGCCCACGCGTGAACACGCGTGTCCAACCCCGGCAGGCGCCCAGCCACGTGTACGGGGGCCACGGCAGCCACGTCACCAACGTCCGCTTCACCCACGACGACGGCCACCTCGTCTCCCTGGGGGGCAAGGACACCAGCGTCTTCCAGTGGCGGGTGCTGGGGGGGCCACCCCCACCCTGCCCCCGCTCGCCCTGTACCCCGGAGCCCGGGGGGGACCCCGAGCCCCGCTGAGCCCCTCCCCCCCTTTTTGCTTCCTCTTCTGCCTCCTCTTCCTGCGGGACCAAAGGGGGGGGGGGTTCTGTGTGTGTCCCCCCCCCCACATTTTTATGCTGCACTGTGAGAGGCATCAATAAAGCCTGGGGTCAGGGGCCTGCGCTCCGCCTCTTTCCCGTCCGCCCGCTTCCCGGAAGTCGCTTTCCCACCCGACCCCGTTTCCGTGAAGCTCGTCGGTTCCGGGCGGAACTTACCGAGCCCCTTCCGGAGGAGCCGGAAGCTCTTCCGGAGGGATTCGAACCCGCGCCGAGGAGTCACGAAGCTCTTCCGGAAAGACACGAAGCTGCTCCGGAAAGATCCGAAGCTCTTCCGGGAAGACCCGAAGCCACCCTGAGGAGTCCCGAAGCTGTTCCGGAAAGAGCCGAAGACTCCCCGAGGAGTCCCGAAGCTGTTCCGGAAAGACCCGAATCCCTTCCGAAAGTTCCCGAGGTCTCTCCGGAAGCGCCCGAACCCTTTCCGAAGCTACCCGAAGCTCTCCGGAGGCGGCCGAACGGGTCGTGCCGGTGCGGAGGCGGCGGGAGCGGGAGGCGATGAAGCGCGGCCGGGGCCGGGCCCGGGGGTAGCGCGGCCCAACGAGCGGCCATGGCGGCCAACATGTACCGCGTCGGCGGTGAGCGGGGGCCGGGGGTGAGGGGAGAACGGGATCGGGGCCCCGCGCCTCTGAGGGGACGGGGGAGGTGGGTCCTGTGAGGGGAAGAGGGGGGTTCGTGAGGGACGGGGGAGGCCGTGAGGGACGGGGGGGACCGTGAAGGGATTGGGGAGCCCTGTGAGGGCATTAGGGGGGACCGCGAGGAGGAGGAACGTCTGGGGGAGTGGGGTGTCCCACAAGGGGAAGGGGGGGGGGTCCGGTGAGGAGATTGGGGGCGCCCCTGAGGGGTTTGGGGGGGCCTGTGAGGGCATTAGGGGAGCCCGTAAGGAGGAGGAAGGTCTGTGAGGAGGGGGGTGTCCCATAAGGGGAAGGGGGGGGTTCTGGCGAGGAGAGTAGGGGGGTCCCATGAGGGGAAGGGGGGGGTCCCATAAGGGGAAGGGGGGGGGTCCCCGTGAGGGATGGGGGGGGTCGTGAGGGACGGAGGGGGAGTCTGTGAGGAGGAGGGAGTGTTTGTGGGGGGATTAGGGGTGCTCACAAGGGGACGCGAGGAACGGGGGGGCCCGTGAGGAGGAGGGGGGGTACTGTGAGGGGAACGGGGGGCCCTGAGGCCTAGAGGTGGGTGACACTGTCTCCCCCCCGCCGTGTTTGGGGGGCTCTTGGGGTGGGGGCAATACTGTGTCTGTGACAAGAGAGACCCGTCAGGGGGAGCCCCGGCCTCTGTGGGGGGGGTGGGGGTGTCGTCCCGTCTCCCCCCACCTTGGGGGGGGGGGACGACCCCTGGTCTGTAAGGGGGGGGCTGGAGCAGGGTGTCTGCAAAATAAAGGGGGTCCCAGTGTCTGTGAGGAGCCGGGGGCGGTGTTCCGTTTTGCGGGGGGGGGGGGGGGGGGGGGTGTGTGTCCTGTTTTGGGGGCCCCATGGGGTAAGGAAGAGCCCCCCGTCACCGTGAGAAGGCGGGTGGCCCTGTGTCTGCGCAGAGAAATGCCGCTCCATTTTTTTGAGAAGAAAAAGGAGCCCCCCTCTCCCTTTACTTGTTAGAGGAAGAAGGGGAGTTGCCGGGGGGGCTCCCCTCACCACCACCCCCTTTTTTTTTCTGCAGATTACGTCTACTTTGAGAACTCCTCCAGCAACCCCTACCTCGTCCGCCGCATCGAGGAGCTCAACAAAGTGAGCAGCTGCCCCCCCGGGGAAGGCAGGGAGGGGGGCACAGAGCCTTGGGGACCCCCCTTTTATTCCTGGGGGGGGGGGGGGGGAAATCCTTTGCCCCCTCCTCACCTTTATGCCCCGACCCCAGACTGCCAATGGCAACGTGGAGGCCAAGGTGGTGTGTCTCTTCCGCCGACGGGACATTTCCAGCAGCCTCAACAGCTTGGCCGACAGCAATGCCCGTGAGCGTGGGGTGCTGCGTCCCGGGGCGGGGGGGGGGCTCTGGAGGGGTGCTGCACGCCAGGGGGGGGCTGTGGAGGGGTGCGGGGGGGGCTGGGGCTGTGCCCCCCCTTGCCATAGGGCTGGGGTGTGGTGGGGGGCAGACCCCGGCTTGCTGCCGTTCCTGCCTCAGGGCGTTCCGTTCCTTGAGGGTGCTGGGTGGGGGTGTGTGTGTGTTTGTGACACGCCCCCCCCCCCCCAACTTTGGGTGGGGGGAGCCAGATTGTCCCAATCCACCGTCCCTGGGGTGACGCCAGGGGTGGGGGGTCTGGCCCTGCTGGGGGGGCCCCCAGGGCTTCCCGCATGTGTGAGCTGGGCTGCGCTGCACCCCCCCTGCCCCCCCCCCCCGCCCTTCCCCCCCTCGGCCTGGGCTGCTGCCAAAATCCGGGGGGGGGCTGCTGGGAGAACAATGCGCCTCCCAGCTTGACGGTGGTGAGGGGGGGGGCCCCCCTCTGACCACCCCCCCCCGACCCCCCCCCCCACCCTGCCCCACGCCCAGGCGAGTTCGAGGAGGAGTCCAAGCAGCCCACCATGACGGAGCAGCAGCGTCACCAGCTGAAGCACCGCGAGCTTTTCCTCTCCCGGCAGTTCGAATCGCTGCCGGCCACCCACATACGGTGCGTGTCGAGGTCGGGGGGGGGGCCCACCAGGGGGGTGGATCACCCTGTAATGCCCCCCCACCACCACTCCCCCCCACCACTTCTGTGCCCCACAGGGGGAAGTGCAGCGTGACGCTCCTCAATGAGACCGACATTCTTGGCCAGTACCTGGAGAAGGAGGTGAGCCCCACACCCTGCCAAGGCAGGGGGCAGATTTGGGGGGGGGCTCTCACTGAGCTGAGCCCCCCCCCCACCTTTTTCTCCCTGCCCCCCCCAGGACTGCTTCTTCTACTCGCTGGTGTTTGACCCCGTGCAGAAAACTCTCTTGGCCGACCAGGGCGAGATCCGGGTCGGCTGCAAGTACCAGGCAGAAATCCCAGACCGGCTGGCCGAAGGTGTGGGAGGGGGACGGGTGTGGGTGTTTTTTGAGGCGGGGGGGGAAGACTGTGGAGGGGGGAGGGATTTCAGCCTGACCCCACGCACACACTCCCCCCAGGCGAATCGGACAACCGAAACCAGCAGAAAATGGAGATGAAGGTGTGGGACCCCGACAACCCCCTGACGGACCGGCAGATCGACCAGTTCCTGGTGGTGGCACGGTGAGCTGGAGCCGGGGAGGTGCGGGGGGACACGGCGGGGGGGACCCTGCTGACACCCTCCTGCGCCTCTGCGTTTCCCCCCAGAGCCGTCGGGACCTTCGCACGTGCCCTGGACTGCAGCAGCTCCATCCGACAACCCAGCCTGCACATGAGCGCCGCTGCCGCCTCCCGGGACATCACGCTGGTGAGATTTGGGGGGGCCGGGAGGACCCTGATTCCGTGGTGAGGGGGGGCTCCTCCTGATCCCCCCCTCCCCGTTCTGTGCCCCCCCCCCCCCCGTTTTTTCCCCCAGTTCCACGCCATGGACACGCTGCAGCGCAACGGCTACGATCTGGCCAAGGCCATGTCGACGCTGGTGCCGCAGGGGGGGCCGGTGCTGTGCCGCGATGAGATGGAAGAGTGGTCGGCTTCTGAGGCCATGCTCTTCGAGGAAGCGCTGGAAAAATATGGGAAAGACTTCAACGACATCCGGCAGGACTTTGTGAGTTGGGAGGGGGGAGTTCCACAGGACTGGGGGGGGGGGGGGTGGGGTGGGGCAGAGGGTAAAGGAACCCCTCTGGTGTGAGGACTCACTCCTTTCCCTGCAGCTGCCTTGGAAATCCTTGGCCAGCATCGTGCAGTTCTACTACATGTGGAAAACCACCGACCGCTACATCCAGCAGGTAAGGGGTGGTGGGGGGGGCGCTGCTGCGGCCTGGGGGGGCTCCTACAGCATGGAGGGGCTGCCCCAAGCCCCCACAGTGTCCCCCCAACTCGCCTTAACACCGTCCCTGCTCACAGAAGAGGCTGAAGGCAGCAGAAGCGGACAGCAAGCTGAAGCAAGTCTACATCCCCACCTAGTGAGTTGGGGGCGGGGGGGCCTTGGGGGAGGGCCTGGAGCCCCTCCTAGGCCTGGGAGGGGTAAGGTGGGTCCCCCCCTGACCCCCTCTTTCTCCTCAGCACGAAGCCAAACCCCAACCAGATCATCTCGGTGGGCTCCAAACCCGGCATGAATGGGGCCGGCTTCCAGAAGGGGTTGACCTGCGAGAGCTGCCACAGTCAGTGGGGTGGGGGGGTCCTGGGGGGTGTGTGTGCGGCGGAGGGGGGGTCCTGGGGCAGCAGGAATGGGGGGACGCTGGGGTGAGGTGTTCTGGGGCGGAGGAACGAGGGGATGCTGGAGTGGGGGGGGTCTTGGGATGGGGGGCACCGGTGGGTCTGGGCTCTTGGGAGGAAGTTGGGGGGCTGAGGGCAGCAGAATGGGGGGTTAGATGTTGAGGGGGGGTGGGGGGACGGGGGGCTATAGGGGTGGGGGGGTCATGGGCAGCAGGGGGGCAGGAGCAGGGATGTACAGGGGTTAGGGAGACAGGATCGGGGGGCAGCAGGGCCATTATAGGGGCTATGGGGTAGGAATAAGGGCATATAGAGCTCAGGGACAGAATGGGGGGGGTTAAGGGGGCAGGATGGGGGACAGGAGAGCAGTTATAGGGGCTGTGGGGCAGGAGCAGGGATGTATAAGGGTTAGGGGCACAGGATGGGGGGCTTAGGGGGCAGGATGAGGGGGCAGCAGGGCTGCTGTAGGGGCTATGGGGTAGGAGTAGGGGCATATAGAGCTTAGAAGCACAGGATGGGGGGGTTAAGGGGGCAGGATGGGGGGCAGCAGGGCCGCTGTAGGGGCTGGGGGGCAGGATGGGGGTGTTGGAGGGCAGCAGAGTCTCTGCCCACCCTGGGGGGGGTTCTCCATACCCACCTCCGCTCCCCCCACAGCCACCCAGTCTGCCCAGTGGTACGCCTGGGGCCCCCCCAACATGCAATGCCGCCTCTGCGCCTCCTGCTGGATCTACTGGAAGAAATATGGGGGGCTGAAGACCCCCACCCAGCTGGAGGGGGCGGCCCGCAGCGCCTCGGTGAGCCTCAGGGGGTCCGGTCACCCCACTGACCCCCGCCATGTCCCCCACGCCAGGCCCCACATCTCCAGGGGACCCCCCAGCCACCCCAGGGCCGGACCCCACACCCCTGGGGACCCCCTCTGCACCCCCAGCCACCCCAGGGCAGGACCCACCACCCCAAGAGATGCCCCCTGAGCCCCCAGGGACCCCCCCCCCTTGCATCCTCCCAGCCACCCCACACCAGGCCCCACATCTCCAGGGACCCACCCTGAGCCCTCAACCACCTCAGGGCAGGACCCACCACCCCCAGGGACCCCCCCGAGCCCCCAGGGACCCCTGCTGCATCCCCTATCCACCCCGCACCAGGCCCCACATCTCCAGGGGACCCCCCAGCCACCCCAGGGCTGGACCCCATACCCCTGGGGACCCCCCCTGAGCCCCCAACCACCTCAGGGCAGGACCCACCACCCCCAGGGACCCTCCCTGAGCCTCAAGGGACCCCCCGCCACCCCAGGGCGGGACCCACACCCCTGGGGACGCCCCCTGCACCCCCAGCGCCCCCCAGCACCCTCACTGAGCTCCTTAATGATGGTCCTTTTGTCCTTGTGTGTGCGTGTCCCCCCCTCTCTCCTTGCAGGAGCCCCACTCCCGGGGTCACCTCTCGCGCCCCGAAGCGCAGAGCCTCTCCCCTTACACCACCAGCGCCAGTCGGGCCAAGTTACTGGCCAAGAACCGCCAGACCTTCCTGCTCCAGACCACCCGTCTCACCCGCCTGGCCCGCCGCCTCTGCCGCGACGTCCTGCAGCCCCGCCGCGCCGCCCGCCGCCCCTACGCCCCCATCAACGCCAACGCCATCAAGGCCGAGTGTAGGTGACGGTTGGGGGAGGGGGGACACGGCCCCCACCCTCGCAAACCCTCTTCTTCATCCCCTTGCTCCCCCTCCTACTCCCGCAGGCTCCATCCGCTTGCCCAAGGCTGCTAAGGCTCCCCTCAAGATTCACCCGCTGGCCCGGCTGCCCCTCGCCGCCATCGTCAAGGAGCTGGGTGAGGGGGCTGGGGGGCCGGGGGGGGGGTCCCTGGGGGTGTGGGATCCTGCCCTGGGGTGGCTGGGGGGTGCAGGAGGGGTCCCTGAGCGTGCTGGGGGGGTCCCCGGGGCTTCAGGGAGCATCCCTGGGGGTGGGGGGTGCAGCCCTTGGGTGGCTGGGGGTGGTGGGGGGGTCCCTGGGGGTGGAGGGGTGTGGTGCTGGGGGGGGTCCCTGGGGTGTCCGGCGGGTGCTGGGGTGTCCCTGGGAATTTGGGAGATTCCCTGGGAGTGGAGGGACTGGCTGGGGGGAAGGTGCAGGGAGGGGTCCCCAGGGATTCACGGGGGGGAGGTCCCCAGGGAAGTGGGGTCCAGCCCTGGGGTGGGGCTGTCGTGGGGGACACAGGGGGGGCTCCCGGGGGTGCAGGGTCTGGCCCTGGGGCGTCTGGGGGGGTTCCCTGGGGGTGGGGAGCAGCTGGGGGAGACACAGGGGTGGGGTTCCCCACTGGGGCTGTGGGGCTGGATTTTGGGGCTCTGCCCAGGGAGTGGGGGTGGTGTCCTGTGGGGCTGGGGGGAGCCGTGGGGCAGCCCCTAACCCCCTGATTTCCACACCCCCCCTGCAGCCGCACAGGCCCCCCTGAAGCCGAAGACGCCGCGCGGCACCAAGACCCCCATCAACCGGAACCAGCTGAGCCAGAGTCGGGGGCTGGCGGGGCTGGTGGGCAAGAGGGGCTATGAGGGGGCCGGCGAGGGCCACCGCCCCCCCCGAGTACGGGTACGGGCACCTGGGGGGCTACCAGGGGGCAGCAGGGGCCACCAACCCCCCGGTATGGGGGCACTGAAGGGGGCGGGAGCTCGCTGGGAGTGACAGGGAGAGGGGCCTGTGGGAGCAGGGCTGGGGCAGGGCTTGGAGGTGATTGGCAGGGGGTGGAGCCTATGGGGTGATTGACAGGGGAGGGACCTGGGGGATGATGGGCAGGGGTTGGAGCCTATGGGATGATTGGTGGGAGGTGGAGCCTAGGTTGAATGATGGGGCGGGGCTTGGAATGATTGACATGGGGTGGAGCCTGTGGGAAAGGGGTGGGGTCAGATGGGGGTGATTGACAAGGGCCTGCGGGAACAGGGCTGGCCCTGATTGGTTGGGGAAAGGGCCTTGTGGGCGGGGCCCGGGCTGATTGACAAGGGGGAGGACTGAGAGTTGAGTGACAGCTCCGGGCAGGGGTGGGCGGGGCCAAGCGGGGCCAGGGCGGCCTGCGATTGGCCGAGGGGCGGGGCCTGACGCTGCCGCCCAGGTCGGGGGCGGGGCCCTCCCCTTCTCGGCCAACGGGCGCCCTCTGGCGGCGGGGCTGCGCGCTGGGCCTCCCCCTGCCAGCAAGAGGCAGAAGCTGAACCCGGCGGACGCCCCCAACCCCGTCGTCTTTGTGGCCACCAAGGATACCAGGTTCGCCGGGGGGGGCGGCTACGGGGTGTGGGGAGGGGGCTGTGGGGACTTGAGAGGGGACCACGGGGTTTGGGAGGGGGCTATGGAGTCTGGGAGTGGGCTATGGGGCCTGGGGCAGGGGTCTGTGGGGTCTGGGAGGGGGCTAAAGAGATGTGGGAGGGGGCTACAAGTGCCTGGAGAGGGGGCTATGGCGTGCAGGAGTGGGGCTATGGGGATTTGGGAGGGGGCTAAGGGCTCTGGGGACTCGGGGGGCACTACAAGTTCTGGAGAGGGGGCTAAGAGATGTGGGAGGGGGCTAAGGGGTCTGGGAGTGGGCTATGGGGCCTGGGGCAGGGGTCTATGGGGTCTGGGGAGGGGGCTACGGGGCTTGGAGGGGGGACTACAGGGTCTGGGAGGGGGCTACCGGGTCTGGCAGGGGGGGCTATGAGGGCTTGGAAGTGGGCTATGGGGTCTGGGGCGCAGGGCTGCAGCTGGGGCTGAGGGGGGTAGAGGAGGGGGCGGTTGAAGGGCAGAGAGGGGGATCTGGGGGGGCCGTGGGGCAGACAGGGGGTGGCCGTGGGGCAGGGGGTGGTGGTCCACAGGGCCATGAGGTGAAGGGGGGGAGACATATGGGGAGGGCCATGTGGTGGAGAGGGGGGTGCTGTGGGGTGGACAAGGGGGTCAGAAGGGGGGGGCTTGGGATTCTAGGGGGATCATGGGGCGGGGGGGGGGGGGGGGTCGATCTGGGGGCCCATAGGGCAGAGTGGGGGTGTCCCTTCCAACCACCCTCCCCGTTTTTTGCCCCCCCCCCCTCGCCTCCCCACCAGGGCGCTGCGGAAGGCGCTGACGCACCTGGAGCTCCGCCGGGCCGCCCGCCGCCCCAACCTCCCCCTCAAGGTGAAACCGGGGCCCCCCCTGAGGCCGGGGGGAGGGTCCCTGCCCCCCCCCGCACCCCCCCACCCCGCCAGCACCTCGGAGCCCATCGTCCTCGAGGACTGACACCCCTCACCCCCCCCGCCGTCACCGGGCCGGGCCCCTTTTGTATTTTTTTTATTTCCATAGAAATATCCGCCGGGGGAGGGGGGGGTCCCGGTGCCGGTCCGGTGCCCCCCCCTGCCCTTTTACACCCCCCACCCCTGCCGCGGGCCCCTTTTGTACGTGGAGCAATGTCCCCCGCCCCCCAACCCCCCCGGTTTTGTATCTCGGGCTGTCCCGGTTCTGTAGCGCCAGGAAATAAACAAAAACGACGATTTTTCTTCACCGGGGTCCAAAAAGCGGCACCGGGCGAGGGGGGAGTTACTGGGGGGGGAGATACCGGCGGGCGGAACGTTTCTGTCGGGTCGCGTTTTCCGGGGGAGCTAGGTGGGTGCGAGTCGCTTCTGGCGGAAGTTCCTTGGGGGACGTAGATGGGACGGGCTACTTCCGGCGGAAGTTGTGGAGAGAAGCGGGAGTGGGAGGACGCCGGTGGTGCCGTGGACATGGCGGGTACCGGTAACGGCCCCGGCCCAGCCACGGACGTCGACACCGGCCCCGGCCCAGCCGTGGAGGCGGGTCCCGGCCTGGTTCTCGGTACCGGCACCGGCTCCGGTCCAGCCACAGATGCGGACACCGGCCCAGAAGCGGATCCCGGCCCGGTCGCCGGTACTAGTACCGGCTCCTGCCCAGCCACGGAGGCGGACACCGGCCTGGAGACAGACCCCAGCTCCGGCCCAGATACGGACGCGGTTCCCGACCCGCTCCCCGGTGCCGGTACCGTTCCCGGTCTCCTCCCCGACCCGGTAGCAGATCCCGACGTGGAGTCTCAACCTCGGGGCGGGTTCCGCTGCCGCTTGTGCCAAGTCTCTGCCGCCAACCGTGAGTGCGGGGGGGAGGTCGTCTCCAGTGGCGGCCATCGAAGTTGCCGGGGGGGGGGGCGGGCTGCGGTTTACCGGTTACCGGCGCTGCCTTTCCCCCCGGTGCAGGGCCGAGCTTGGCGGAGCACCTCCGGGGGAAGAAGCACCAGCGGCTGCGGGCTCTGCGGGCCGAACGCCGGGCCCAGGAACAACGGAGCCTCTTCGTTACCGGTTTCGCCCGCGGCACCTCGGGCGCGGAACTCGCCGACTATTTCCGTACCTACGGCGATGTCGCGACGGTCGTGATGGACAAAGAGAAGGTGGGGGCGACCCCGGGGGAGGGGGGACACACGCACCGGAGGTACCGGGAGGGGCTGACGGTGTTTCTCCACCCCCCGGTTTTAGGGCGCTTACGCCATCGTGGAGCTGCGGGAGGCGGCGGGACGGGAGCGGGCCCTGGCGGAGCCCCGGCACCACCTGGACGGGCACCGGCTCCGTGTCCGGCCCCGGGAGCAAAAGGGGTTCGTTTACGGGCCCCCCTCCGGGCGCAGCCCCCGCCGGGAGCCCCTCAGCCCGGCCCGGCTGGAGCAGGAGCTTTGGCAGGCCTCGGACGTGAGTGGGGGCTTGTGGGGGGGGCGCGACAGGCACCCCCTTGAGGGGTCCCAGGGGTTTGGGGGGGTTCCTGGGGCTCTCACAGGGATCTGGGGAGGGATCCTGGGGACTTAGGGGGATCCCGGAGCTCGACCGGGGGGTCCTGGGGCTCTTCTGGGGATTTGGGGAGGGATCCTGGGGACCTGGGGGGGGGGTCCTGGTGATTTGGGGGGTTCCCAGGGCTCTCCTGGGGACTTGGGGAGGGATCCCAGGGATTTGGGGGGGTTCCCGGGGCTCTCCCAGGGATTTGGGGAGGGGTCCTGGGGCTCTTCTGGGGACTTGATGGGGGGGGTTCCCGGGGCTCTCCTGGGGACCTGGGGGGGGTTCCCGGGGCTCTCCCAGGGATTTGGGAGGGCGTCTGGAGGCTCTTCTAGGGGTTTGGGGGTGTCCTGGAGATTTGAGAGGGTTCCAGGGGTTTTGGGGGCTCCCAAGTGTCTCCCAGGGGTGTGGGAACGCGCTGGGGACCGTGGGTGACCCTGGGGACGTTGGGGGGGGGGGGGACAGGGGGAGGGGAAGCGTCCCAGGCTGGCCGGTGACAGGTCTCCTCGCAGGTGGACACCCAAATGTCGCGGCTGGTGGAGCTGCTGGAGCTGAGCGAGGCCGAGCGCCGGGTGCGGCACCTCCTGGTGACGCTCTTCCAGGAGGTTTTCACCGAGTTCTTCCCCGGTGAGCGCCCCCCCCCCCGGCCCCCCGCAGCCCCATTCCTCGTGTCTCACGTCCCTCGGGCCAGCCTGGGCCATCGCCACCGCGTCCCTCGTGTGACACGGCCGCGTTCCTCACGCACTCGCCTCCCTCTTTTCCCCGCTCAGGCTGCGCCGTGCTGCCCTTCGGCTCCTCCGTCAACGGCTTCGACGCCCACGGCTGCGACCTTGACCTTCTCCTGGACCTGGAACCCACCAAATCCCTCCAGGCGGCGGCCACTCGAGACCTTCCCGCCTCCGAGGATTCCATCCTGAGCGACATCGACCTGGCGGTGACGCCGGCGCCGGAGGTGTTGGAGCTGGTGGCCACCGTGCTGCGACGCTGCGTGCCGGGCGTCCGCCGGGTCCGCGCCGTCCCCACCGCCCGGCGGCCCGTCGTTAAGTTTTGTCACAAACAATCGGGGCTGGCGGGTGACATCTCCATCGACAACAGGTCCGGGGGGAGGGTGGGATGTGGCGGGGAGGGTTCCTCTCCCTGGCTCCGGTGACGTGTCCTTGTCCTCATGCCGCCGTCCCCGCAGGCTGGCGCTCCTCAACACCCGCTTCCTGCAGCTTTGCGCCGAGGCGGACGAACGCGTGCGGCCGTTGGTCTACGCCGTGCGGCTCTGGGCCAAGCAGCAGGGCCTGGCAGGTGACAGCGGGTGACAACGTCCCGGGGGGGTGTCCTCCTCGGTCCCTCAGCGGGTGACGGCCTTCGCGGCGAGGTTGTGTCCCCTCGGTAGGTGACAGCGTGGCTCTGACGCCATCTTTTCCCCCGCAGGAAACCCCTCTGGGGGAGGTCCCCTCCTCAACAACTACGCCCTGACGCTGCTGGTGCTCTTTTTCCTGCAGACCCGCAGCCCCCCCGTGCTCCCCACCGTCGCCCGGCTGCGTGACGTGGCAGGTAACGTCCCCCTCTCTGTTCCTTTGTCCCCCTTTCGCGGGGGGGACCCCTCTTCTTAGCGTCGCTTTTCTCGCTGCAGGGGACGAGGACCGCGCCGTGGTGGGCGGATGGGACTGCAGCTTCCCCCGGGACGCGGCGTCGCTGGAGCCCAGCACCAACACCGAGAGTCCCGGTGAGGGCCGGGCTTGTCGGGGGGTGGACACTGTGTCGGGGGGTGGACACTGTGGGGGCCAGGGGGGGGGCGTCCCCAAATCCCGGCTACTCACCCCTCTCTCTCCCCCCGCCCAGGTTCGCTGCTGGCCCAATTTTTCCACGTTTTGGGGGATTTCGACTTGGCGGGGCAGGTCATTTCGCTGCGGGAGGGTCGAGCGCTGCCGCTGCCGTCCCCCGACGTCCCCGAGGGCTTGAAATTGGGACCCTTCAACCTGCAGGACCCCTTCGAGCTGAGCCACAACGTGGCGGCCAACGTCAACGAGAAAACGGCCGCCCGTTTCGGCCACTGCTGTCGCGCCGCCGCCAAATATTGCCGCAGCCTGCAATACTGCCGCAAATCCAGCAAAGGCCGCGCCTGGGGGCTGACGCGGCTCTTCCAACCCGGCGCGGTAGAGCCGGGAGCGGGCAACGCCGGCGTTTTCCTCATTTCCATCCCTTTGGATGTCGCCGGCGGCTGCCGGCAGCTCGCTGGTCGCGGTCCTTGGTTTTGGGAGGTCTGCGCCGCCATCGCCTTCGTGCTGAGGGACGTTCTCAAGTGCGACTGCGCCGCCGGGAAGACGCCGAGAGCTTCCAACGAGGAATGCGGGATCCTGGAGGACTCGGCGCCATCCGAGGAAGACGCGGAGCCGGATGTGGAGGAGACGGCGGTGGTGGGTTCCAAGCGTCACCGGTCGGAGGTGACAAACGGCTCCGCGCTCCCGGGCGGGAAGAAACCGCGTCCCAACGTCCCCGAGGAGGCGGCGGTGGCGAATTGGAGCTGCGCCGTCCGGCACCGCGTGTGGACGGGACGACGCCGCGTCCGCCGTCAGCTGCGTCACGGGGACGACGCCGAGGAGCCGGAGGGCGACTCCCTGGAGCTGGAGCAGAAGGTTTCGGAGACCATCGTGGGACAAGGGGACGCCGAGGGGACGCCGCAGCCGCTGCTGCAATTCGAGGCCAGCGCCCGCCCGGCCACCACCCGGCGGGAGACGCGGGTCCTCCTGCGCCTGGTCCCCTCCCCAACCCCCCCCGGGCCGCTTTTTCGGGACTTTTTTCACTTTTTGCAGAGTTTTCTGCCCGGCGCGGTGCGGCGGCGCCTGGGCTGGGGGCCGGCGGGGGGCACGGAGCCCCAGAACGGAGGGGACGTGGCGGGGGGTTCTGTCTCTTGAGAGGGTTTTATTTTTGGCAGTAAAAGGTTTGTTTTGCAGTCGTGTCCCCGCGTGGGTTCTCCGGGGGGAGGTGGGTCCTGTTGAGTCGGGGCGGGGGAGGCGGCTGGATTTCGGGGGAGAAAAAGGGAAAAGAAGGAGAGTTCAGGAAAGCAGCGAGCCGGGGAGGGGAGTGAGGAACAGAAATGACTTTCAGGGCTCTGTCTTCGACCCCCCCCATGAGGTTTTTATTTCTTAAATTTCCCTGAAGATCCGGCGTCGGCTTTGGGTCAGCCCCCGGGTGGGTGGGGGGAGATGAGCCGGGTCCGTCCCTCCCAACCCAAATATTTCAGCCTGTTCTGTCCTGATTTGTTCTGTTACAGAGTCGTGGGATGGTTTAGGGTGGGAAAGAGCTTCCAGAGCATCGAGTCCCACCGTTAACCCCTGTCCCTTGTCCCCGACGTCCTTCAGCTCCCTCCAGAGACTCGACCCCTTCCCTGGGCAGCCCCTGGGGGGAAGAAATTCTTCCCCATCTCCCAGATAACCCTCCCTGGCGCAACCGGGGGCCATTTCCTTCCGTGCCGTCGCTTGTGACAAGAGGTTTCGCTCTCTGAGCTCCTTCGGGGCCTTGGAGGGAGCAGAGGGTCCCCCCTCGGCCCCTTTTTCTCCAGGCTGAGCCCCCCCCTCCCCAGCTTCCTCAGCCCCTTCTCGGCTGCTCCAGCCCCTTCTCCCACATCAGGGTCTGGCTCTGGCTGGAGCAGCAGCACCGTGTTGGGAGAGGAGGGGAAGGGAAGGGGGAGAAAAGGAGAGAAAAAAGGAAAAAAAGAGAAAAGAGGAGAAAAGAGAATAAAGAAGAGAAGGGGAGGGAAAGGAGAGGAGAAAAGAGGGGGAAAAGAGAACAAAGGAGAAAAGAGGAGCGAGAATAAGAAAAAAGGGGAGAGAGAAGGAGGAAAAAAAGAAAAGAGGCGAAAGGAGAGAAAGAAGAGAAAAAATTAAAAAGGAGAAAAGAAGAAAGAAAAGGAGAAGGAGAAAGGAGTGAAAAGAAAAGAGAGGAGAAAAGACAGCATTAAAAAGAGAAGAAAAAGGAGGAGAAAAAGAGAAAAGGAGCGAAAAGAGAATAAAGAGGAGAAAGGAGAGAAAAGGGGGAAAAGGATAAAAGGAGAGAAAAGAACGGAGCCGGCGAGGGGCGGGGCTACAGCGATCTGGGGCGTGTCCATGCAAATGAGTGCGCCGGGCACCTCCAAGGGCACGCCGGGACACCCCGCTGAGGGGGAATTCGGGGGGCGGCGGGGGGTCGGTGTCCCAAAATCCGGACGGAACGTGCGGAAACGAGTGGGGGGAAGAGCGGGGAGCGCAGCAAGGGGGCGGGTATCGGCAACGGGGGAGTCACCGCGACATTGGTGTGAGTGGTTGTCCGTGGGGTGCGGTGGGTGCGGGAGGCAAGGTATCGCTTCTCGGCCTTTTGGCTAAGATCAAGTGTAGTATCTGTTCTTATCAGTTTAATATCTGATACGTCCTCGATGAGAGGACTTTATATTAAACGGATTTTTGGGCTCGGGAGTTGGACCCGGAGCTTGCTCCCTCCGCTCCGCGCATCGTCCCGGTATTGCAGTGCCTCCGGGAACGGTGCACCCCGACCACGGGGACCTGTCGCTGGTTAAAGACAGAATGAAGAGAGGGATGTTGTTTTCTGAATGCACTTCCCAGCCGTGACCTGAACAGACGGCTCGGTTGTTCCCTGCTCTGAGTGCAGCCACTCGGCCGAGCCGCCGTGGGGGGAAAAAAAATAATAAAAACCACAAGAAAAAGGGGAAGAAAAAAAAAAAAATCTCGCTCTTTTCGGGTTTAACCCCGAGGGCGGGTGTCCATGTCCTGCCCGGGAAGAGACCGCGGGGGCGGCCCATCCTCAGCTCGGAGCTGGGGAGGTGGAAGCCCCCACCCCGCCACGGGCAGTTTCCTTCCAGCCGGATTTCTCAAATGATTAGGTACTAATGAAGGCACGTGTGTAATTAAGATCGGTGACTGCTGCGCTGGGATGGATAATGAAGGGATCCCAGCGCAGCCACGCGTGGGGTGGCCGGTAAGTGCCGAGTCTCATCGTGCGTGAATGGATTCCGGGTCGGTGAAACGCCGGGATATCCCTGTCCGGAGCGGGGGATAAAGAAATACTTCCAAGCCCAGGTTAATTATATCTCACATCTATCTTTCACCATCAAAAGGTCCCCATGGTGGGGGTGCACCGTTCCCGGAGGCACTGCAATACCGGGACGATGCGCGGAGCGGAGGGAGCAAGCTCCGGGTCCAACTCCCGAGCCCAAAAATCCGTTTAATATAAAGTCCTCTCATCGAGGACGTATCAGATATTAAACTGATAAGAACAGATACTACACTTGATCTTAGCCAAAAGGCCGAGAAGCGATACCTTGCCTCCCGCACCCACCGCACCCCACGGACAACCACTCACACCAATGTCGCGGTGACTCCCCCTTTGCCGATACCCGCCCCCTCCGCTGCGCTCCCCGCTCTTCCCCCCACTCGTTTCCGCACGTTCCGTCCGGATTTTGGGACACCGACCCCCCGCCGCCCCCCGAATTCCCCCTCAGCGGGGTGTCCCGGCGTGCCCTTGGAGGTGCCCGGCGCACTGATTTGCATAGACACGCCCCGTACCCTTGGCCACGCCCCTCCGCCCTCCTCTGGCTTCTTGCGTCTTTTTTTTTTTTTTTTTCCCCTCTTCTTTTCTCTTTAATTTTCTTTTCTCTTTAGTTTTTTTTTTTTTATAGAATCGTAGAATGTGTTGGGTCGGAAGGGACCCTTAGAGGCCGCCTAGTCCAGCCCCCCCCGCAGAGGGCAGGGACGGCTTCAACTACATCAGGTCACTCCGAGCCCCGTCCAGCCCGGCCTTGAACCCCCCCAGGGCTGGGGCGGCCACAGCTTCTCTGGGCAACCTGGGCCAGGGGCTCACCCCCCTCACAGCCAAGGATTTCTTCCTCAGATCTCACCTAAATCTCCCCTTTTTTACCTTAAAACCCCTGTCTCTTGTCCCACGGCTCCCCTCCCTGCTCCAGAGTCCCTCCTCAGCTTTCCTGGAGCCCCTTGAGGGACTGGAAGGGGCTCCAGGGTCTCCCCGGAGCCTTCTCTTCTCCAGGAGAAAGGCAAAGCAGAAACAAAACATGGCAAGACGGTGCTAACCGTCCCTCGGATACCAGCTGCCCCTGAGGAGGACTCGATTGATCTCAAATCGGGAAATTGGACGCGCCGTGAGTGAGCCGGGGGCCGGCCGGTGCATTCACCTAAGGCGGCTCACGGACAATAGCGGAGGAGACTTCTTCATTACCTTGGCCCTTTTAAAACCCCAGTTACGTTTTTAGTGGACACCGGCGCTCAGGTCTCGGCACTCCGAGCAGATGTTGCTGAGCGCCATGATAAAAAAAAAACCAGATTTGGGTTACAGATGTTTTTGGAAACTCTAAGCCGCAGCCAACGGCCCCAGGTTAAGCGCTGGTTACCCGGAAATGAAACTGCAGTGAAGGCTCTCGTGATTTTGGGAACCTTCCCCATGAATATCTTGGGACTTGATCTTTCAAGGGGACGAGCCTGGGTGGATTCAAGAGGAAGGGAATGGAAAGTCGGGCTCCCTGCTGTCCCTGGGAAACTTTTACAGCAGGCGCCTGCAGCTCCCCTCTCCAAAACGGTTCACGTAGAGCCCTACGCCGGGCCCCTGGGAGCGAGGGAAGGGATGGTCCCGGCGACAGCCGAAGTACGAAAGCAAGGGGCGATTATCCCCACACGCGCGCCCTGTAACTCCCTGGTGTGGCCAATCCCCCGTGGGAAATGGCAACCGGCAGCTGATTACCGGCATCCGATGGCCAACGCGGGCTCCTCGACGGCGTCAGCGCCTGACACAGCTGGGAGAATCGCCCGGCAGCAGCCCATCGGTCCGCAGCGCGGAAGCGGCGCGCGCGGTTAGGTCGCTGTTGCCACACGCGCGGCAAACGGAGGAGGAGGGAACCCCCCCCCCAAAAGCGCTCGTAAAACTTCCCCCCCCGCCCCCGGCTCCGTTTGAACCCCACCCGAAGAACGTCGGGGTTAGGAATCTGCTGTCAGCCGAAGGAACCGAGAAGCTCATTCGAGCGTGTTAAAAAAAACGAAAGAAATTGACCCCTCAGGAAATCCAGTGGGATGGCAGCAACCTAAAAACACGCCAGAAAACAAAAGAAAAAAAAAAAACGGGGGGGGGAGGGGGGTGGGGGGGGTCAGAAAGAAAAAACAAAACAAAACAACGCACAACTTTTTGTCTCCCGCTGTCTCCTGTTGTATGAATCCGCTCCTTTTGCGTGGACCTCTCAGAGACGCTCCACAGAACGACCGAACTCTTGCCGCCTTAACCCTTCCCTCACTGTATTGCGATTGTTTTTTATTTTTAAAAAGGATATAAACCCTGAGGACTCCCAGCGGCGTACGTGTGTGGGCAGCGGGAGAAGTTTGTATTCCTACTCAGCGGAGGTACAATCTCGCCTCAGCCCGTCGTAAATCCGGACCCCAGTTTTGGCCCGGGAGCCGACACAAAGGTTTATGCGCGTTTGGAACCGCACGGACTAGGGGACGCGCGTCGCCCTCCCTAGTTCCGCAACGGAAGAGTCCAAATCTACAACGATGAGTCTAAATCTCACAAAAATATTGAAAATAATTCAAAGACCCCCTTTTTCTTGACCAGAAGGAGGGTCGACCGCGGAAAAGTAACAGGGCGCGGATTTTGACACTCAAGGGCTTTTGTATCCACTTCCGAGCAATTCTGTTGGAGAATATTTATGGAACCAAATTTGTTATCAGTCCTTAACCAACGGTTCTAGTAAGTCGTATTCTCAGTTAAATACGTTTAGATGTGCTTTTGGAGGATTAAATGCACAAGAAGCCTCCAAGATGACGCGCCAAAACCAATTAGCGTGGCACTTGCTGGCGCCTGAAGAAGGAGGAGTGTGTGGCACGCCAAATCCGGCTGAAGGCGAACGCTCTCTCACCACCCACAACGCCACCACCGCCGTAGGAGAAGCCCGTGCAAGGATGAACGAAGTCACGGATAAGACCAGAGAATCGTTCCGGTCGCTCCAACCGAAGGATCGGTTCGACGGACTGAGTCCTGGACCGCGGATCCCGTCTCTTTTGCAGACTTTGGGACCCACGGGGTGGGGAAAGTGGCTGGTACCGATTGGAATTGTTTTGTTGATGGGATTTATATTCTTAATGGCAGGGATTGCTATCATGTGAGGTATGACTACGTGTTTGTTCTCTTTACTCCTACCGTCCACTCTCATGGTCGTGCTCCGTCTTGGAATCCTTAGGAGTGACGGGCTGGAGAAAATGCCTTGTAAATATCGGCCTTGCGATATGGTGGGATTTAATTCTAGGCCTTACAGAAATTATGATCTCTCTCTCTCTCTCTTTTCTTTCCCCTGTACCTTATACACTATGTTCAGACCACAATGGTCGGAGAAAACCTTGGGGCGTTTGGCCCACGGGGTGGTGTAAGGGACGGACTGTAATTCCCTGCCGAGGGGCAGGAGCCCCCCCAAGCCTTCGGTGGAACCCTCAAACACGCTCAAGGAAATAAATAACGCAGGCCCGGCCTCCAAAGAGCCGATGAGGCTCAAGCTTCTGGCGCCCGGACGTGTGGGAGAACCGTCTCGTGAGGACAGGAGGGTTCTGCCACTCGTGCGCTGAGCTCGCTAGTTCTCAGCTCTCCAGGCCGTTGTGTCCGATGAGCGACCTCTGCTTCGTTATCCGCGGAACGCGCGGGAAAGCGCACACCCCTGCATGCGCTCATGAAGGTTATAGAGAGCGCGACCGTGGCACGCGTCTCTCGCCACCCAAATCACGGCACACGTCACCCGGGAGAAGGGAGAAACCTGAGACCAGGCTGTCCCTGGCAAGGGGGGGGGCGGACTGTGCTCATTCAGCAAACGTAAACGGGGAAAATAAGTGCCCCTCGGGGGAACAAAGAAGAAACAATAGAAGAAAATTGTGCCTGGGAAGGTTCTTCCCAAGAAAGAAGATTGTGCCTGGGAAGATTCCCTGAAAAAGGCGCTGGAACCAGGACCGGCGATCTCTTTCTCTCCGTCTTTTTCTCCGTCTTTTCCTTTCTCTGTTCCCTCAGTTTCTCTTTTCTCTCAGAATTGTTAAGTAGCGATTAGAGTTGCGAAGTAACGACCCTAAGCGCCGCTTGCCAGAAGTGGCCCGATCCCCGTTGTTCCGCACCGCGACGCACACCCCGCCGCTTGCCATCGTTCGTTATACACCCAACCAATTATCGTGGACTCGTTAAGGCCTACACTAACCATTTTGGGAAGCTCCTGAAAGGTTCTATATGGACCTGGAGATTTATCTCACCTTAGTCCGCACCGTTGTTAATTTACGAATCTGAAGTCACTTACCCCTGCTCTTTACTGGGGGTGGGACGTGACAGACCCCCCCCAGCTCTCTCAGCCCGTCCTCACGGCAGAGGGGCTCCAGCCCTCGGATCATCTCCGTGGCCTCCTCCGGCCCCGCTCCGACAGCTCCGTGTCCTTCTTGTGCCGAGGGCTCCAGAGCTGGAGGCGGGACTCCAGGTGGGGTCTCACCAGAGCGGAGCAGAGGGTCGGAATCCCCTCTCCGGATCTGCTGGCCGCGCTTCTCCTGACGCAGCCCAGGATGCCATCGGCCGTCTGGGCCGCGAGAACACATTGCGTGCTCACATCCAGCTTCCCATCCACCAGGACCACCCCCCCCCGGCCAAGTCCTTCTCCGCAGGGCTGCTCTCTGTCCCGTCGTCCTCCCGCCTGGATTGATAACGGGGGTTGTCCCCACCCAAGTGCAGGACCTCGCACTTGGCCTTCTTGAACTTCCTAAGGTTCGCTCGGGCCCACCTCTCCAGCTCGTCCCGGTCCCTCTGGACGACATAGAATCGTAGAATCATAGAATCGCTGAGGTTGGAAGGGACCTTTAAGATCATCGAGTCCAACCTTTAACCTACCCTGACAAAAGCCGCTTCTAAACCGTGTCCCTCAGTGCCCCATCTACCCTTTTTTTAAACACCTCCAGGGATGGTGAATCCACCGCCTCCCTGGGCAGCCTGTTCCAATGTTTAATAACCCTTTCAGTGAAAAAATGTTTCCTAATATCCAATCTAAACCTCCCCTGACGTAACTTGAACCCATTCCCTCTCGTCCTATCACTTGTCACCAGGGAGAAGAGGTCAGCCCCCATCTCTCTCCAACCTCCTTTCAGGGAGTTGTAGAGGGTGATAAGGTCTCCCCTCAGCCTCCTCTTCTCCAGGCTGAACAACCCCAGCTCCCTCAGTCGTTCTTCATAAGGTTTGTGACATCCCGTCCCTCTGGCACATCGACCGCACCGCTCAGCTTGGTGTCGTCGGCAAACGTGCCGAGAGTGCCCCCGATCCCACTGTCCATGTCATCGACGAAGACGTTGAACAGCCCCGGTCCCAGCACGGCTTCCTGAGGGACACCACTTGTCACCCCTCTCCATCCGGACGTCGAGCCGTTGACCACCGCCCTCTGGGTGCCACCATCCAGCCAGTTCCTCGTCCACCGAACAGCCCACCCATCAAATCCGTATCTCTCCAACTTAGAGAGAAGGACGTTGTGTTGGGGGCCGTGTCAAAGGCCTTGCAGACGTCCAGACGGATGACGTCCGTTGCTCTCCCCTCGTCCGCCGACGCGGTCACTCCGCTGTGGGAAGCCACCAGGGTGCTCAGGCAGGACTCGCCCCGGTGAAGCCGCGCCGGCTGCCTCGAATCACCTCCCTGTCCCCCATGTGCCTCAGCAGAGCCTCTAGGAGGATCTGCTCCGTGATCTTCCCTGTCACAGAGGTGACAGGGCGGCAGTTCCCAGGGTCCTCCTTTCTACCCTTTTTAAAAATGTGACCAATGTGTCCCTTTTTCCAGTCGCCAGGGCCTTCCCCTGACTGCCGTGACTCTTCAGATATCGGGGAGAGCGGCTTGGCAACTCCACCAGCCAATTCCCTCAGGACTCTGGGGGCGCATCTCACCAGCGTCCCCATACTCTCCCCAGGGCACCTGGTGCCGTTTGCTCTGCCCCTGCAGTTCCTTCTTGCCCTTTAGCGTGACCAGCAGGTCCCAGCTCAGCCCTGCCGGCCTCCTCCCTTTCTTACTTGATTTCTTCCACCTGGGGATCGAGAGCTCTTGTGCTCCATGGAAAGCGCCCTTGGAGATCTGCCACCTCCGTTCTGCCCCCTCCTCGACCCCGAGGACCGTTTCCCGGCGGGGGGGGAGGGTCCTAGTGACTAACTCCCTGAAGAGCCGGTGGTTTGCTTTCCTAAAATCCAGGGTCCCGATTAGGCTCCTGGTCTGGCACGTATCCTCCTGGAGCTGGGGGAAGGCGGCTTCACCAGCCGGTTCCCCTTGATCGGGCGGCCTGTGGTGGACACCAACCGCCAGGTTCCCCGCGTCGCCTCGGCCCCTGACTCCCACCCATAAGCTTTCGGCCTCCTCTTGGCTGTTCTTCAGGGACATCCCTCCATGCTCCGTCCCTTGCTTGACGTAGAGGGCAACACCCCCGTGCCCCCTTCCTCGCCTGTCCCTTCGGAACGGCCCGTAGCCGTCGATAGCCGCGTTCCAGTCGCAGGATTCGTCCCACCGGGTTTCAGCAACGGCCACTATGTCGTGGCTTTCCAGCAGCGCGGCGGCTTCCAAGCAGCTTTTCCTCGCTTTGATTTTCTCCTTTTTCTCCTCTCCTCTTTTCTCCCCCCTCTTCTCTCCTCCTTTTTTCATCTTTTTTCTCTCCTCCTTCTTTTTTCATCTATTTTCTCTCCTCTTTCTTCTCCCCTTTTTTCTCCTCTTTTCACCTATTTTTCCTCCTCTCCTTTCTCCTGTTTTCTCCCCTCGTTCCGGTCCGGTTTCCCCTGCAGGAACGTCTCGGGGTGGTGGCGGGGTGTTTGTGGCTTCCAGCAGCTCACGGGACCCCAGCCCAGAGGACAAACCCCCCCCTCCCGGCGTGGGGGGCTCCAAACGCCAGCGAGGGGCTCGTCCTGCCGCGCTCGGCCCTGCCGTGGCCTCCCCTCGGGTGCTGGGGGACCCCCCCCGGGTTTTAAAAAGGGCGGAATAACAGAAGGGGACGGAACAACGGGCTGAAGATGAGCCACGAGGTGGCCAACGGCATCCTGGCTTCTATTAGCAACAGCGTGGCCAGCAGGACCGGGCACGGGCCTGTCGCCCTGGGCTTGCATCCCTGAAAACCGGGTTGTTTTGGTCGCCAAAACTTTTCTCTCCTCTTTTCGGATATAAACCCCCCCACAAACACACCTCGGTCCCCTCCGTCCTGGGGCGGGGGCGGGTCTGCGCCCACCCAGCGCCGGGCAGGAAAAAAAACTCCCCAAAAAGTGGGAAAAGCCCCGGCAAAGGGACCCCCGGGGGAGGAACGGGAGCAGCGCCGGCAACAACAGCCCCGGTTTTGGGGCTCCTTCGGCAGTGCCCTTGGTCTCCTCGGGCCGCCGAGAAGCGGGACCCGCCGCCGGTACCTCCCGCAGCCGGTAGCGAGGGAAGCGGAGAGTCACCTCCCGCGGAGCGGAGACCACGGTGGCCACGCCAGGGGATCGGAGCGACGAGCGCGGTGAAGTCCGGGACTTCCTTCTTTCTGTTTTTAACCAACAAAAGGTCCCCGTGGTGGGGGTGCACCGTTCCCGGAGGCACTGCAATACCGGGACGATGCGCGGAGCGGAGGGAGCAAGCTCCGGGTCCAACTCCCGAGCCCAAAAATCCGTTTAATATAAAGTCCTCTCATCGAGGACGTATCAGATATTAAACTGATAAGAACAGATACTACACTTGATCTTAGCCAAAAGGCCGAGAAGCGATACCTTGCCTCCCCCACCCACGGCACCCCATGGACAACCACCCACCCCGACATCGCGCTGACCCCCCCTCCCAGCCCGTACCTCGCCCTCTACTGCGCTCCCCGCTCTTCCCCCCACTCCTTTCCGCACGTTGCGTCCGGATTTTGGGGCATAAACCGCCCCGTTGCACCCCGAATTCCTCCGCGTCCGAGCTCCCACAATCCCTTTCAAACACTGCCGTCTCTATTTAGCATAACCACACCCTCTATTTGCATGAACCTCACCGCCTTTCTCTCGCGCCACGCCCCCTTGATTTGAATACCCCGCCCCGTTTACCATGCCGATTTGCATGCCCCGCCTCCTTCCCCCGCACCGCGATTTGCATGCCCCGCCTCCTTTTACGTTCCTATTTGCATGCTCCGCCCCTTCACGCAGCCCTTTATGGTAACTCCCCGCCCCCTTCATTTGCATACGCCCCGCCCCCCGCCCCGCCCGCCCGGCGGACAGGGATTTGGGTGGAAAAACGAAGGGTTTCGGGGGTCTCCGCCCAGGCGGGGGCTGCAGGAAGGGCTGGGAGCACTGGAACGGGGCAAAGCGGGGCCGGGGACGCCATTCCCGGTCCAGCCCCTGTCTGGGATCCAGGGACCCCATGTCTAAATCCCGTTATTTCCGTTCGTTAACGGCTCCGGACATTAGGAACCACAGAGTCGGGGACTGGTTTGGGTGGGAAAGGACCTCAAAGGCCACCCTCTGCCACGGGGAAGGGCGCTGAGCAGCATCCTGAAGCGCCGGAGCAGCCAAAGCCCCAAAACGCCTTCAAAATGCACCAAAACAGCTTCAAAATGCTCCAGCATGGCTTCAGTATGCTCCAAAATGGCCTCAAAATGCCCCAAATCGGCTCCCTGGGGTGGGGATGTCAGTGGAGTGTTCCAGTCCCACGGATGAGGATGAGGATGGCCGGGACAACACCAAGGTCCCCCCATCGCAGGGGACAGTGGGAATGGGAGGGTAAGGAGGCGGGAGAAGGGGGTGAGAGGGTTCGCCATGGATTGGTGCTGGCAGAGGGTCTGGATGCAGCCAAAGGTGTCGAGGACGAGGAAGAGCTTGGTCCTGGGCTCGATGAAGAATGAGATGAAGCTCAGCATGGAAACGAGCAGGGCTGAGGAGGAGGAAGGGGAAGAAGAAGAGGGAAGAGGGAGGAGGAAAAGGGAAGGGGGAAGGGAAAAGGCAAGAGGGAGGGTAAAGAGAGAAGGGGAAGAGCAAGGAGGAAGAGGGAGAAGGAAGACGGAATGGAAAAAGTGGGGAGGAAGAAGAGGATGAAGATAAAGAAAACGAAAGAGGAAGAGGGAAGGGAAAAGAGCAAGGGGGAGGAGGAAGACAGGAAAGAGCGAGGAGGAAGAAGAAGGAAAGGAAGGGAAAGAGCGGGGAGGAAGAGGAAGAAGTGGGGCCGCAGTCCCTCCATCCACTGCCCCCGGCAGCTCCGGGGAGGCCCCAAGACACCAAAAAATGGGGAAGGGAGCGTGCATCCCCCCACCTTCTCCCCACAACGCAGCCAGGCAGCTCAGGGTTTTATTGGGATGTGACAAAGGGGGGTGACAAGGCGACAAAGTTCCTGTTGTGTTGTGTGTCCCCTCCCCCGAAAAAAACCCCTAGAGCTTGCGGTAGGCGCCGACGGTGAGGTCGAAGAGCCGGGGGTTGCAGAGCTGCCCCCCCTTGTCCATCAGGAAGAAGAAAGGGCGGCCCTTCACCTTGAGGGGGAGGGCGGCCGGCACCTCGGAGCGATGGGCCCGGCAGGAGACGTGGCGCAAGGGGACGGTCAGGGTGGGACCCCGGCCCAGCCCCAGGGGCCCGTGGGTGCTGATGGCCACCTCCGCGCCCCCCCGCAGCAACGTCACCCGCCGGACGGCGCGAAGGGGGAACAGGATGCCAGCCGCCACGATCAGAGAGCCTGCCAGGGGGGAGAAGTGGGACGGGGGGGTGGTGTGTCAAGGTGGCCACCAGGAGGGTCAGGGTGGCCACCGGGCCCAGTTCAAGCCACTCTGGCTCCCCTGCAGTGTCCTGGAGAGTCCTCCAAGTCCCCCTCTGCTGTCCCAGCCCCCCCGTCCCTGTCTCAGCCCCCCCCCAGTGCCCCAGGTCCCCCATGCCCTGGCTCCCCGAGGCCCATTCTGAGCTGAGCCCCGCCCCCGCCCCCTCCGGTGCCCCGGGCCACCCCCCAGACCCCTTGGTCCCGCTCCAGCACACCCTGCTCCCCCAGTTTCCCCCCGGGTCCTTTCTGAGCCCCCCCCCAGTACACGGCACCCCCCCACACCTCCCTCGGTCCCGCTCCAAACCCCGCTGTGGTGTCCCAGGTGTCCCCCTCCCCAGCCCCCCCCGGTACACAGGGCCCCCCTCAGCTCCCCGGGATCCTCCATGGTGCCCCGGGCCCCCCCCGGTCCAGGACCTCCTGTTCCCCAAGGTCCTCTCCGAGCCCCTCTCCGGTGCCCCAGGTCCCTCCCTACTCAGGCCCAAGGCCCGTTCTGAGCCCCTCCAAGGCCCGGCCAAAGCCCCCGTCCCCGGTGCACCGGCCCCCCCACAGCTCCCCCCCTTCCGTTCTGAGTCTCCCCCGCGCCACCCCCAAGGCCCCTCCCGTCCTGCCGCGCAGCCCCCCGCCGCCGCTACCGAGGGTGAGGCAGGAGGCGGTGAAGCCGAGCCGCCATTTGTTATCGCGGGGTCGGAGCGGATCGTCGGGGCCGGGTCCGGTGGCGGGACGAAGGGCCGTGAAGGCGAAATGAGCCAGGTAGGTCCAGAATAGGCCTTGCCCCGCGCAGAAGAAACCGGCGAGGCGGAAGAACCGGCCCCGTTCGTGCCGGAAAAGCACCACGTCCCGCGGAACCGCCACCTCCAGCGCGGCCGCCGCCGCCCGCGCCCCGGCGGCCGCCATGGCGGCCCCCTTGCACCACTTCCGGGTCACTCTATATCAACTTCCTTGTCACCCCTGCCGCCGACCAATCCCCGCGCTCCGACGCCCCCCCCCCCACCACTTCCGGCGCCATCTTTGTGGCGGGCGCGGCGCCGTCCCGCCCCCTCTTAAAGGCGCAGCGCGGCCCCAAGGCCGAAACGGGTCGATTTATTGATTTATTTACAAAACGGTGAGGAATAAAACTCCGGGATGGAAGTTGGGGGCGGGGGGTGGGGGGGAGAAGAACGAAGTGGGGGCGGAGGCGGGCACCACTCACTTGAGAAACGCCACCTCCGGGATCTTCCCTTCCAGCTGCAAGAGAAATGGGGGGGAGGGGGGGAGGTGAAGCAGGGGGGTGTGGGGTGGGAGGGGAACACGGCTGAGATCCCCCCCCAGAAACCCACCTTGAGCTGGGTGAAGACCTGCCCGGCCCGTCCGTAGTCCCAGTCGTTGTCCTGGAGGCACCTGGAGGGTGTGGGGGGGGAGAGGGGAGATGGTGAGGGTGGGGGAGGGGCAGGGGGGTGGGGGAGGGGCTGGGGGGGATGACACACACTCACTTTTGGGACCACTCGAGGTTCATGCCCGACTGCATGGAGAAGGCGGCCAACATCTCCTGCTGCTCGGCCGAGAGGGTGGGGACGGGGCTGGAGGAGGGGGTGGGGGCCGGCATGAGGAAGGCCTTGCGGATCTCCTCGGTGGTGGCGTTCCTAACGAAGAGCTCGTCGTTAACGATGCAGAGCCTGCGGAAAGACAAAACAGAGACGGGGCCGGGGGAGGGGTAGGGTTTGGACTACGGCCGGCGTCTTCCTGCACCGCCAAGGCCACCCAGCACCTGGAGGGTCCCTTCTGGGATGACGACGGGGCAAGTGGTGGCCACCGTCGACCCAACTGGAGGACGGGGACCTGCTGGAGGCCACTGGGGCCCCCAGAGGCTGGAGAAGCTCCGCCGTGGGGAGGGGATGGTGGGGCTGGAGAGGGGACGGGGGTTGTAGAAGCTCCGCCGTGGGGATGGGCCAAGAATTGGGGGTGTTCAGCCCGGAAAAGGCTCCAGGGAGACCTTCTGGTGGCCCATGGCTAATGAAACCGGGCTGAGAAGGAAGGCAGGGACAGAGTCCCACACGGCCTGTGGTGACAGGATGAGCGGAAATGGGTTTGAGATAAAAAAGGGGAGATTTAGACCATATCAAAGGAAGAAATCCTTGACTCTGAGGGCAGTGAGACACTGGCCCAGGTTGCCCAGTGAAGACGTCCCTGCCCATGGCGGGGGGTGGCACTTGGTGGCCTTTAAAGGTCCCTTCGACCCAAACCAGCCTGATTTTACGGAAAAGCGGGTGACAACGGCCCAAGATGTCTCCGCTTGTCCCACCCGCGCAGAGACACCTCCGTGCAGCTCTCAGGAGGAGGAAGAGGGACGGTGCCGAAGGCCCGGTGGCTGGTAGCCATCACCTACCCGGTGTTGCCGGCCGGGACGGCGATGAACATCCGTGTGAAGGCGCGCACAGAGTCGCGGGATTTGCCATCCACTGTGGGAGAGAGGGAGAGGAGGTGGTGGGAGGAAGGCTGGTGAGGAGGTGGTGGGAGGAAGGAGGGGAAGGAGGAGGAGGAAGAGGGGAAGGAAGGGGGAAGGAAGGGGGAAGGAAGGGGGAAGGAAGGGGGAAGGAAGGGGGAAGGAAGGGGGAAGGAAGGGGGAAGGAAGGGGGAAGGAAGGGGGAAGGAAGGGGGAAGAAGAACGAGAAAGAAAAGAGAATGAGGAGGAGGAAGAAGAATGAGAAACGAAAGAGGAGGAGGAGGAAGAAAAATGAGGAAGGAAGGCGGAGAAGGAAGAAGGAGAAAGAAAGGAGGGAGGAAGAAGGAGAAAGGAAGGAGGGAGGAAAGAAGGAGGAAGAAGAGGACGAGGAAGGAGGAAGAAGAGGACGAAGGAGGACACAGGGGTCGACCCTCACCTTCCTTGAAGATCCCATGGACAGCGAAGCAGAGCAGCGTGTTCTGGAAGAGAGGGGCCGGGTGAGGGGGGGCAGGATGGCGCCGGGGCTGGGGGGGGGACCCGAAGGAGCCCCGTGTGTCCCCATCCCCCCCCCAGGTGTCCCCGTCCCCCCCCCCAAGTGTGTCCCTGTCCCCCCGCTCACCGTCTGGGCGCAGATGTCCACCACGAAGGAGTTGATGTCGTGCTGCGTCTTGGGCAGCTCGTTGAGGAAGGCCACCACGTTGAGCCGCGTGTGTTTGAGCAGCTTGAAGCGCATGGCTGGGGGTGGGGGGAGGAAACGACAGAAGAACACTAAGACCACCCCCACCCCCCCCAGACACCCCACGGCCCCCCCTGACCCACCATACCCCCCCCCCGAGCACTTTAGGAAGGGACTTACTGGGGTCTTTCAGCTTCTTCACGTTTCTGCTGTCCTTAAAATACTCGTTGAGGCTGTTCCTGCAGGGACGAGGGGCTGTGAAGGGGGGGTCCTGCCGCCCGTCCTCCCCCCGGCTGGGGTTTGGGGGGCTGTCCCCCGCCCTGGGAGGCAGCGGGAGGGGGCCGTACCGGGGTTGGTTGTGGGGCCCGAAGGGGATGCTGAGGGAGCAGCAGGCTCCGTCGTGGTAGGCGTCCAGCAGCCCCTGCCTGTCGCTGGAGTCATAAATGGAGTAATACCTGCGGGGGGGGACACAGGAGGGGGCAATGGGGGGGTTGAAAGGGGGTGGAAAAGGGTCGGTGGAGAGGGGAAAAGAGGGTGGAGGGGGTTAAAGGGGGTTGGGGAGATGGAAGAGGGCAGGGGGGTTCAAAAGGAGGGGGGGAGAGGGGATGTGTGAAAGGGGGGGGGTTAAAGGGGAGGGCAAAGGGGGGTGGGAGTGTTGAAGGGGGGGTTAAAGGGGAGGGCAAAGGGGGGTGGGAGTGTTGAAGGGGGGGTTAAAGGGAATTGGGGAGATGAAAGAGGGTGGGGGGGTTGAAAAGGGGCGTGGGGTGTGTGGAAAGGGGAGGTTGGAAAGGGGGGGTGGGTAGAAAAGGAGGGTTGAAAGGGGTGGGAGTGTTGAAGGAAGGGGTTAAGCGGGGCGGGAGGGGGGGGCTGAAAGCGGGGAGGGGGCAGCCCCCCCGCCCTCCCCGGCACTCACTGCTGTAAGAACCGCAGCACCAAAACCTTCAGGTCGTCCGAGGCGAAGTAGCTGCCCTAAATAAGGGGGGGACGACACACATATCGGTTACTCTTCAGGCAACAGCCAACCCCCCCCCCCACCAACCCCCCCCTTGGCCCAGGCTGGGGGCACAGGGTCCTCCCCACCCCCGCCAAAACATCCCTACCTTGCAGGGGGGCAGCGTGGTGGGGGCCTCCACGTCGAAGGCGATGGGTGGAGGGAGCTCGTGGCCGTCCTGGGGGGGGGGCAAAAACAGATGGGGATTGGGGGGGGAGGGTGCAAATCTCTCCCACCCCCCCCCACCCGGGGCAGGGCCTGACACCCCCCCTCCTGCCCCCCCAGCAAGGCTGTGTCACCCCCAGACCCCCAGAAAGGCTCAGTGTGTCCCCTCCCAGTCCCTTCCTGCCCCCAAGCAAGACTCAGTGGCCCCCCCAGAAAGGCTCAGTGTGTCCCCCCCAAACCCTTCCTGCCCCCCAGAAAGGCTCTGTCATCCCCCCCAAGCCCTCTCCTGCCCCTAATCAAGACTCAGCGCCCCCCCACAGCGAGGCTGTGTGTGCCCCCCAACACCCCAAAAAAGCCTCAGTGTCCCCCCCCAGGCCCAAAGCAAGGCTCGGTGACCCCCCCCCAAGCCCTCTCCTGCCCCCAAACAAGACTCGGCGCCCCCCCGCCTCACTCACCAGGCGCAGCAGCTTGGGGAATCGCTCTCTGACGGAGCTGCCGAGAGGGAGCAGAGTCAGTGCGGTGGCCGAGCCCCCCGCCGGGGCCAGGCCTTGCCCCCCCCCCCCCCCACCACCCCGGGGACCCCTCCCCACCCTGGTTGCCCCCCGTTTACTGCCCCCCCCTGGACCCACAGGGTGCCAGGGGATGGCCCTGCGGCTGCCTCCCCCCCGCCTCCCTGATGTGGCACCCTGGGGACCCAGTGCCACCCCCCCCTCCCCAACCCCAGGGCTGCCCCTGCCCCTGGGGGGATCTCGGGCCGCATCTGAGGAACCGCGGGCCCCGTGGGCCAGCTCAGGACTTACCTGGCTCGTACTCACCTGGGTGCGGTTGCCCAGAGGAGAGGGGAAGGGGGAAGAGGACAAATCCCCACCGGTTCGTGGCACAAACCCTTGGCACGACCCGGCTGTTTTATAGCTGCGGAGCCCCTGCATCGAGGGGTGTTGTGGGGGGGGGAAACGGAGCGAGCAGCAAGGGGAAGGATAAAGCAGGGGTTTTTTTGGGGGGGGAGGGGGGGAACCCCTGGGCAGAGCCTCTTCTCCTTCGTGCCACTCCCCCCCGGCCCCAGGAGCCCGATTGGGCTGCAGGTACGGCCGCATCCGGAGCCGAGACCCTCGCCCGCGCTGGGGGCCGGCGTGGGCTCGCCCAGGGGTGCGGCGGGGGGGGCCTGCCCGGAGCGAGCCCCGTGGGCCTGCGGCAGGCCTGTGGCTAGCGAAAGCCTCCCCGCGCCGGCCGCGTCTGGGCGGCGGCGTTTGGCCACTGCACGGCTGTGCCTGTCTTAGGTTGTTCCTCCCGTGAGGAATCTTACCCGTCTCTGGCTAGCCAGCCATCGTCGAGGGCCAAACGCGGGCGCGAGGGAGGGAGGGGGCAGCTCTGTAGAGTCTGGAGGGGGGGGACACACACCGGTGCCGTGTCCCGCATCCCCCGAAAGCCCGTGGAAGGGGCAGAGCGATGTCGGAAGCCCCGTCTGCGCGGCAGAGGGGTGGGAGCGGCAGGCAGGGAGCGGGACGCTGCGGAGAAGAGGCTGCATACCCCAAGGGAGGAGGAGGAGGAAGAGAGGGGGGAGCAGCGAGGAAGAGGAGGAGGAGGGAGGAAGGAAGGAAGGAAGGAAGCAGGGCTCCGAGCAGCTGAAACGGATCGGCCGTCCTCCGGCAAACGGGCGATGGGCCCGTCTCCGGCCTCATGCCACGACCAGGGGCTGCCTGGGGTTGGGGGGGACACGGGGGTCTCCGGGCGCCAGCGAGCAGAAGGCACCGGGGAGGGGGTTTGTGTGGGTTTGGGGAAGTGGGGGGCGGGGGGGGCGGCCTCTCTTCGTCCTGCTGGGTTGCCCCCCGCGGAGCAGGGGCGGCCCACGGGCCCCTGGGGCCGCCCCAGGGCTAACACTGACCTGATGTAGGTGGACTGGTCCCGGAAAGCGTCGCAAAGAGGGTTTCCATCGAGCCAAAGCTCCTCCAGTTTAAGCCCCTTCACCTTGTCCAGTTCCCGGTCGGATTTCAGCTGCACGGAGAGGCGGGGCGAAAGAGAGGGTGAGGGGACGGGGTGGGGGGGCATCATGGAAGGTGGGGGGGGACACAAAACCAGGGTGGCACCCACCTCGTTGCGAGAAAGGTCGAGGATCTTGAGGCCGGCGGCTTTTTGCGCCAGCTCGGACAGGTCGTCCAGGCGGTAGAGCTTGTTGCTGCTCAGGTTGAGAGACTGGAGCTATGGGGAGATATCGGGGGGGGGGGTGTGGACAGAAAGGGGGGGGTCAGGGGGCAAAGAGGGGGTTTGGGGAGGGGGACAGAGAGAGGGGGTTGGGGGGGAGATGGGGGGTTGGGGGGCGGGCAGAGAAAAGGGGTTTGGGGGAGAGACGGGGGTTCGGGGCGGGGAGAGAGAGGGGTTGGGAGAGGTTGGGAGAGGAGGGGGATGGGGGGGACAGAAATGGAGGTTGGGGGGGACAGAGAGAGGGGTTGGGGGGGACAATGGGGGACAACAGAGAGGGGGGTTGGGCAGACAAGGAGCAGGGAACAAAGAAGGGGATTGGGGGGACGGAGAGGGGGGGACAAAGAAGGGAGTTGGGGACAGGGAAGGGGGACAGAGAGGGGGGTCAGGGGGACAGGGAGGGGGGACGGAGAGGGAATTGGGGCGACAGAGATGGGGGAGGCAGAGAAGGGGGTCGGGGGAGGACAGGGGGGAATGACAGAGGGGGGTTGGGGGGACAGAGAGGGGATTGGGGGGGGGACAGAGAGGGAGATACAGATGGGGGTAGCAGGGACAGAGATAGCAGTTGTGGGGGGACAGGGGGATTGGGGGGACACACAGATGGCTGTTGAGGCGGGGGACACAGAGCGGGGTGGGGGGCGCCCAGGGGTCCAGCTGCCGCGGCCGGCGCAGGGTCCCCCCCCTCACCTCGGGGATGTTGTCCTCGATGATGCGCAGCACCACCAGCATGCAGCTCCGCTGGTTCAGCACCACGTCGATGCTCTGCGACACCAAATCTTGGGGGGGGGGGGGAAGAAAAAAAGATGGGGGTGAAACGCTGCCTTCCGCAGCCCCTTCTCGCCCCTTGCATCCCCGGGGCGGTGGTGAGCAGAGCTTACCCGGGTCGACGCGGAGGCTCTTGAGGTCCAACGCCCGCTGCGAACCGTCATACCTCTTGCTCATGCAGAGCTGGGACGGGATGAGTAAGATGAGAGCGGGTTCTGCCTTTCCCCTCGCCCCCCATCCTGCCCCCTCCCCGCCCCAATCCCACTCACCTTCAGTTGCTCAATCTCCTCCGGTTTCAGCTCGTTCTGCAGGGACTGAGGCGGAGCTGACGAGTTGATAATTATCACCACCTTATAATTATCCCTGTCGGTGATCTTCCGAGAGACCTGTTTGAGGGCGCTGGCGGTGGTGGCGTCCTCCACGTAGAACTGGGCCCGGTTGTGGTCGTAGTGGAACTGGAAAAAGGGAGGATTTAGGATCTGGGTGGCAGCTCCTGCGGAGCCAGAGCTTGGCCGAACTCCTGGAGCTTCCATGCCCCCCACCCCGGCCTGCCCCAACCTCCCCAAAATGGGAAACGACACAAAACCCAGGACCCCGCTCACCTCGACGGGGGTGAAGGGGACGCTGCAGAGGTTCTGGATGGAGCTCAGCAGCCAGGACTTGTCGTATTTCTTTCCGTAGGGGATCTAAGAGACCATTTGCCCGGCATCAGGGCACGGGCATGGCTGGGAACGGCGCAGGGCTCCAACTGCCCGGCGGAGGAGCCGCCACAGCCCTGCCTGGGCCACGCGTGTCGCAGCTGGGCAGGATGCAGCTGCCTTCTGTGTACGGCTGGGTGGGGCGGGGGGAGAAGGGGGACGAGGGGGGAGAAAGGGGACGAGGGGGGAGAAAGGGGATGAGGGGGGAGAAAGGGGACGAGGGGGGAGAAGGGAACAGAGAAGGGGGACGAGGGGGTACCAAGGGAGGAAGAAGAGGGACAAGGGGGGACCAAGGGAGGGGAGAAGGGAGATGAGGCGGGATGACAGCAGAAAAGAGAGGGAAAAAGAAAAGGAAGATGTGAAAGGGAAAAGGAAAAGATAGAACACAAAGGAGAAGGGAAACAAGAAAGGAGAAGGGAAAGGAGAAGGGAAAGCAGAAAGACCAGAGCTTCGAGCCCCTTCCAGTCCCTAAAGGAGCTCCAGGAAAGCTCGGGGTGGCGACTCTCGGTCAGGGAGGGGAGTAATAGAACAAGAAATAGTGGCTTTAAGGCAAAAAAGGATAGATTTAAATACAGGGGACACAAGAAGAAACTCTTTACAATACATTGCCCAAAAAGGTGGTGCATGCCCCATCCCTGGAAACATCCCAGAACAGGTCAGATGGGCCTTTGAGCAACTTGATCTCATTGAAAACGTCCCTGCCCAACCCAAAGCGTTGGACTAAACGGCCTTTAAAGGTCCCTTCAACCCAAACCAGTCCATGATTCTATGGCAAAGCGGGTGACAACGGCCCTGGATCCCCGTCCCCCCGCGCCGCCCGCCCCACTCACGGTGATCTTGAACCAGTTCCTGCGCCCGCCGTCGCGACTGGTGCCGCCGCTTCGCTCCGGGGTGGGAAGATCTCGTTTGACTGTGATGTGGATGTTGGTCGAGCGGTTGGGCCGCGGCCCGTAGGGCAAACTGGGAACAGCGAGGAGGGATTGGAGGGAGACTTGGACCCCCAAAGACCCCCCCCCAGACCCTCCCGAAGACCCCCCAGCAGCCCCATGGGGCGCCCACACCCCTCCAACACTCACTATCGGCTGCGGGGCCCGTCGTGGGCCTCGCTCATGGGGACGTCACCGTCGTCCTCCTCCAGCCGGGCACGGAGACCAGGGCCGCCACGGCTCCGGGAACGATGGTTCATTTCGCTGTACATCTTTCCCCGGAACGGGCCGCGGCCTTTCTTCCTGCGGCCCGAGAAGCTTCGCCCGCCCACGCGGTCATCGTGCTCTGCCGGGGCGGCACCGCCATCAGCCACCCACTGCACCGACCCCTGGGGGGCTCCGGTCCCTGTCCCCTGCCCTGTGTCCCCTCAGGCCCCTCTCCCCGTCCCTGGTCTGCTCTCCCTGTCCCTCATCCCTTCTCACTTGCCCCCAGACCCCATCCCCTTTCCCCAGGTCCCTGTCCCCTCTCCCTGTCCTCCCTCCAAGGCCCCATCCCCTCTCCGTCCCCTCTCTCCGGGCTCCCACCCCCTTTCCCAAGTCCCTGTCCTCCCTCCAAGGCCCCATCCCCTCTCCCTGTCCCCTCTCTCCAGGCTCCCATCCCCTTTCCCAAGTCCCTGTTCCCTCCCTCTGTCCCCCATCCTTCTCCCTGGGCCCCCATGCTCTCTACCCTGCCCCTATCCCAACCCCATCCCCTCCCCTGATCCCCATTCCCCTCAGGCCCCTCTCCCTGGGCCCCCGTCCCCTCTCCCCGTCCCCCAGCCCCTCTCTCCAGTCCCCTCAGGCCCCTCTCTCGGTCCCCTCTCCCCCATCCCCTCTCCACAGACCCCGTCCTCTCTCCCCATCCCCTCAGGCCCCGTCCCCCATTCCCCTGTCCCTTCTCCCCGGCACCCATCCTCTCCCTGTCCCTTCCCCTCTTCCCGGTCCTCTGGCCCTTCTCCCCGGCCCCTATCCTCTCCCCCGGCCCGGGCCCTTCTCCCCGGACCCCGTCCTCTCCTCAGGCCCCCTCTCCAGGCCGCGTCCCTCTCCCCTGGGCCCTCAAGCCCCTCTCCCCGGTCCCCATCCCCTCAGGCCACTGTCCCTCTCCCTTCTCCCCAGGTCCCCGTCCCATCCCTCCCAGTTCCTTCTCCCGGCCCCTCTCCCCATCCCATATCCCCCGGGCCTCTCGTCCCGTCCCCTCTCCAGGCCCCGTCCCCTCTCCAGGCCCCATCTCCCCTCCAGGCCCGCGGCCCGGGCCCAACGCCGCCTCCAACCGCCCGGGCCTCTGCCGCTCCCCTCCCGGACCGGCCCTGGGGCTCCCCCGCCGCCGCCGGCCCCCTCCCAGACGGCTGCCCCGGCCCCGCTCACCGCTGTAACCCCCTTTCCCCTCCTCCGCCATCGCCGCCCTCCGCTCCCGGCCCCCGCGGCCTCCCCGCCGCGCCACGCCCCCCCAGCGTCACTTCCGCCCGGAGGTCACCACTTCCGCCCAGCGCATGCGCGCTCACTCTCCCTCCCCCCCTCCCACCCCGCCTCCGCGGTGGCGCTGAGGTCGACGGTTCGAGTCCCGCCCCAGGAGGCAAAGGCAGCGCTGGGGGAAGGGGAATCACGGCTTTAATGGGCGGGGGGGTGGGGGGCTGCAGCTCCCAGGGGCGTCCAGTAGTTCCCCTCTCGGGGATCCCACAGCTTTAACGGAGTCCATAGTCCCCTCCTCGCGGGGGTGCCCCAGCTTCAATGGAGGCTGCAGCCCCCCCCCCCCCGCCAGGGGTCCCACAGCCCATCTTGGGGGGTTGGGGGGGATGGATACCAGCCTTAATGGGGCCCACAGCTCCCCCCCCCCCCCGGAGATCCCACAGCTTTTACCGGGGGCCACAGCCCCCCCCCCCCCGCCTTGGGGGTCTCAAGGCTTTACCAGGGGGTCTGTAGCCCCCCCCAGGGCACACTATGGGCTTTAATGGGGTCCACAGCATTCTCCCCGCCCCCCCGGGGGGTTCCCCAGCTTTAACAGGGGCTGCAGCCCCCCCTAAAGGTCCCAGGGCACCCCCCCCAGGGGTCCCACAGCTTTAATGGGGTCCACAGCCCCCCCACCCCAGCTCCCCGAGGGTCCCACGGCTTTACCGGTGGGTCCACGGTCCGGGGAGGGGGCGGGGGGAGGTCTGGCAGAATTCCTGGCCCACCAGTGGGGGGGGTCCGCAGCCACCATGACCGGGCGGACATGGGGACCAGCCTCGGCATAGGCTGCAGGACCTGCTGGAGGGGACATGGGGTGTTGCCCCCCCACCCCACCCCACCCGGCGGGGACAAAGGGGGTCCCCAGGGGCACGTTGGGGTCCCTGGGGGGACAACAAGAGCGTCCCCGGAGGCACATTGGGGTCCCCAGGGGCAAGTTGGGGTCCCCAGGGGCACGGTGGGGTCCCTGGGGGGGGGACAATGGTGTCCCCGGGGGCAGGTTGGGGTCCCCAGCAGACCCCTGCCCCGTCCCCATGTCAATGTCCGTCTCTGAGCCCCGCAGAGCACGGACCGAGTCCGTCTGTCCCTCGGTGGGACAATGAGGGGGAGACACACGAAGCGTGTGCGTGTGCAGGGGGGGGACGACGACACAGGCGCTCAGGCGAGGAAGACGACGAAGACGATGAAGAAGACGATGAGGATGAGGAAGATCTTGACCATCAGCCACCGGTTGGAGGTGACGGACTGGAAATACTTGAGGATCTCCCCGTGCGCCGCCTCCACGTTCAGCTGGGCGTCCTCCACGCTGGCGTCGATCCTGGGGAGGGAGGGGACAGTGAGGGGACACCGAGGGGACAGAAGGAGGCGGGGGGGTGGGGGGGGGACACAGAGAAAGTACCTCTGGATGGTCTCCTCCTGCTCCTTCACCATGTGGGCCAACTGCTGGAAGATGGAGCCCAGCTCCACGATGGTGGATTCGATGTTCTGCATCGTGTCCGCCCGGCTCTGGATGTAGGAATCCTGCGGGGACAGCGCGGGGGAGGTCGCTCTGTGTGTGTCCCCACCCCGAAAGGTGGGGTTTGGGGGTCCCTTCCCCCAGCTTTATGCCCCCCCCCAAACCTGCTCGTCGATGAGCTGGAGCTGTTGGCTCGTCCGGGCGTCCATCTCGATGGCCACCGTCCCGGCGCGCTGGGGCTCGGTTTGCAGCATGGCCGAGCCGCCTGCGGGGACAGCAGGACACAGCTGGGGTGGGGGGGGGACGGACAGAGACACCCCCTCCCCATCTCCATCCCCCCAAATCCTGCCAAAGCCCCCTCCCCCGCGCCCCCCAAAAATCCCGGGGCTCACCCAAGTTGCTGGCAGCGAGGGGCAAAGCGGAGACGGGGGCGCGGGAGAAATGCTCACGGCGGCTCCGCTGCTGCTTCAGGTTCTGCGGGTGGGGGGGGGTGGGGGGAAAGGGGGGGGTTTAGGGGGATAAAAATGGGAGTCGGGGGGGCAAAAATGGGGAGGCAAAGTTGGGGGGGGGCAGGGGGATAAAAATTCAGGGCCGGGGGGAAAAATGGAGGAGCAAAAATGAGGGGACAAAGGGTAAAAATGGGAGGGGGGGCGGGCAGGGGATTGGTGGGAGGAAAACGGGGGTCGGAGTAAAAAAGGGGGGGTCACAAGGTTGGGGGGTAAAAATGGGGGAACAGGGGGTAAAAAGGGGGCGTTGGGGGGTAAAGATGGGGGAGGAAGGGGTAAAAATAGCAGGGCAGGGGATTGGGGGGGCAAAAATGGGGAGGAGGGGGTAAAAATGGGGGGGCAGAGGGTTGGTGGGGTAAAAAGGGGGGGCAGAGAAGTAAAAATGGAGGAGTAGGTGTTGGGGGGGGTAATAACGGGGGGTCAGTGGGTAAAAATGGAGGGTGAGGGAGGTAATAATGGGAGGAGAGGGGGTGAGTGAGTTAAAAAAGGGGGGCGGGGGGGGGGGGGGGGGGGCAAAAATGATGGGGGGGGAGTTGGGGGGAGGTAAAAGTGGAGGGGGAGGACTCACCTCTGTCCGCACCTCCAACACGGATTTGAAGTCGTTGGACATGGAGGCCAGTTTGGACTGGGGAGGGAAGGAGAAGGGGGGGGTTCAGTCGGCGCTGGGGGGGGTGTGTGTGTGTGTTTGTGTGTCCCCCCCCCGCCGGCCCCGTCCCCACCTGCAGCGACACCACCACGGTGTTGGAGTGGGTCTGGACGTGGCGCCCGCTCTGGCCCCCCCGGGCCCGCACCATCTCCTGCAGCTGCGCGATCTGCTTGTTCAGGCTGTTGATGTCCTAAAGGGCAGGGAGGGGGGACACAAAATAACACGGGGGGGGGGGCAGGGAAACCCCAAAAGTGTGTCGTCCCCCCCCCCTAAAATCCTCCCCCCTCCGCCCCGCCGTCTCCCCCACCTGCTTGATGATATAAGTGAGCTCCTCGATCTCCACTGCTTTGTCGTCAAAGAGGGATTTCCGCTTGGCCACTGCCGGGGTGGGGGGGACACACACACACGTCAGGGCGCCCTCCTGTCCCCCCCCCCGGCACCCTCCTGCCCCATCCCTCCCCCCCCCCACTCACAGATCGTCAGCTTTTCCAGCTTGGCGAAGGTGTTGCTGAGATCCTTCCCGATGCGCCTGCCAGGGGACAGGGGACACCTCAGAGGTGGGGTGGCCCCGTCCGTGTCCCCCCCGCCCCCAACCCGGGGACCCCATCCCCTCCCCGTCCCCCCCCCGTCACCCTTCCATCCCCCTCCCGTCCCATCTGGAGACCCTGTCCCTGTTCCGTCCCCTCCCCATCCCTCCCAGGGACCCCTCTGTCCCTCTGCCATCCCATTTTGGGACCCTGTGCCCCCACCCCACGCATCTAGGGACCCCCCCACACCTTCCTGTCCCATCTGGGGGCCCTGTCCTCCCCCCCACCATGCCCAGAGACACCCCCTTGTCCCCCTCCTGTCCCATCTGGGGAGACCGTCCCCGTCCTGTCCCCCCCCACTGCGCCCAGGGATGGGTCCCTTGCAATGGGGACCCCTGTGTCCCGTCCCCCCCGGTGCCACCACTCCTGGGGACCCCGTTCTCCTCCCACCCCACCCCCCGCCTGGGGACCCCCCTTGTCCCCCTCCTGCACCCAGGGACCCCCCTCCCGTGTCCCCCTCACATCCCACCATGCCCAGGGACCCTGTGTCCCCGCCTCCTCCTGTCCAAACTGGGCCCCCCTCCGGCACCTGGGGGTCCCCCCCCAGTGCCTGGGGGTCCCCTGGACACCCCCCCCCCCTTACTTGGCCATGAGGCTGAACTCGCTGCGCTGCCGCCCGGCACCTGGGGCTGCTCTGCCCAGCTGCCCCCCATCCTGTGGGGGGGGAAGAAGGGGGGTCAGGCTGGGGGGGGACGGACAGGACCTCCGAGGGGGAATGAGGCCGGGGGGGGGGAGCCAGAGGGGGCACCCAGGTGGGGCAAAGGTTGGGGGGAGGCTGGAGAGGGGCAGGGGGCACCCCTTGCGGGGGGGGCAGAAAGGGGGTGGGTGAGGCCGGGGGAGCCCAGGGAGGAGGTGGGGGGGGGACCCCCGGGGGGGGTGGGTGAGGCTGGGGGTGAGAGGGGGCAGGAAGTGACCCCTGGGGGGGGGCAGAGGGGGGATGGAGGCGGCGGGGGGGCCCCCGAGGTGGGTGGCAGAAGGGAGGATGAGATTCCCTGGGGGGAACTGGGGGTGTGTGTGTGTGTGTGTCCTAGGCCGGGGGGGTGGCGTGGGGGACCCCCGAGGAGGGGTGAGGCTGGGGCGGGGGGGCCCTGGAGGGGTGCAAAGAGGGGGACGAGGCCGGGGAAAGTCCCCCGGGGGGGGAAAGGTGAGGTCTGGGGGGGGGGGGGGGGGGGCGGGCACAGCGGTGTCCCTGTGTGTGTGTGTGTCCCCCCCTCCCCGGACACCCACCTGCCGGCCCTGCAGGGACTTGCAGGCGGAGAGGAACTCCTGGGTCCTATCGCGACACGACATGGTGGCGTCCGGGGGGGGCGGTAGCAGCGGGGGGGGCCCGGCGAGGGGCGGGGGGGCAGCGGCGAAGGGCGGGGGGGACACGGCTTGTGTCTGGGGGGGCCCCAGGTAAACGCCCTGTTCCCGCTGCCTAGAGCCGTGCCGGCGCCGGGCGTTCATCGGGGCTCATCACCTGCGGCTGCGGGGGGGGGGTCAGCGCCGGCCCGGGAACCCCCGCGCACCGGGACCCCCCCCCACCGACAGCGGGGATCCCCTCCTCCGGCCACCGGGGACACCCTCCGGCCACCGGGAGCCCCCTACGGCCACCGGGACGCCCGCACCGCCACCGAAAGCCACCCACAGACACCGGGGACCCCCCCTCCGCACACCGGCGGGACCCTCCACGGCCCTGGGACCCGCCCCCAGCTACCGGGGACACCCCTACGGTCAACGGAGACCCCCTCAATGGCCCACGGGACACCCCCCGGCCCCGAGGGCCCCCCTACGGCCCCAAGAGCCCCCCTGCAACCACCGTGAGCCCCCGCCCCCACGGCCACCGGGGACCCCCCCTCCGACAGCGGGGACCCCTCACGACCCCGGGGCCTCCGGTGCCCGCGGGAAGGGGGGTGCGGGGGGAGGTCCCGGAGGGGGAGTCCCTGGGGGAGCGCGGCCACGCCGTTCAGCCCCGCCCCCCCCCCCCCCGGGCCGTCGCGCGCTAACCGGGACTCGGGTCCGTCCGGGCGCCGCTACCGGGATCCACAGGCCGACGCGTGACGTCACTGCCACGTCGCTTCCTCCCGTGCCCCTCGTTCCTCCGGAAGTCCAACTCTATGGTCCGCCGGGAGACCGGAAGTCGCCCTCTGGGACGACCCTAGCGACTGGCCTCGCCCCTTAGCGACAGCCCCCGCCCCTAGAGACGGACTGGGAACGGAGCGGTTCCGCCCCCTAGCAACAGGCCCCGCCCCTAACGACAACCCGGCCATTGAGTGGTCCCGCCCCTAGCGGCAGACCCCGCCCCCATGCAACAGGCCCCGCCCCCTAAACTCAGCCCGGCCACTGGGCAGCTCCGCCCCTAGCGACAGACCCCGCCCCCTAGCAACAGCCCGGTCACTGAGCCCCCTACCCCTAGCAACAGGCCCCGCCCCTAGCAACCAGGACAGGCTCCACGCAACCAGCCCCTCCCCCTAACAACAAGCCCCTCCCCCTAGCAACCAGAGCACAACCTTGGCAACCGACCTTACCAACGGGGCCTACCCCCTCCAACCACCCCCTCTCTCTGCTCGGTGACGTCACCGTGACGCCACAGACTGACCTCACAGCCCCCCTCCCCAGGTCTAGACCCATCTCCAACACCCCCTTCCCCCGGAGGGACCCAGGCGTCCGGGCAGAGCGAGGCAGAGCCGGGGGCACTGTCAGTGGCCTTTATTGTCGGGGGGGGACGGTCGGGATGGTCCCATCGTCAGCGGGGGATCCCGGTGCAGCGGCCCCCGGTGGTCCCGGCGGTGGGTGGTCCCGGCGGCGGGTGGTCCCGGTGGGATGATGGCGGAGGAAGTGGGGGGAATCACTCCCGCTTCTTGTACTCCTCGAGGTTGGCGAGCACCCAGGCGGCCGGGCCCAGGCAGGAGACGAACATGGCGAGGAAGCCCACGACGCTCTCCTGCGGGCACAGCGCCGTCAGCCCCCGTTTCCTCCCGCCCCAAGGTCACCTGCCGCCCCCTGTTCCTTCCCTCCCACCCCCGAACTCCTCCGAGCCGGCCCCCCTCGGCGCTCACCCCGGGCCCCAGTGGCTGCTGCGGCGGCCCCGAGATGACGCCGCGCCGGGGCGGGCCAGGCCGAGCCGCGGAGCGCAGGAGGGAACCGGCGAGACGAGCGGCGAGCGGCATGGCGGCGGCGGAAGCGGAAATGCACCTCACTTCCGGCAGAAGACGCCCCCCCGCCCCTTTTACGTGCCAGGGCCGTCCTGGCTCCGCCCACACAGAAAAGCCACACCCCCTACGCTCAAGCTCCGCCCCATATAAAGCCACGAGGCAGTTAAACCACGCCCCCTTCGCACCCAGACTCCGCCCCCGCCCTCAGGCCCCGCCCAGATGAGGCCCCGCCCACACGACGCGGCCAAATCCCATTTTTATCCTTATTTATTTGTAACATACAAACAAAATCGCCGGTAAACGAAAGAAAAAGGGAGGGGCCTCGACTCCCGCGAGGCACCAAAAACAACCAAAACAGGCAAAAACCCCCTTCCAGCCCCAAAACCAACCCACTCCCCTCCCCCCCAGCGCTCTCCCCCCCCAGGACAGAGGACGGGGGGGCTCCTGCGTTCTGTGGGGTGCGCGGGGGCTCCCTGAGAGCAGGTGGTTGGTTTTGGGGTGAAACCTTGGGGTTTTGGGGGCGGTGGGGGAGGGGCTCAGCGGCAGCACCCCCCGCAGGGCCCCCCCCCGGGGTGGGGGAGGGGGTGGCTCTCCCCGAACTTGGTCCGGCGGCTGAGGATCTCGTAGGAGGAATCGTCCCCGCAGCAGCCGGAGACGCTGGGGGAGGCGGCGTCCACCTCGAACCTGGGGGGGGTGATGACATCATCATGACCTCACCACCCCCCACCCCACATCACCCTGACAACCCCCCCTCCCCGCATCGCCTCAACCCCGCCCTTGTGGCACCCTGGCCCCCCCCTACTGTGTCACACCCCCCCAATGTCACACCCCCCTCCCCCCCCAGTCACCCTCCCTGGCTGGTGAGGATGGGGAAGGGGGGGGGGGAACATCCAAAAAATGGTAAAAACACCCTAAAAAGTGTCTGGGAAAGTGTTAAAAAAAAAAAAAAAAGAGAAAAACACACAGAAAAACAGTGTTAAAAGTCTAAAATTGCCCGGAAAATTGGTTGAAAGAGGCAGAAAAAGGATAAAAAAAAACAACCCAGAAAAAAGGGTTAAAAAAAACAAATAGAAAAGGGATTAAGAAAAAAAAAACACACTAAAAATACCTGGGAAATGGGTTAAAACACCTGAGGAAGGGGTAAAAAGTAAACAAAATGCCCTGAAATAGGGGGCAAAACAGTCAAAACACCCCGAAAAGGGATAAAACACCCAGAAAAGGGATTAAAAAAACCCCACCAACTGCAAAAACACAAAAAAGGCATCAAAAAACTCTAAAAACATCCGGAAAAAGGGTTAAAATACCTGGGGAAGCAGTAAAAAAAATCCCAAACACCTGGAAAATGGGGTTATGAGTGTAAAAGCGCTCACAAAATGCATTTAAAAAGCCAGAAAAGGGATAAAACCACCCAGAAAAAAGGATTAAAAAAAAATAATCCCCAACAACAAACACAAAAGGGATTAAAAAAACCCTAAAAACTGTCAGAAAAAAAATGTGGGAAAGGGGGGTTGGAACTAAACACCCTGAAAATGTGGTTAAAAGTCTAAAGACGCCAAGAAAAGGGATAAAAACACCTAGAAAATGAAGTTAAAAGTCTAAAAATGCTCAGAAAATGGATTTAGAAACCTAGGAAGGGGATGAAGAAAAACAGAAAAAAGGTTAAAAAGCCCCCAGGAAAGGTGCAAAGACCCCAGAAAATGGGTTAAAAACCCTGGGAAAGGGGAAAAAACCTCTGGAAAATCATTAGAAAACCTCAGAAAAGGAGCAACCCCCCCTAAAATGGGTTCAAAGCCCCTGGAAAAGGGCAAAACTCCTCAGAAAATGGGTTAAAAAAACCCACAACAGAAAATGGGCAAAACGCCTTGGAAAAATGGGTTAAAAACCCTGGAAAAGGGGCAAAACCCCTCAGAAAATTTTGAACCCAGAGAAGATTCAAACCTCCTGAAAAATGGGTTAAAAAACTCTGTAAATGGGCAAAACTCCTGGAAAAAGGGTTAAAAAGCCCCAGAATCGGTTCAAAACCCCTGGAAAATAAGTTAAAACCCTTGCAAAAGGGGAAAAAAACCTTGGAAAAGGGGTTAAACTCCAAAAATGGGAAAAACTCCTAGAAAATGGGTTAAAAAGACCGAGAATCGGCTCAAAACCCTTGGAAAATGTGTTCAAAACCCTGAAAAAAAGGGGCAAAACCCCTTAAGAAAAGGGGTTAAAAAAGCCCGGAAAAGAGGGAAAACCTTTCAGAAAATGGGTTAAAAAACCCTGGGAAAAGGGCAAAACCTTCTGGAAACTGGGTTGAAACCCCCCGGAAATGGGTCTGTGTCTCCCTCTCTCTCTCGCTCGCTGTCCCCCCCTGCCCCCGGGCCCTGGCGCCGAGGGGGGGGGACCCGAGCACCCACCTCTCTCGGCTGCCCCTGCCCCTCCTGCCCGCGGCGCCCGGCCCCGGCACGTTGCCAGCGCACTGAAAAGACAGTCGTGCGAACAACGTGTTACAGTCAGACAAACCCCCCCCTTCCCCCCCACCCCCCCCCCATCAGGGAAAAAAACGGGGTAAAACCAAGCAAATTTGGGTCTTTTGGTTTTGGTTTGGTTTTTTTTAACTCTTACTGGAGCGCTTCTCGGAAGAACTGGTAGGCGCCGTGGTTGTGTTTAAACACCGTCAGCATCACCTTCTTCATCTGCGTGCTGGGGAGGGGGGAACACGGAGGATGGGGGAGGGGGGGTGCGGGGAGCTCAGCCAGGGGTGCTCAGCCCCAAAACCGCCTGTTTTTACCCTAAAAAAGCATTGGTTGTCACCTGTTGGCCACCAGCTGGAGGATCTGTAGGAGGAACTTGCCCAGCCCTCGCCGCCGCACTCTGCTCTCCAGCTGCACCTCGTAGCTGTGGGGATAAATCACCCCCCAGAGGAGTGTTATAGAGGGAGAAAGACCCATTTTGGTTTTTTTTTTACCCCATTTTGGGGGGTACCCACCAGTAGAGAACCTCGTCGCCGCACTCTACGTCGAAGCGGAAGTGGGAGAAGGCGACGGGGCCAGTGGGCTCGCGGGCGATGAGGTACCAGGCCCGGTCGTCCCGCAGCTCCTCCCGCTTCTCCCGCTCCTTCCATCCCCACTCGCTCTGCTCGTACCTGCCCGGTTTGGGGTGAAAAATAAGGATTTTGGGTCAAAATCCACCGGTGACTGGGGGAAAAAATCCCCACAAGGATTCGGGCAAAAAAAATTACCAAATCCCAGTGATTTGGGAGGCTAAAATACCCAAACCCCAACATTTTGAGGGCAAAAAAGACCTCAAACCCCGCCAGTCTGGGGGGTAAAAAAAAAACAACCCATACTCCAACAGTTTGGGGGACAAAAAAAGAAGAAAAACCCAAACACCAACAATGATTTGGGGGCAAAAAAACCCCACCGAACAATTTTGGGGGACACCCCCCAAAAAAAAATTCAGGGGAGCAAAAAACCCTACACACAATTTTTGGAACGCAAAAAACACCCCCAACAATTCCGTGGGTGCAAAAAACCACCCACCCACCCCCAACTTCAGGAGCGCACATACATATCACACACACCCCCCCAATTTTGGGAGTAAAAAAAATCCCCCCAACAATTCCAGGGGCAGAAGAAAAAAAAAAAATCCAACAATTCCATGAGAGCAAAACGAACCCCTCCCAACAATTCCAGGAGCGCAAAACCCCAACAATTCTGGGTGCTGCCGAGCAATGTTTCCCCCCCCCAGATGCCGGCGAGGGGCTGTGCCAGCCGACGTCCCCCCCATGGTGCCGGTTGTGCTGCGCCGGGCGGTGTCGCGCGACTCACAGCGTCTGCATGTTGGCCTTGGTGAGGTCGAAGGCCCACTCGAGGGTGGCGGGCTCCAGCCCGGAGACGCGTTTGCACTCGATGGAGACGTTCAAACTGCGGGAGATGCCGGGAGGGAAACGGCGTCGGCAGCGGGAATAACGCCAGCGGCGCCGGGAACGGCCTCAGTGACACCGCAACGGGCAACACTCACCCGTTCCGGTCGTATTTCTTGAAAACCGGGAAAGCTTCGAGGGGATCTTCAAGCTGGAAGAAATTAAACAGCACCCCGGGGGAAAAAAAAAAAAACAAAAACAAAAACAAAAACAAGGGGGGAAGTTTCGCTCCCACCCACCAGGCCCTGCTCTGCGGCAGGGGAGGGTTTTTCACCGACTCCGTGTGTTTTCAGCCCGTTTTTTGAGGGGGACACTCACTTTGTTGGCGGCTTCCACCTTGGCGCAGACGGCGTCCATGGCCGCTCGCTCCTCCAGGCGCTTTTGCTTCTTCTCCTTGGCTTTGCTCGATTTCCTCTGCGGCGAGAAGCAGGGAAAAAAAGGGAATTTTCATTAAATCTGGGTTATTTTGACAAATAACAAAGCTCTGCCCGCCAACAGCAAAAAAGTTTTGCCCAGAAGTTAATAATAATTAATTAATAAGGTAATTAATAAAGTGAGGAGCGGGGTTTGCACAAAAGTCCTTGCAAAAAAGTGTTTTGGGGGTAAAAACCAGTGTTTTGATGAGCGCACAGGGGTGCATTGAACCCTCCCGGTCACTGCGGGAGACAGAAAGCTTTCCTGCATCCTGCTCCCAGGGCTCATTACTGCTGGGGTAATTAAATTAGTAGGGTTTTGCCCCAAAATCTTTGGTGTTTTAATGAAGCTGGTGCTTGTTAGACATGCTGGGATGGGGAGGTGGTGCTGAGCAGCATCCACTTAAAGTTATCGCTTTTAAGTGTTTCTTTCTCTTTAAGAGTCCACCACCACAAATCCCCCAAGTGTGGGTGATTTTACCCCAAAAATGAAGGAGGGGAGCCCCATAATCCTACTGGGATCCCTCCAAATCCCCATCAAAGCCCAAAGACCCGCAGGGTGCTGAAGGGGATCTGGGGATTCCTGAGCTTCAGCTCCAACAAAACTAAGTTAAAAACATTCAAAAGTGAGTATTTCACAGGAAAAACACTGATGCACACGGTTTGTGGAGGGAGACAGGGTGAGCCTCCCCCAAAAATATAGCTGTTGGTGTTTTGTGGGGAAATTAAGGTATTTTGGGAGTTGGAGCAGTGTTTTTTCTCCCACCACCTGCTGCTGGCTGGGATGCGGACACTAAAATCTCCAGTTTTGGCTCATTTTAGGGAGAAAACTGCCAGTTTCCTGGCGGTTGTGGTCCGTGGTTAGACAGGAGGTGGGGTGAGATCTTTGGGGTCTCTCAATGTCCCCACAATTCCCCCCCAATAGGGACCCCCAAACCCTTTGGGACCTCTGAATGCACCATACTGCACCCCACAGCCCCCCCAGAACCCTAAACACCCAACTCAGAAACTCACCAGTTCCCCTAAGCAGCCCCAAATTCCTCCTCAAACTCCCTCAGAGACATCCCCACCCCACCACCATCTCTCTCCAGCCCCTCAGAGGGTTCCACATTTCCTGACGGGAACCCCAAATCCCCACAAAAAGTCCCAAAACTCCTCACAGGAGCCCAAAGTCTCCTTGAAGGAGCCCCGAAGCTCCTCAGAGGGCCCCAAGTCTCCTCACAGGAGCCCCTAAAACACACAAAAGGTCCCAAATTTTCTCACAAGAGCCTCCAGTCCCCATGAAAAGTCCCAAAACTCCTCATAGGAGTTCCTAATACTCTCAGAAGGCCCCAAGTCTCCTCACAGGAGCCCCCAGTTCCCTTATAAAGCTCCAAGCATCTTCACAGGAGCTCCAAATGTCCTCAGATGGCCCCAAATCCCAATAAAAGGTTGCAAGCCTCCTCAAAGGAGCCCCCAAACCCTCGAAGTGTCCCAACCCCCCTAGTAGAAGCCCCTTATCTCCTCATAGGAACCCCAAATCCCCTCGGAGGGTCCCAACTCCCGCGGTAGAAGCCCCTTATCTTTTCATAGGAGCCCCCAATCCCCTCGGAGGGTCCTAAACTCCCCTCGTAAAAACTCCTTACGTCCTCACTGGAGCCCCCAATCCCCTCGGAGGGTCCCAAATCCCCTCGTAGAGGCCTCCTATCTCTTCAGAGGAGCCCCCATTCCCCTCAGAGGGTTCTAAGCCCACTCATAGAGGCCCCATATCGTCTCAAACTCCTCGGAGGGTCACAAATCCCCTCATAGGAGCCCCCCCGTCCATCCTCTCAGATGGCCCCAAAACGCCTCAAAGGCCCCGCCCGACCCGGTCAGGCCAGGCCCCACTCACCCCCATGGCGGCGGCGAGCGCGGCCGCGGCGGCTCCTCACGGCGCGGGGGCGCGGAGGGGACTGAGGGGGGCGCGCGCGGGAGCGCGCCCTATATATAGTGGGGGGGGAGGAGCGCGAGGCGCGCGAGCCTGCAGCCGGGCAGCGCCACTGCGCCTGCGCGGATGGGAGGGGGGCGGAGAGCGCGCGGCCGCGCATGCGGGGGGGGGGGAGGCGGGGCGCATGAGGGAACGCGCATGCGCCGTAGGGGCGGAGGAGCCGGCGTGTGGCGGCGCCGTTGGGCGCGAAGGCAGCTCGTCGATGATTGGCTGAGAGGGGCGAGGGCGGGAAAGCGGGGGGGCCCCGCCCATTCGCTGAGGGGAGCGGCGCCATGGCGGAGCCGAGGCTTGCAGGTCTGACCCACGGCGGGCTCACAGCCCGGCCCCACGGCCCTCGGCCCGACGCACAGCCCTGCCCCACAGGCCAGCCCCATAGCCCGACCCTTCAGCCCTTGGTACGGCCTATAACCTTGCCCCACAGCCCAACCCCACGGCCCTCAGCACGGCCCATAACCCTGCCCCACAGCCTGGCCCCATGGCCCCTCAGCACAGTCCATAACCCTGCCCCACAGCCCAACCCCATGGCCCTCAGCACGGCCCATAACCCTGCCCCACAGCCCATAGCCCTGCCCCACAGCCCAGCCCCATAGCCTGCCCCCTCAGCCCTCGGTATGGCCTACAACCCTGCCCCATAACTGTCCCCCACAGCCCTCGGCATGGCCCCATAGCTCAGCCCCACAGCCTAGCCTCAGACCCCTTGGCTGCCCCACAGCTTGCCCCCACAGCTTTGCCCCAGAGCCGTAAGCCTGTCCTGGGGCCTTTGGCATGGCCTGTAACCCTGCCCCATAGCTCTGCTCCATAGCCTTGTCTCACAGCCCTCAGCCCATCCCTTAGCCTGGCCCCATGGCCCTGCCTGAGAGCTCTCAGGCCACCCCACAGCCCTTGGCCTGCCCCATAGCTTGACCCCACAGCCTGGTATGAGAGCCCTCAGCCCCCCCGGTAGCCCTGCCCCACATCCTGGCCCCAGGGTCCTTGGCTTGCCCCATAGCAGCCCCACAGCCCAGCCCTGACCCACAGCAGCCCCATAGCCCTGAGCCCCATAGTCTATATCCAGCCCCATAGCCCCTCCCAGCAATGAGGGGTACCCCACACCCCCATCCCCACCACTACGCCCCACAGGACCCCTCAGCAGTGAGCACCCCTAGATGGGGGAGTGGGAAGGGAGGCATCAGGGACGTGTGGGGCAACCCCACAGCATGTGAGCATCAGGGAGCCTGTGATGGGGGGGGGAATCCCTGTGCTCCCCCCCCCGGCCCCATAGTGGGACAGACCCTCAGCACCACAGCAGCCCCACGGCCCCCCCAGCCCCACAGTGGGACAAACCCCAACCCCGCAGCAACCCCATGGCCCCCCCAGCCCCAGAGTGGGACAGACTCCCAGCCCCACATCAGCCCCATGCCCCCCCCCAGCCCCACAGACACCCCCCAGTCCCACAGCCTCCCCAGCCCCACATCAGCCCCCTGGTCTCCCGCCGCCCCCTGGCCCTTTGTTCCCTCCAGCCACACGCAGCGGGGTGACACAGCCCCACACACGCTATGGGTCCCAACCTCGCCATGGGGGGGGGTGTGAGGCCGGGACCCCCATGTTTGTCCCCCCCCCGTGCCCCCCCTTGCCGCTGGCGGAGGGGTACGCTGAGGGCGGGGGGGCCGTGCTGAGGCCGGGGGAGCTGGAACTACTTTGGCACCGTCAGGCGGCGGGAGCAGCCGGCGGCGCATTGTGTGGGCGCGGGTGGGCTCGGGTGGGCGCCGGGACCCCCCCAACCCCCCCCCCGCAATTCCTCCCCCCTCTTTACCCCTCCCCCAACTTTACTCCCCATTTCAGGGGGGGGGTCCTTCTTTTTGAGGAGGGAGCCCCGGCCACCCACCACAGCAACACCGCGTCCCCCTCCCCAAAATTCCCACGCCCCCCCCCCCCCCCCCCCCCCGGCCCAGAATAACCAAGGTTGGGCTAAAGTTTGGCATGGGGCAGTGGAGCTGAGCCCCCCCCCCCAATCTATCCTTGTGGGGTTCCCCTGGGGGTTTGTGGGGGGTCACACTGAGCCCGCCCCCCCCCTCCCCAGGCAATGCCGTCGGTGATGGAGAAGCCCTCGGGGATCCTGTCCCGTAGCCGGGCGAAGTCGGTGGCCGCCGGCGGTGGCCCCCCCGCCTCCGAGGACGAGGGCAGCGAGGACGAGCACGCCCACGGTGAGTGTCACCCCCCGCCCCAAAAACACGCGTGTGCCCCCCCCGACCCCCAAAACACTTTTGCGTCTCCCTCCAGCCCCACAAAACACGCCTGTGTCCCCCCCCCCAACACACCACATGCCTGTGTCGGGGCGCCACGCTCCCCCCACGAGTTGCGGGGGGGGGCTGCGCTCACGTCACCCCCCCCTCCGTGGGTCTTTTTGGGGGGGACACAAACGGGGACATGGTGGAGGGGGGGAACAAAGCCCCGTCCCCATTGTCCCCGGCTGCCCGCGTGTGTGCCGGCCGCCGGCTTTGTTCACCGGCAGGGAGGGGGGCACAGCCGCTGACCCCCACACCTCACGCACCCCCGGGGGGGCAGCAGGGACCCCCTCTGTTAACCCCCGTCTCCCCAGTTAACCCCCATGTCCCCCGTTTTTCCCTCTCCGCCCCCCCAGACAGCATGATCCGGGTGGGGGCTGACTACCAGGCGGTGATCCCCGACTGCAAACCAGGTAGGGAGGATTTTGGGGGGACCTGGGGGGGGCCTAGGGGGCGTCACCCCCCCTTTGACCTCCCTCCCCCCCCTCAGAGAGCCCCGCCCGCTACAGCAACAAGGAGCTGAAGGGGATGCTGGTCTGGGCCCCCAACCACTGTGTCTCCGATGCCAAATGTGAGCCCCCCCCATATCCTATCGGGGCATCCCTTGGCAGGGATGGGGGCGGTGGGTGGCTGCAGGGTGTCCCCCACCCTCCCTGACACCCCCTTTATCCCCCAACCCCCCCCTTTGTTCCCCCCAACATCCCCTTTACACCTCCTAATCCCCACTTTACCCCCCATAACTTGCCCTTTACCCACCCCCTTTGCCCCCCCAACACCCTCTTTAACCACCCCGTACCCCCCAACTTCCCCCTTTACCCCCTCTTTATGGCCCCAACCCCTCTTTGCCACCCCAACACCCTCTTTTCCCCCCCTACCTCTTTATCCCCCCCAGTCCCCCCTTTACCCCCCTTAACTGCCCCTTTACTCCTCCTTAACCCCCCAAGCTCCCCCATTACTCCCCCCTTTACCCACCAATCCCCTCCTTTACCCCCCCTTTACTCCCCCTTAACAACCCACCCCCCCCCTTAACCCCCTCTTTACCCTTCTAATCCCCACTTTATCCCCCTGAACTCTCCCTTTACCCCCCCTTAACCCTCCAACCCGCTCTTAACCCCCCCTTTACCCCCTCAGTGGACAAATACATCGCCATGGCCAAGGACAAGCACGGCTACAACATTGAGCAGGTACCATCACCCCCCCTAAAAGAGCGCGGGGTCCCCCCTGGGTGCCACCCAGGCACCTCCTGACCCCCCCCCCACTGTGTCCTGTGTCCCTTTGCGTCCCCCCCCAGGCTCTGGGGATGCTGCTGTGGCACAAGCATGATGTGGAGAAGTCCTTGGCCGACCTGGCCAACTTCACGCCCTTCCCGGACGAGTGGACGGTGGAGGACAAGGTCCTTTTCGAACAGGCCTTCAGCTTCCATGGCAAGAGCTTCGCCCGCATCCAGCAGATGGTGAGAGACACCCCCCCCCCCCAAAAATGCCCCCCAAACCCCCTCTGGGGGAGGGCACCGGGGCTCAGCTCCCCCCACCGTCGCTGATTCACCCCCCGCCTTGTCTGGTGGCTCCCCGTCACCCTGAGCTGGGGGTCGTCGGCCCCACAAGACCCCCAGGGTGTCCCCTGGGGTGCTCGGGGGGCGGGGGCAGAGCGCCTTGGGACCCCCCCCGGAGGCCGGGAGGTGGTAGGTGCCACCCAACATCCCCATCAGCAGGTGGTACATGCCACCCCCTCATCCCCCCCACTCCATAGGGGATGGTACATGCCACCCCCTGCCACCCCCCCCCCCACCGAGATGGCATGTGCCACCCCTGACACCCCCCCATAGGGGGTGGTACGTGCCACCCCGACACCCCCCCCATAGGGGGTGGTACGTGCCACCCCTGACACCCCCCCCATAGGGGGTGGTACGTGCCACCCCTGTCCCTGCCCCCAGCGGTGCCACCTGCTGGGGGGGTGGGGGCAGGTGCCACGTCCGCCCCCCTGTTTCACGCGTTCCCCCCCCCAGCTCCCCCCAGTTTCTAGGGGTTCCCCCCCATATTTAGGGCGTTCCCTCCCCATCTCCCCCTCCATTTTTTAGGGGGCTCCCCCCCGCTTCCCCCGCTTCCCCCCCCCATTTATAGCCCCCCTCGTTTTTTAAGCCTCCACCTCCCACCCCATCCTTAAGACCAACCTGCTCCAAACTCCCCCTGCGCACCCCCAAAATCCCCCCTGTGCCCCCCCAACTCCCCCATGTGCCCCCCAACCCCCCCCAAATTCACTCTGTGCCCCCCCAAACTCCCCAAAATTCACTCTGAGCTCCCCCAACCCCCCCAAAGTCCCCACAACCTCCCCAAACTCCTCCTGTGCCCCTCAACCCCCCCAAATTCACTCTGTGCCCCCCAAACCCCAAAAACTCCCCCTGCGCCCCCCCAAAAACTCCTCCTGTGCCCCTCCAAACTCCCAAATCTCACCCTGTGTCCCCCTCAAACTCCTCCTGAGACCCCCCCCAAACCCCCCAAAACTCCCCCTGCGCCCTCCAAACCCCCCCTGTGCCCCCCCAACCCCCCCAATCTCACCCCCTGCCCCCCCAGCTCCCCGACAAGCTCATCCCCAGCCTGGTGAAATATTACTACTCCTGGAAGAAAACCCGGAGCCGGACCAGCCTCATGGATCGCCAGGCGCGGCGCCTGCTGGGCCGCAAGGACCGCGACGACAGGTAACACCCCCCCCCACAAAAAAACCAAACACACCCCCGAAACCAGCCCCCCCGCCCCTAAAAACCCTCCTTTCCCCCCCGTTCCCATAGCAACGACGAGACGGACGAGCAGCGCCCCGTCACCGAGGGGGAGACGGAAACAATGGACCCCAAAAAAGAGGTTTGGGGGGGGTGTGTGGGAGGGGGCTGGGGTCACCGCGCTCACAAAGTGCCCCCCCCAACCCCCCCCGGGCCCCCCAAAACGCCCCTTGGTCCCCCCCAAATCTCACCCTGTGCCCCCCAGCCTCCCTAAAATGCTCATGGTGCCCCCCCAAACTCCCCCTGGGCCCCCCAAAACTCCCCCCGTGACTGACGAAACTCCCCCCAAACTGCCCAGCTCCCCCCAAATTCACCCCGTGCCCCCCCCAACTCCCCCAAAATTCACCCTGTGCCCTCCCAAACTCCCCCTGTGACCCCTCCAAAATCTCCCCCTGTGCCCCAAACCCCCTCTGTGCCCTTTCCCCCCACAAGAAGTGAGCATGGTGACCCCAGCCCCCTCCCCTCCCCCCCAATTTATTAAATTTCAGCCTTTTTACCCCAAAACGGCGCAATACCGGCACCACCCCCCTGCGCGGCACCGCCGCCGCCCCCCCCGCGGGATGCACCTCAGCCGGGAGGACGTGGCGGGGGTCACCGCCAACCCCGACCTGGGGGCGCTGGCCCTGCGGCAGCTGGATTGTCAGCTCGTCTCCCTCAAGCGCCAGGTAAAATGTGCCCCCCCGGAATCTATGGGGTGCCCCCTAATTTTGGGGGGGGGATGTGTGTGACCCCCTAAGTCGGGGGGTGAGCTCTAAGTCGGGGGGGTGAACCCCCAAATCTTGATTGTCAGCTTGTTTCCCTCAAATCCTGTGTTAAAAACCTTCCCTCTCCAAAAATCTGTGAGGTGCCCCCCAAGTTGTAGGGGTGCCCCCGAGGTTGGGGGGTGCCCCCGAGGTTGGGGGGGCCTGACCCCTAAGTTGAAAGTCAAGCCCTAAGTTGGGGGATGAACCCCCAAACCTTGATGGTCATCTCGTTTCCCTCAATCGCCAGATAAAAACCTTCCCTCTTCACAGTCTGTGGGGTGCCCCCCCCTTAGGTTGTGGGGTGCCCCCCAAGTTGTGGGGTGCCCGCTAAATTGTGGGGTGCCCCCTGGGCCTCTCGCCCCCGCAGGTGCAGCGGATCAAGCAGATCAACAGCGGCCTGAAGCAGGCGCTGGAGGGCGGCGTGGAGGGGCTGCGGCCACCGGAGGTGGGGCTTGGGGGGGCCCCCACGGTGTCCCCACGGTGTCTCCACACACCCCACAGTGTCTTGCCCTGCCCCACGGTGTCCCCATGCGCCCCACGGTGTCCCCACGGTGTCCTGCCCTGCCCCATGGTGTCCCACACTCACGCCGTGTCCCTGCGTGCCCGACGGTGTCTCTGCGTGACCCATAGCGTCCCAGTGTGCCCCACGACGTGCCCATCGTGTCCCTGTGGTGCCCCACGGTGTCACATCGTTCCCCCCTGGCACCCCACAGTGCCCCACAGCACCCCATGTTGCCTGACGCCCCCCCCCCCCCCCCCCCCATCTCCCCCCAGGGCAACAGCAAATTCAGCTCCCGCTGGACGACGGACGAGCAGCTCCTGGTGGTGCAGGGTGAGCCCCCACTAATTAACCTCGTTACCTCACTATGCTCATTACCCTGTTACCCCCGTTACCCATTCCTCTCGTTACCCCGTCCCCTTGGTGCCCTGTCCCCTCGTTCCCCTGCTGCCCTTGTTACCCCCATTACCCTCACTACACCTTTACCCTCGTTACCCCTTTGCCCTCGTTCCCTGTCCCACCATTGCCCCGTCCCCTCGTTCCCCATTTATCTCGTTAGCCCCATTCCTCTCGTTAGCCCTTTACCCTCATTACCTCATTGCCCTCGTTACTCCTTTATTCTCGTTACCCCATTCCCTTGTTCCCTGTCCCCGTGTTCCCCTCGTTCCCCTCGTTACCCCCGTTCCCCTCATTCCCCCGTTCCCCTCGTTCCCCCGTCCCGGTGCTGCGCTGGCGCTGGCTGACACAGGCTCTGGCCGCCAGCCCTGCGCCGCTACGGCCGGGATTTCCCCGCGGTGGCCGGGGTGCTGGGGAACAAGACGGTGGCGCAGGTCAGGAGCTTCGTGCTGGGCGCCCGGCGCCGCCTGGGCCTGGAGCGGCTCCTGCGGGAGAGGGACCCCCCCGGCGCCCCCCCCGGCCCCGGGCAGCAGCAGGAGGTGAGTGGGGAGGGGGGCGGCGGGGACTGGGACCAGCGCCTGCCCCAGGGCGAGGGCTGGGCCCGGCTCCGCTCCTCAGGCGGGGACTGGTCCCGGTCCCAGCCCCAGCCCAAAGACTGGTCCCAGTTCTGTCCCCGGTCCCAGTCCTGAGCCAGGAACTGGTTCCAGTCCTGATGGGAGGACTGGTCCCAGCCCTACTCCTGGTCCCAGTCCCAAATTGGGCACTGGTCCCAGTCCCAATGCAAGGTCTGGTCCCAGTTCGATGTCCCAGTTCCATCCCCCAGTCCCAGTCCTGGTTCAGGGATTGGTCCCAGTTCTGTCCCCAGTCCTAGGCCAGGAACTGGTCCTGGTCCCAGCCCTATTCCCAGTCCCATCCCCAGTTCAATCCCCAGTCCTGAGCCAGGCACTGGTCCCAGCCCTGGTGGGGGGACTGGTCCCAGGCCCCACCGCGGTCCCGGTTCTGGTCCCTGTCCCAGTGAGGGAACTGGTCCCAGACCGTGTCCCGGTCCCAGTCCCGCCCATGGCCCCGCCCCACGGTCACAGCCCCGCCTATCAGCCATGGCTGGGCCATGGCCACGCCCCCTCATTCCTGGCCGCGCCTATCAGCCGTGACCTGGGCCCTGCCCCCTCCGCGTTGACCACGCCCCCTCAGCCCTGGCCCCACCCCCAGCGCCTCTCTCCCCGCAGGTGCAGCTCAGCGGCGTCTCCCGTCCGGCCCCGCCTCCCGCCTCCCCGGCCCCGCCCCCTGCGCCGGCCCCGCCCCCTCCGCCCTCCCCCTCGCGCCCGCCGCAGCCCCCGCCCCTTTTACGCCCGGCCCCGCCCAACGCCCCGGTGCTGCCGCGGCCGCCGCCGCCGCTCCAGCAGGGCCGGGCCCCGCCCCCACTCATCCGCCCCGGCCCCGCCCCCGCCGCCCGGCCACGCCCCCCCGCCGCCGGCCACGCCCCGCCCCGCTGAGCGAGGGGAGCCGCCCCCCCGCCGCAGCGCCCCCTGCTGGGCCGGGGGACACGCGGACCCCGGCGGGGGGTGGACGGGGGGGGGCAGCCCCGTTTGTCAATAAAGGTATTTTACTAGAGAGGCTGCGCGTGCTGGGGGCACCGGGGGGGGTCACTGGGAGGACTGGTCTGTGCTGGGAGCACTGGTCCGGAGTGGGAGCCCGGAGGGGGGCGCGGTTACTGGGAGCACTGGTCCGTACTGGGAGCACTGCTCGGAGGCCGTGGATCTTTCTGGAAAGTTTTTAATCTAGAACCTGGAAAATTCCCCCGCGCGCCGGGGGCGGGGCCGGCGGCGTTGCCCCTCCCCCCCCCGCGGGTACCCCCATCGCCCCTCCCCCCCCCGCCCGGGGGTGACGGTGCGGGGGGGGTGGGAGGGGCTGCGGACCCCCCCGAGGTATGTAAAGGGCAGGTTCGCCCCCCGCCTCCCCCCCCACCCCCCGGGGGGCCCCAGGCGTCCAGTGACCCCGGGGGCGGGGCTACAGCAGGTCAAAGGGGGCGGCACCGTCCCCCCCCCGGGGTGTGGGGGGGCGGCCCCTCCCCCCGGCAGCAGCAGGACCCCTCCCCCCCCCCGGGGACCTTCCTGAGTGGGGGGGGGAGGGGCAGGACACCCGGGGCGAGGGGGGTGGGGCTGTGACGTCAGAATGTCCCCAAAGCTCCTAAGGCCACCCGGGGGGGGGGGGGGGGGGGGGGGGGCGGGCGCGTGGGGTGGGACACGACTGTGACATCAGGATGTCCCCAAGGCCCCTAAGGCCACGGCGGGGTGTCCCCGTAAGGCTCCGGGCCATCCCCCTCTGTGTGCCCCCCCCAGTGTCCCCAGGTTGTCCCATCCCCACCCCACCCCCCCCCCCATAAGGCTCGGGAATGTCCCCAGCGGCCACCGGAGATGTCCCTGTGAGGCCCTGGGGACACCCAGGATGTCCCCACAGGTCCCCAAGGCCATCGAGGACGTCACCAGATGTCCCTGGGCCACCACGGATGGCCCCGGGGGGGGCTGGTCTATCCAGGATGTCCCCATGTCCATGGAGGACGTCCCCCACAGGGTCCTGGGCCATCCAGGATGTCCCCCACGTCCTCATGAGGCCCCGGGGCACCCAGGACATCCCCATGTCCATAGAGGATGTCCCCACAGGTCTTTGGGCCACCCAGGATGTCCTCATGTGGATCTGGGCCACCCAGGCTGGCCCCATGTCCCCAAGTCCATCGCTGATGTCCCCCAGAAGGTCCCAGGTCCATTCAGGACATCCCGAGGTCCCAGCTCCATGCAGGATGTCCCCAGAGGGTCCCAGCTCGGTGGAGGACACCCCGAGGTCCCAGCTCCACCTGGAACGTCCCCGCAGCTCCTCGGGCCGCCGGGCCTCCTCCCCTCCCCATCCCCATCCATCCAGAGCATCGTCCCCCGCCTCGGGCGAGCGTGCGCGTGTCCCCGGGGGGGCGGCGGCGCCACCACGTGTCCCCTCTCAGAGCTTGAGCTCGTTGGCCACCTTGGAGGCGATGTTCTTGAAGGCCATGGAGGTGCCGGCGATGCGTTTGAAGCGGACGCCGTTGAGGGACAGACGGGGGAGTTTGCAAACCTCCATCTCCCACTGGACGAAGGAGTCGTGGCCGGGGGCCCCGTGGGCGCAGAGGAGCACGAACCGCTCCTGGGGTTCGCAACGGCAGCTGTTGGCGTCCAGAACCTTCCGGATCTCGCGCAGCATCTCCCCGGGTTCCAGGGAACTCGTCGTCTTCATGCTCCAGGTGAAACGCAGGGACCGGGGTTTGGCTTCTCGGCCGCCGCCCTCCCGCGGGTCCTTCTCCGGACCTACCGCCGGTCTAAAAGGAAGGGACGAGGGGACAGCGGGGTCACCATGGGGGTGGCATCAGAAACGTGGTGGGCCTGGGTGGCATGGGGATGGCACCAGGAGAAACACGGAGGTCCTGGGTGGCATGGGGACCTCATGGAGGTCCTGAGTGTCACAGGAGTCCCAAGGATGTCACCAGGACCAGCATGGAGGTCCTGAGCGTCACAGGAGTCCCAGGGATGTCACCAGGACTGGCATGGAGGGCCTGGGTGTCCCAAGGATGCCACCAGCATGGAGGTCCTGGGTGTCACAGAGACCCCATGGACGTCACCGTGAGCAGCACAGTGAGGCCTGGGTGTCATGGGGACCTCACGGTTGTCACCGGGATTAGCGTTGTGGGCCTGGGTGTGACAGGGTCCCACGGATGCCACCAGGGCCAGCACGGTGGGCAGGGGGATGTCACCAGGACCAGCACAGAGGTCCTGGGTGTCCCAAGGACCTCATGGATGTCACAAGGACCAGCACGGAGGCACTGGGTGTGACAAGGGTCCCATGGATGTCACCAGCAGCAGTGTGGTGGGCCTGGGCATCACTGGGAGCCCATGGGTGTCACCAGCATGGAGGTCCTGGGGGTGACGGGGTCCCAGGGATGTCACCAGTACCAGCACGGTGGGCCCGGTTGTCACAGGGACCCCACGGATGTCACCAGGACCAGCATGGAGGTGCTGGGTGTCATGAGGCTCCCACAGGTGTCACGAAGACCCCGGGGGTGCTGTGGGCGTCACGAGGATCCTGGGGAGCCCACGGACGTTGAGGGTGTCACAGGGACCCCACGGGTGTTCCCAGGGACACCGGGGGTGTCAGGGGGGGCCAAGGCAGTGGTCCTGGGGAGCCCCTGGGGGTGTCACAGGGACCCTGGGGGTGTCACAGGGAGCCCACGGGTGTCACGGGGACCCTGGGGGTGTCACAGGGAGCCCACGGGTGTCACTCACCTCAGCGTCTCCACCCGGTCCTTGCTCTCGGGCTCGTGCGGGTTCCTCGAGAAACAAGAAGGGGCAGAGATCAGTGAGGGGGGGCGCGGGGGCGGGGGGCAGCCCCTCCACCTCCTGCCACGGGACCCAGGTGTCCAGGAATGGGGGGGGGACACAGACAGCACAGGGAGGGGGACAGACACACACACACACACACACGGGGGGGGGACACACACACACACAGACGGACGGACAGACAGCCGCAGCCGAGCGGGGAGGGGGCCATGCGGGGCCGTGCAGCGCCGACGTCGGGGGGGGGTGGGGAGGGGGGGGTAGGTTTTGCTGGGGTTGGGAGGTTTGGGGGTGGGGGGACGGGACCTGCTCTCCCCGGGTTGGGGGTTGGGGGGGGACACATGCAGGGGACAGGGACCCAGGCGTCCGGCGCGGCCCTACCTTCTGGCAAACCTGAAAGACAGATTTCTACAAAGACAAACAGAAGAGAAGGGCGACGTTGGGGGGGGGGGAGGGGGCCGGGATAGAGCCACCCCCCTCCCCCCCACCCCTAGGGGACCCCAGGTGTCCCCTCCCCCTCCCCAGCCCCCCCCTCCCACCCCCCAAAGCGGGGATGGGGTCAGCCAGAAGACCCAGGTGTCTGGGGCAAAGCAGTACCCCCACCCCGACACCCCCCCCCGGCTCTGCGGCACCACACAGAGTTGGGGGGGGGGGACGACACAGGGACAGGAGGGGACGTCCCTGAGGGGATGGCAGGGGACCTTGGGGACAGGAGGAGCCCTGAGGGGACACAGGGTGACAGGAGGCGACGTGGGAGACCAGGAGGGACAGAGGGGAGCTCCAGGGGGGACAAAGAGGGGACACGGAGGAGCACAGGGGACATAAAGGAGCCTGGAGGGACAAGGGGACACACCGAGGAGCCCCCAGGGGACAAGAAGGGACATGGAAGGGATATGGAAGAGCCCCAGAGGCACAAAGAAGAGTCCTGGGATGCTGAGAGGGGACATGGAGGAGCCCCAGGGGGACAAGGGGACACACAGAGGAGCCCCGAGGGGACAAAGGGACACACAGAGGGGACACGGAGGAGCCCTGGGGGACAAGGTGACACACAGAGGGACAAAGAAGAGTCCTGGGATGCTGAGAGGGGACATGGAGGAGCCCTGGGGGGTCAAGGGGACACAGAGGAGCCCCGGAAGGACGAGGGGACACACAGAGGGGACATGAAGGGGACACAGAGGAGCCCCGGAAGGACAAGGGGACACACAGAGGGGACACGGAGGAGCCCCGGGGATACACAGGGGCAGCCCAGGGGCCACACACCGAGGAACGACACACAGGGGGACAGCGCGGTGACGGTCCCCTCCTCACCTCCGGACGAACTTGGAGGTGAACTTGCTGAAGAGGCTGGCGGAGGGGCCGCGGCGGCCCTGGCTGGCGCCGGAGGGGGAGGCGGGGGGCAGGCCGGGGGGCAGCGCGTAGGGCAGGGGGGCCTGGTCCCGCGCCTGCCGCAGCTGCCCCGCGTGGAAGGTGCTGCGGCTGGAGACCCCCCGCGGGAAGCTGGGCCGCTCCCCGGGGCCCTGGCTGACGTTGTGGGCCGAGGGCGACGCCGCCGGCACCCGGCTGGGCACCCCGCTGCGGGGACAGAGGGGGACAGGGGTCAGGGTAACTCACGGTGGCCCAGACACCCCCGGCACCCCCCCTGCTGCACCCTGGGGACACGCCGGTGGTAACTCACAGCACCCCGGGGACCTGCTGGCACCCGCAGCACCCCAGGGACCCACTGGTGTCCCACTGGCACCCCACAGCACCCTGGGGACCAGCTGGTGTCCCACTGGCACCCCAGGGCACCCCACAGCACCCTGGGGACCCACCAGCAGCTCTTCACACCCCAGGCACCCGCTGGCACCCCACAGCACCCTGGGGCCCTGGCTGATGTTGGAGGCCGAGGGGGACGCTGCCAGCACCCGTCTGGGCACCCCGCTGCAGGGACAAAGCGGGGGACGAGGGTCAGGGTGCAGGGGGTGGCACCCACGGCATCCCCCACCGCACCCTGGGGACACGCTGGTAGTAACTCGTGGCACCCGGGGGACCTGCTGGCACCCACGGCCCCTGGGACACTCTGGGAACACACTGGTGGCAACTCATGGCACCTTGGGGACCTGCCAGCACCCTGCTACGACCTGGGGACCCACTGGCACCCCACAGCACCACGGGGACCCACCAGCATCCTGCCACATCTCAGGGACTTGCTGGGCACCCAACAGCACCCTGGGGACCTGCCACCACCCCACAGCACCCAGAATCCCCCCCCCGCCTCCGCTCTGGGGGACGTCCCGGGGACAGGGGACACTCCGAATATTCCCTGGTCCCTGGGGACAAGGTGGGGTGCCAGGCAGGGGGACACCAGCACCCCGAGTCACCCTCAACCCCCAGGGACATGCTGGGGTGCTGCAGCAGGGGGAGGGAGAGGCACATGGGGACCCCCCCCAAAACCCTCCCGGGGGTCCCCCCAGGACATGGGCCCCGCGCCAGGATTTGGGGGGGGCGGGCCTTGCCTGGGCCGGGGGGCCTCGCAGTTGGCATCGGCGGGGGTGGTGGCGGCGGGTTTCGGGTGCTGCCGGGACCGCGGGGGGGCCCCGGGGGCCGGGGGGGCGGCGGGTGAGGGTCGGCAGCTAGGAGAGAAAAGCGGGGGGCGCGGGGGGCATTAAGGGGGGGGGGACCATGGGGGGGATTTGGGGGGTGCGGGTCGGGGGGGTCCCCTACCTGTCCTTGCCGTTCTGCAGGGAGCTCTGGCCCAGGCTGGCCCGGTCCAGCAGCGGGGAGTTACGGCTCCGCGTGGTGCCAGTGGAGAGGACGCTGTTCTGTGGGGGGCACGACACAGGGGTGTGCTAAGGCGGGGGGGGGCCGGCATCCAGGAACCCCATGGGCACCCCTAAATGGAGGGGCCAGGTGTCTGGGGACCCTCTGTCAGGGTCCCATGGGAACCAGGGCACCCTGGAGTTTGGGATCCCTCCCCCCAACAGCTCCCACCCTAAAGGGACCCAGGCATCCAGGACACCCATCCCCGCACCCCCAGGGGACCCAGGCGTCTGGGCCCCCCTTCTTCCACCCCCCAGGGGACCCAGGCATCCGGGACCCCCTTCTTCCACCCCCCAGGGGACCCAGGCATCCGGGACCCCCTTCTCCCACCCCCCGGGGACCCAGGCATCCGGGACCCCCTTCTCCCACCCCCCGGCACCCCCGGAGGACCTTGCCCCCCCCGGCCCCTCCAAACCAGGGGACCCAGGTGTCCGAGCTGCCCTGCTCCCACCCCCCAGGGGACCCAGGCATGGGTGCCCCCCACCCAGAGGACCCAGGCATGGGTGCCCCCCCACCCCGTGCTGACCGTGGAGGGCGAGGGGGTGCCCTTGGCTCGCTCCAGGCCGGGCAGGGGGCTGGGGGGCACCTTGGCGGTGCTGCCTGCCCGCCGCCCCCCCTCTTCCTCCCCGCCTCCTCCTCGCTTGTTCTCGGCGTTGGCCGCCTGCGTCTTCTTGGAGTAGGAGGCCGAGGTGGGGATGGAGAGGCCAGCTGGGGGGGTGGGTGGGATGGGGGGGTGTAAGGGGGGGGTCCCAAGGGGACCCAGGTGGCTCCCAGGTATATGGGAGGCCCCACTTCATCCCCCCACCCCATGGGAACCCAGGACTCCCGCTCCCAAGGGACCCAGGTATCCCTCCCCCCCGGCTCCCACCCCCAAGGGACCCAGGCGACTGGGTGCCCCCAGGCCCCCACCCAGTGACCCAGGCGTCTGGGTCCCCCCCCGAGCCCCCCACGCGCAGACCCAGGCATCCAGGGCCCCCCCACCCATGGACCCATGCGTCCAGCTCCCCACCAAGCCCCCCACGCACAGACCCAGGCATCCGGGGCCCCCCTGCTCCCGCCCCAGAGGGACCCAGCTATGCGTGTGTTCCCCCCCCCAGGGACCCGGGTGTCTGGGGACTCACTTTTGACCCCCACCCATAGACCCAGGCATCCAACCTCCATCCCGGGACCCATATGCCCCACCTTGGCCCCCACCCAGGGACCCAGGCAACCAGGTCCCCCCGAGTCCCCCACGGACCCAGGCGTCTGGGCTCCCCTGCCACTGTTGCCCCCCCTCTCCCCCCGATGGACCCAGGTGTTGTGGGGGGGGGCTCACCCTGGTCGCTGACGCGGCGTTTGGGGTTGGCGGAGACGCTGCGCTGGACCTTGTGCGCCGGGGAGGGGCCCGAGCTGTTGGCCAGGTCGGGGGCCGCCCGCGGCTTCAGCGCCAGGCTCTCCTCCAGCTGGGGACACGGAGGGGACGTGTGGGGGACACGTTGGTGTGGGGCACAAGGGGACACGGGGGGGACACACACCACGCAGACATGGGGACAGGGACCCACAGGGCAGGGTTGTGGATGGGACGTGCGGGGACAGGGACGCGCTGGCACAGGGCACAGCTGGGGACAGGGACGTGCCAGCACGGGGCACAGCTGGGGACAGGGACGCGCTGTCACGGGGATGCGGTGGCATGAGGCACAGCTGGGGCGGGGGGGACGTGATGGCACGGGGACGCGCTGGCACGGGCTCAGGGTATGGCTGGGGAGGACGGCGTCCCCCGTGTCCCTCCCTGTGCTCCCCCCAGTGGCCCACCCCGTCCATACGCCCCTTCGTTGTCCCCATTGTCCCCTCATCTCCTCCCTGTGTTCCCTGTCATACCCATATCCCTGTTCCTCGTGTCCCCTTGTCCCCTCATCCCCCTCCACGTTCTCCGTCATACCCACGTGCTCTGTGACCCCTGTGTCCCCTCATACCCTCCATGCTCCATCACACCTGTCCCCTTGTCCCCAAGCCCTCCATGACCCTCACATAACCTCTCACTGTCCCTATGTCCCCTCGTATCTCCATGGTCCATCACGTATCCGTGCCTCCTTACATCCCCATGCCACCTCGCTGTCCCCATGTCCCATGTCATACATGTCCCCGTGACCCTCTCCATGTCCTCTCATTGTCCCCACGTCCCCTGTCATATCCACGTCCCCCATGCTAATGTCCCCTTGTTCCCTCATATTCTCCATACCTTCACATCACCATGTCCCCGTGACCCTCTCAATGTGCCCTCATTGTCCCCATGTCCCTGCATATTGTCCACGTTCCCTGTCATACCTATGTCCTTCCTCGTGTCCCCTTGTTGTTCCCATGTTGCTGCATATTGTCCATCACATGTCCATGTCTCCTGGAGTCCCCACGTCACCTTATTGTACCCATGACTCCCTCATGGTCCCCTCACCCCCTCCATACTCCCTGTCCCACCTGTGTCCTCACATCTCCCCTCCCCTGCGTCACCTCACCTCTCCCCATTCTCCACACGTCCCCTGCACTCCCCTACACCCCTGTGTCGTCCCCAGCGTCCCTCAGTGTCACCCCATGTCCCCTGACGTCCCCGCACCTCTGAGCTCTTGTGGTCCAGCAGCAGGTAGGTCGCCATCACCTCGTTGTACTTCTGCCCCACCAGCGACTCCTGGATCTCCTCCCGCGTGTACCCCATGGACACCATCAGCTCTGGGGGAGGTGGCGGGGGGACAGGCCTCAGCAGGGGACCCCAGGCATCCGGGGGGCCCCCACCCCCCAAGAAAGGGGACCCAGGTGTCCGGGGAAGGGGGGGGTGGTCCTACCTGTCCTCCGAGGGTCCTTGTAGTCTGGCACGGGCTCCATGTAGGGCTTCAGCTCGTCATCCTCGTGGCCCACGTTCATCCAGCGGTCCTTCATGATTTGCTGGGGGGGACACACACAACAACAACATCAAAGTGGGCCTTGGGGGGTGTCTGGGGACTTCCTGGGGTCACCTCTGGGGTCCTGGGGGAGGGGCAGGAGGCTCCAGATGTCCCTGGTGCTGTGCAGGGGGGGAGACTGGGGGACTCAGGGCATGGCCAGGGGTGACTGCGGGGGGTCCCAGGGTGCCCAGGACCACGTTGGGGGTTCCAGGACCACACCGGGGGTGACCAGAAGGTCCTGGGGTGCTCTTGGGGGTGCCCAGGACCATGCTGCGGGGGTCTGGGTACCCCTAGGATCATGCAGGGGGTGCCCAGGGGCTCCTGGGGGGTCCCACGACCACACTGTGGGGTCCTGAGGGATCCCCAAGACCATGCTGGGAGTGCTCAGGGGGACCCAGGACCACACTGGGGGTGTCAAGGTGCCTGGAACCACGCTGGGCGTCCCAGGGGTGCCCAGGACTACATTGGGGGTTCCTGGGGGCACCCAGGAGCACACTGGGGGTGCTCACGGGGTCTTGGGGGGCTCCCAGGACCACGCCAGGGGTGCTCAAGGGGTGCCCAAGGCACCCAGGACAATACTGGGGGTCCCTAGGTGGTCCCACGTGTGTCCAGGACCATTTTGGGGGTTCCCAAGACCATGCTGGTGGTGCCCAGGGGTCTTGAGAGTGCTCAATACCGTGCTGGGGGTGCCCGGGGGCTCTTGGGGCACCCAGGACTACGCTGGAGGTCTTAGGGTGCTCTTGGGGTTGTCTAGGACCACGTTGAGGAGTCCTAGAGAATCCTATGGGCGGCCAGGATCACACTGAAGGTGCTCAGGACCACCGCTGGTGGTACTCAAGGGGTGCCTGAGGTGCCCAGGACAATATTGGGGGTCCCTGTGTGGTCCCATGGGTGTCCAGGATCATGCTGGGGATGCCCAGGACCACACCTGAGCATCCCAGGGGTGCCCAGGACCACACCAGGGGGGCTCAAGGGGTGCCTGAGGTGCCCAACACATTATTGGGGGTCCCTGTGTGGTCCCATGGGTGTCCAGGACCCCTCAGGGGGGTGCTGCTGTGGGTCTTCCGCGCCGCCCCCATCCTCCCTCACCTCCAAGGTGCCCCTTTTGGTAGGATTAAGGATGAGAAACTTCTTCAGCAAGTTCTCGCAGTCGGTGGACATGTAGAAGGGGATCCGGTACTTGCCCCGCAGCACCCGCTCCCGCAACTCCTGAGGCGAGACACCCCCAATCAGGACACTGCAACCCCTTCAGGGCCCCCCCAGCCCCCCCAAAATGAGGCATTACCTTAAGATTTTGCCCATCGAAGGGCAAGGAACCGCTGACCAGGGTGTAGAGGATGACGCCCAAACTCCAGACGTCAACTTCGGGGCCGTCGTATTTCTTCCCCTGGAAGAGTTCGGGGGCGGCGTAGGGGGGGGACCCACAAAACGTGTCCAGTTTGTTCCCGAAGGTGAATTCGTTGCTGAAGCCAAAATCGGCGATTTTGATGTTCATGTCGGCGTCCAGCAGTAGGTTTTCCGCCTGTCCCAGGGGAGGGAGAGCGCCCCGAGGGGGTTTAGGGGTGTCTGGGTGCTCTGCTGGGGGGATTGGGGGTATGTGGGTGCAGCCAGAGGGGGGGGTCTGGAGGTATCTGGTGCTGTCCTGGGGGGTCCCAGGGGTGTCCAGGTGCCACCCTGGGGGTCCTTGCACTCTCCCACGGGGTTCAGGGGTATCTGGATGCTGCCCTGGTGGTCCTGGCACCTCCCAGGAGGTTCAGGGACACCCACCTTCTGCTCTGGGGGTCCCAGGGTGCTGCCCCAGGGGCCCTTGCACCCTCCCAGAGGATTCAGGGGTGTCTGGGTGCTGCCCTGGGGGGTCCCAGGGATATCCAGTTGCTGCCCCGGGGTCAAGAGGGTGGCGGGGGAAGACCTGGGGAGCCCCCTGGGGTGCTGGCAGGGGTCCCGGGGGACGTCAGCGGGTGCAAGGCGGGGGCTCCTCACCTTCAAGTCCCTGTGGACAATGAACTTCTGGTGGCAGTACTGCACGGCCGACACTATCTGCAGGAGAGGGGGGTGTCAGGGGGGTGCCCCACTCCGGGGTAGGGAGGGGCACAGGGCCATCCCCCCCAGCCCCCTGGGGACACAGGGAAGTGTCACACAGGGCATGTCACACCAGCGTCCCCCCGACCTGTCGAAACTTCGCCCGGGCCTCCTTCTCCTTCATGCGCCCGTGGGCCACCAGGTAGTCGAAAACCTCACCTAGGGGGCAAGAAAATACAGAAGGCAGGGGTGAGAGGCAGCCCTGCCTGCTCCCTGCCTGCTGTGTCCCCCCCCTCTGCCTGCTGCTCACCCCCGCTGGCGTACTCCATGACAAGGTAAAGCGTCTTCTCTGTCTCGATCACCTCGAAGAGCTTCACTGCAAAGGGGGCAAAGTGGGGCTGGAGGTGGGGAGCAGGGTGGGGGCCACCCTCTAGGACCCCCCCCGAGGTGGGGGACGCCCCCCCCCCCCCCGCCAAGGGGTGGGAAAAAGGGGCACAGGAGTCACAGCATGCAGCCTGGGGGCATGCCAGGGGGCTCACCTATGTTGGGGTGGTTCAAGACCTTCATTATTCGCACTTCCCGGAAGAGCTGTGAGGAAGCGGGGGGGAGCGTGAGATGCCACAGACCCCCGTGTGTCCCCCACAAAAGCAGCTGCTACACCCCCCGCCCCCCCCCGCCCCGGGGGACCCCAACCCGCCCTCACCTTCTGCAGGCTGGAGGAGTTGAGCTGCGTCTTGTCAATGATTTTCACGGCAACCTGGATGGGGGGGCGCGGAGAGGGGGATCAGGGAATGTCCCCAGGACTGTCCCCACACTGCAGTGGCACTTGCAGGGAGAGGGACAGGGGGACAGATTGTCCCCACCCCGTGGTGGCATTCACAGGGTGATGGAAAAGGGGATGGGACCATCCCCAGGACTGTCCCCACAACACAGTGTCACCTGCAGGGTGAGGGGTTGTCCATCCCCCAGGCTGTCCTCACAGCGTGGTGGCACTCGTGAGGTGAGGAACAGGGGGATAGGACTGTCCCTAGAGCTGTCCCCACACCGCAATGGCACTCATGAGGTGAGGGGCAGGGGGACGGGGCTGTGCCTGCACCATGATGGCATTCACAGGGTGAAGGGCAAGGGGAAGGGACGATCCCCAGGGCTGTCCCCGTGCCGTGGTGGCACTCATTAGGCGAGGACCAGGAACCTGTCCCTGCACCGTGGTGGCACTCCCAGTGACAGTCCCAGGGCAAGGACCAGGAGCTCACGTCCATCCCCGTGCCACAGTGGCACTCACAGGGTGAGAACCAGGAGTGTGTCCCCACACTGTGGTGGCACTCGTGGGGGTACCAGGAGCCCGTCCCCAGATTATGGGAATGAGGACCAAGAGCCTGTCCACACCATGGCACTCACTGATGAGGAGCGGGACCCAGAGCTGTCCCCACGCTGGGGTGGCACTCACCAGATGAGGACCACGAGCCCATCCCCATGGTGGCACCCCCAGGGTGAGGACCACAAGCCCGTTCCCACGGTGGCACCCCCAGGGTGAGGACCTGGAACCTGTCCCCACGCCATGGTGGCACTCATGGGACAACAACTGGGAGCTCAGAACTGCCCCCGCACCACGGTGGCACCCACCAGACGAGGGCCACGAGCCAATCCCCACGGTGGCACCCACAGGCTGAGGACTTGGAACCTGTCCCCACGCTGCGGTGGCACCCACAGGACAAGGACCATCCCCGTGCCACGGTGGCAGCCACAGGGCAACAACCAGGACCCAGAGCTGTCCCCACACCGTGGTGGCACCCACAGGGCAAGGATCTGGAACCTGCCCCCACACGGTGGTGGCACCCACAGGACGAGGACGATCCCCGCGCCGCGGTGGCACTCACCTCCTTGCCGGTCAGGACGTGCCGGGCCAGCTTGACCTTGGCGAAGTTGCCCTTGCCGATGGTTTTCAGCAGGCGGTAGTTGCCGATGTGGGGCTGCTCGTCAGCGGAGGTGGCCGAATTCCGGCCCCGCAGCATGTTGGCCTTCCCGCCGCCCTTCCCCTCCGCAGGACCCGGCTGCAGGGACACGAAGGGGACAATCGGCTCAATGTCCCCCTATCCTGACCTGTCGCCCCCCCCAGGAATTCCCAGGGGGGGTCCGAAGGCTCTCGGCAAAGCCAGGAGCAAAGTCCGGGAACGCCGTTGCCGTACGGCGCTGTGCCGCGCCCCGGGCAGGCCAGGAGCCGCCCCCGATACCTGACGCAAGCGCCGTGGTTTCGGGCTGGGCTGGGAGGGGACACGCACACACACAGGGCCAGCACAGTGTCACCCCCTCCCTGGGAGGGGACGGGGACATGTTTGTCCCCTCCCCAATCCCCTCCCAGAAATAGGGGGCCCAAATGTTGTGATTTTACCCCAAAACAGGCAACCCGGATGCCTGGGTTCACCCCACAGCCAAAACAGGGAAGGCCCTGGGGTGCCCCCCAAAATGCCACCAACCTCAAACCCCCCCATACTGCACCCCAAAAGCCCCCCCACACACACCCAGGGTCACCCCAGCTTTTGGGACACTTTAGGGGTGCTCCCTTATGGGGAGCGACATGCCCGCGCCGGGTGGTGTCACCCCCCCCCGCTGCGCTGTCACCGCTCCGGTGACACCGGAGATAACGGGCGCGCGTGAGCAGGCGGCGGAGCCGAGCCAAACCCCCCGCCCCACACCCTCGGGGATTCGGAGCCACCACAGCCCCCACCAAAGCCCCAGTGGGGTTTCATGGGGGTCACGCTCTTGGGGTGCCCCTCCCCGTGGGAAGGAAACCACCACCGGAAGCGAGGTTGGGGGGGGGATGGGGGGGGGAAGAGTTTTCGGTGTTGCTCAGCCGACGATGGCGCAACCGGGTGCGAGGCACCAAGCCCCCAGATTCTGGGGAAAAAGCAGTGGTTTTGGGGACCTGGGGAGGAAGGGGATATGGGGGGGGGGGGGGGCCGGATCCATCCCCTCCCCCAAAATCCGGCGCTTTGCTGGGAGGACGATGGGGAAAAGTGAAGAAAAAAAGGGTTTTTTTCTGCCAAAAAACTGCCGTGGCAACGGGGCGGGGAACGTGCTTCACCATCTGGCCATGCTGCCGGGGAATTAATTCGGGGTTTTGAGGCGTGCAGCGGCACCGACACCGGATCACTCCCCCCACCACCACCAAAAAACAAATGTGGGGGACCACGGCGATGCCGGCAAGTGGCCAGCGTGCCTGGCATTTCTCCGGCACCTCTTATCGGCGAGGCCGGAGTGGCCGGCAAACCTCCCCCGGTGCTGGCGGCTCCCCTCCAACACCACCCCCCGCCCCCCCCCCCCCCCCCCGCAAAGGTCGTGCCAGGAGAGCGGTGGCAGCTGCGCCGGGCCCCGGTGAGGCTTGCCGAAAGCACTGCCGGCTCCGGGCTCTGCCAGTGCCGAAATGTCGGAGATCGTCACTGTCCCCCTCACCGGGACCTCACAGGGATGTGGGTGGCCGCCTCAGCGCTCCCGGTTTTGGCACAGCAGTGAAGGACTCGGCCCTCGGCATCCCCCCGCGGCTACAAAGAGCGGTGCCGGGCTTGAAGCTCGTTAACCAAACTCTCACTAATTAAACAGGCCCCTGAGCTCAGCTCTAAACCTCCTCCCTTGGCTGCCAAAACCCCTCGTGCCTCAGTTTCCCCCACCCCGAACCCAGCATGGCAGCGGGGACTCACGCTCGGCGACCCCAAACCAGCTCAAGCTCGTGGCGGTGGGTGCCAGCGACACCGATGGCTGGCTCGGTGCGGGGTGGTGCCGGCGGCCGGCGGAAGCTCTCGCCGAGAGTTGAACTCCCCAAGGAGCGCCGGGAACGCCAGACCGGCTCGACCGGTTGGGGCTGACACCGGCTCAGCCGTGCCGCGAGAGCTTCGCGGGGGGGGGGGGAGTTTGCAGCCTCGAGCTTCAGTTTTGGGGAACACCTGAAGCACCAGGGGTGCAAGAATAGGGCAGAAAAGGGAAAAATCAAGACACAGTGGGGTAGGAGGGCCCTGCATCGCTCGCCAGCTGCCGTGAGAGCCAAACCGCTGGGAATCGCCACCAGAATGGCAGCAGGGATGATGTCACCGGGTCCGGGGGGGTGATGTCACTAGGTCCGGGGGGTGATGTCACTAGGTCAGGTCTAAAGATCCTGGCGCGAAGAGGCCGTGGCGGTGCCGATGCCACCATCAGCCAACCGTGTCACGGTCACAGAACCGGCAGCAAGCGGCTACGGCGTAACTGGTAACGGTGTAACCGGTAACCGGGGCCATGCCGGGCCTACCTGCGGCAGGCGGGTGATGTGTGTGCGCCCCCCCCCCCAGCCCCGCCTCGGCAGCCGACAGGAGATGGTGAAACAGCTTTGGTGCGGCGGCGCTGAAATGTCAGCCAAATTTAGTTATTTTTGAGAATTTTTTTTTTTTTATATATGTATATATAAAACCATGCCAGCTCGGGCTCCACGTGATGGTGAAACTGGGGGGGAAGGGGGAAGAAAAAGGCACCCCGATTTCGGATGTCAGTTTAGCGGGAGACACAGCAGCCCCCCCAACTCTCTGCCGCCCCCTCCCCAAATCTTCCCAGCCAGGAATAATTTTTCTCTGGTGTTACATAACAGTGGAAAAATAGAGGAAAACGACCCAAAATGAGGAGGGGGTGCCCGACGCCACGGTGACGGATGGAGAGCAGGTGGCATCCCCTTGTCCTCGGTGTTGGGGACACAGAGATGAAGCCACTTGTGGCCCTCCCACCCCAGGCCGCATCCCACTGGGGTCCCTCCCCATCACTTGGGGGTCCCTCCATTGCAGAAAGTGGGAAGTCCCCTAAAATACCAGCCAAAGTGGGGCTGCCATGCAGCTGGGGAAGCCGAGGTACCCCCAGGGCCCCCCCAAAAGGGATGAGCCATAAGTGGGGTCCCCTGTCAGCACAAGATGAATGGAGCTGGGGGGGACCTCAAGAGCCCCCCCAAACCTACACCCCAAAATGGGGGATCCCCATTCCAGATGCCCCCCAGAGGGGTCTGGGCCTCATCTTCCCCCCCAAGCAGACACAAAGGGTGAACCCCCAACCTCGCCATATCTTGGGGGGAGGCTGGCCCCCATCACAGAAGTGGGCACCCCCATAATTTGAGGGGGATACACACCTCACAGTCCCATTCCCCCCCCCCACAAACCCCCATGGAGGGCGCCCAGCCTGTGGCAGCGATGCCGCCCCCACAACCCCCCCTCCCCGTAGGGTGGGGGGGCCTCAGCAGGGAAGGGGGTGGGCTCACGCCCCCACACCCAGTCCGCGCAGCCACTGAGATGGGGGGGGACGACGACACGACAACGACACCCCAAACCTCGCACCCCCCAGCAGATACCAGACCCCCGAGGAGCCAATGTGGGGGGGTGACACCCCCCTACCTGCCTCCCCTCCTTTGGGGTGCAAGCCCTGACCCCCTTCACCCCAACCTTTGGGGTGGGAGAACCCTGGTGCCTCTCAGGAACCCCCTAAAGTGGAACCCCAGACGCCTCTGGGGGGGTTCCAGCCCAGGAGCCCCCCTCCCCACACCAGGTCCCATGGAGGAGCTGGATCCAGCCCCTGAGGGGGGAGCCTGGCTCAGGTCTCCCCACCCCACATGGGGGTCTGGGCCATGGGAGGCCTTGGGATACTTCGGGTGGGGGATCTGTGAGAGGAGTTGGGCCCCCCCGGACCCCCTTGCAGAAGGGTTGGGGGGCACAGGACCCCCTTAGACCCTCTTTTTTCCCCTCATGGAAAAACCCTCAGATCCCCCTTTCCCTTCACAAAACAGCCCCCAATCCCTTCAGACCCCCCCATTTGTCCTCAAAAACGACCCCAGGCCCCCTTTTCTTCTTGTGCAGGGGCCCAGGACCCCCTCAGAGCCCCCCTTTCCCCTCACAAAAAGGCTCAGGATCCCCTCAGACTCACTTCTAATCCTTGCAGATCCCCTTTTCCCCCCCTCACAAAAGAGTCCAGGGCCCCTCAGGCACCCTTTTTACCTCACAAAATTCCCCAGGTCCCCCCTCAGACCCTTTTCCCCCCTCACAAACCATCCCCAGAGCCCCTTTTCCCCTCGCAGACCGACCCCAGATCCCCTCAGACCCCCCTTTCCCCTCACAAAAAGGGCCCCCGTCCCCCTCAGATGCCCCTTTTCCCCTCGGAAACCGACCCCAGACCCCCTCAACCTCCTTTTCCCCTCACAAACCGACCCTAGAACCCCCTTTTCCCCTCGCAAACCGACCCCCGTCCCCCTCAGACCACCCTTTTCCCCTCACAAACCGGCCCCAGACCCTCTTTTCCCCCTCAGAAAACGGCCCCAGACCCCCTCACGGAGGGGCCGGACACCCCTCAGACAACGCCCCCCCCACTTCCCCTCACAGAGACCCTCCCCGTCGCCGGCCCTACCTGTTCCGCGTCTCTCTCGTTAAGGGTAGGCAGAGGGCTGCGACCGCTGCTCGACATGGCGGCCCCCCCCCCACCGCCGCCGACTATCGCGATAGGGGGAAGCCGCGGTGTGCGGGGAGGGGGGAGGTGGGGGAGAGGGAACCCCGGGCCGCGCTCAGGGAGCGGGGGGAGGCCAGGCCAGCGGCATGGGGGAGGCTGGGGAGGGGGGGGACGGGAGAGGAGAAGGGGGGGAGCGGGGCGGCGAGTCCGCCGGGCCCGGCCGCCGCCGCCTCACACTCGCGCCTCTTCAGCACCCAGCGGCTCCCAACATGGCCGCCACCGCCGGCCCTCGGCCATTTCCGCCGCCGCGCCGGAAACACCCGACCACGCCTCCCGCTCCGCTTCGGCTCTTTCCGGATGGGTTCGTCTCGGAGCCTTCGGGTGGTTCCGGAATCACCCGACGCCGCTCGGCGGCGGAAAGACCCGAAGCCGCTTTCGGCCGTTTCCGCCGCCGCCCCGAGCGGATACGGAAAGACCCGAACACCCTTCGGCCGCCATCGGACCTTTCCGATCCCTGGCGGAAACACCCGAGCGTAGCCGAACGCCCCCTCCCCATCCTTGCGGCCGCCCCAAGGGGGGCTGGGGGGGCCCTCTTTTTTTTGCGGGGTGGGGGGGATGCTCCCGGACGCCTGGGTCCTCCCCGGGCACTGGAGGAGGCGGGAGGGGGCCTGGACGTGGGGTTCCCTGGCTGCAATTGGGGGGGGGTACTGGGACCACTGGGCGGGGGGACTGGTCCTGGAGCGGGGCGGGAGACACAAGCCTATGGGAGGGGGCGGGGCCATCTGGGGAAGCCACGCCCCCTCCCCGCAGGGTGGGTGTGGTCGCCACGCCCAGGCCACGCCCTCGCTGGACCAAAAGGGCGGGGCCAGCCCGGGGATGTGGGGGGGAGGGGATGGCGGTGGCTCCTCCGGTGCCCCATATGCCCGGGGACCCCGGGGTGATGCTGCGGGGAGGGGGGGCAGGCATGGGGAGGGGGCTGCATGGGGGAGGGGACCACCCAGGGGCTCCCCCTCCGGGGGGATACCCCCCCCATTAACATCTTTTTTTTGGGGGGGTGCGCTTTTTGGGGGAGGGGAGGTGGGCTGAGACCGGATGGCAGCTCATCGACCCCCACCGCAGCCCCCCGCCGCGAGGCGGGGCGGCCTGGAGAAAGGAGAGGGGGGGGTCGGGGGTGGGGGGGGATGGGAAAGGCGCACGGCCCCTTTAAATTTACCCAGGAGCCCTTAAAGGAGCCCCAGGGGCCCCACGGCGGCGTCCCCACCCCGGCCGGACCCTGCCTGCCGCCGCCGCCGCCGCCCCGGGCCCCGCCATGGAGCCCCCGAACCCCCGCCCCGACCCGGCCCCTCTCCCACACCCCGACGGCCCAGGTGAGCACCGACGCGGTGGGGATGGGGGGGAAATTGGGGGGGGGGCTGTGTGCGGGCCCTTTAAGAAGACACCCCCCCCCCCCCCCCCCCAGTGGAGAGGGAGCCGGGCTCCCCCTTGGCTCACAATGGGAGCGGCACTGGCCCTTTAAGATGCCCCCGGCCCTGGGGGTGTCCCCGGCCCTTTGCCATCTCCTGTCATCCTCTAGGGTGCCCCTGGCCCTTTAAGATGCCCCCATCTAATTTGGGATGTCCCCATCGCTTCAGGGTGTCCCTGTCCCTTTAAGATGCCCCCATCCATTTAAGATGTCCCTGTCCCTTTAAGGTGTCCCTGTCCCTTTAAGATGCCCCCATCCATTTAAGATGTCCCTGTCCCTTTAAGGTGTCCCTGTCCCTTTAAGATGCCCCCATCCAATTTAGGATGCTCCTGTCCCTTTACGACGCTCCTGTCTCTTTAAGATCCCCCGATCCGATTTGGGATGTCCCTGTCACTTTAGGGTGTCCCTGTCCCTTTAAGATGCCCCCATCCGATCTGGGATGCCCCGGTGCCTTTAAGGTGCTGCTGCCCCTTTAGGATGCCCCCACCCTCTTTGACCATGCCCCTCCCCCCTCTGACAAGCCCCACCCCTTTTCAATACCCCATTACAAGCCCCGCCCCTTGAGGGGCGCTGCCCCTTTAAGAGCCCCCCTTTCTCCTTCCAGAGCCCCCACTCTCCTCATGTCCCTCCCCCCCCTCCCCAGATCCCCCTAATTTGGGGTCACCCCTGGGGCCGTGTCCCCCCCCTGCCGAGCAGGGCTGAAACCCCCAACCCACCCTCCATAGGGTCCCCCAAGACCCCCATATTGGGGTGTGTCCCCCCGGGACCCCAAAAGCCCCCTCCCCAAGTGGGTCCTTTCAGGCTCTGCTATACCCAAGGACCCCCAAAGGCCCCCCCCAAGGGCCCCCCATCACTGGGGACCCCCATAAGTGACCCCCCTGAGGCCTTGCTATCCCTGAGGACCCCCAAAAGCCCCCCCAACACTGGAGACCCCAATAAGTGCCCCCCCTAGGCCTTGCTATCCCCAAGGACACCCAAATCCCCCATCCAAGGGCCCCCCATCACTGGAGACCCCCATAAGCGACACCCCTGAGGCCTTGCTATCCCTGAGCCCCCCCATAAGCGTGTCTCCCCCATCACCAGGGACCCCCAGAGACCTCCTCATCCCTGCAGACCCCCTTAGCTGAGTCCCCCCATCCCTGGAGCCTCCCCAGTTCCTTGGACTCCCCCATCCCCCAATCCCCCAAGACCCTTCCATCCCTCCGACCCCCTAACCCCCCCCCCCCCAAATCCCATCCTCCCCCATCCCCCCCCAGCCTCCCCGCCAGAGCCGGGGCCGCGGGGAGGCCGCCGGAGCTCGGACCACTGCGAAGCTCGAGCGTCGCGGCCGGGTCGGAGCCGTATCCCGGGGCGGGATCACCGACGGTATTACCACGAGCGCTGGCGAGCCGAGTACCTGATGGAATTCAACGCGGCGCGGCACGGGATGCTCTGCATGGTCTGCGGCAGCGCCTTGGCCACCCTCAAGCTCAGCACCATCAAGCGCCACATCCGACAGAAACACCCCTATTCCGGTGCCTGGGGACCCCGGGAGAAGCAGCTCGTCCTCCGCTCCTGGGACGCCCACCTGGGCCTCCACCCCCACCCCGACGCACCCCCCGCCGGCGGCCGCGGGACAGGTACGGGGGCGGCGGTGGGGAACCCTTGGTGCGGGGACCCCCATGTGGGCCCCCCATAAAGCTGGGCCTTGCCCCCTTTAAATATGGCCACGCCCCCTTTAAGGTGGACACACCCCCCCCCCCCCCCCCAAAGCCGAGCCGATCCCCTTTAAATGTGGTCACGCCTCCTTTAATGTGGGGCCCTTTAATGTGGGCCCACCCCTAAAGCTGGGCCATGCCCCCTTTAAATGTGGCCACGCCCCCTTTAATGTGGGTCCCCCCCCATGGCCCACACCCCCTTTAAGCAGAGCCACACCCCTTTCATTGTGGCCCACCCCTAAAGCTGGGTCACGCCCCCTTTTAAACGTGACCACGCGCCTTTAAGACAGCCCCGTCCAGAAACCACGCCCCTTTTAATATGACCACGCCCCCTTCCACGTGGGGCCAGTAACGCAGGGCACTCGCCCTTTACCTGAGCCACGCCCCTTCTGCATTGGCCACGCCCCCTTAAAAGCAGGCCGCGCCTCTTATTGACTGGAGCCCGCTCCCTTTTTAAATCCCCCCGTTGCCCCTTTAAGAGAAGCTCCGCCCCGCGGGTTGACAGGCCCCGCCCACCCCCACGTGTCCTAAGCCTCGCCCCCAAACGCGCCGGGCTTGTTTAGGCCACGCCCCCATTTAACCACGCCCCTCCCCAAGCCCCGCCCCTCCCGCTGTTTGGCCCCGCCCCTGCTCCGGGGACACCGAGCTCTGTGTCTCCATCGTGTCCCCTTGTCCCCGACACCCCCACGGTGTCCCCTCGGCCCCGACGCCCCCAACGCATCCCTGATGCCCCTGCCCCCTCCCCCGTGTCCCCAATGTCCCCGGTGCATCCCCCCACATGCCCGAGGTGTCCCCCAAAGTGTCCCCGACGCCCCCAAGGTGTCCCCCTGCCCCCAGGGCGTCCCCAGTGTATCCCCACATATTCCCAAGGTGTCCCCAAGGTGTTCCCTTGCCCCCAAGGTGTCCCTGTCCTGTCCCCAATGCATCCTTCCACATTCCCAAGGTGTCCCAAACACCCCCAAGGTGTCCCCAACGCATCGCCCTTGTCCCCAAGGTGTCATCCTATTCCCAAAGTGTCCTCAATACATCCCCCCTCATTCCCAGCGTCCCTGTCCTGCCCCTGCATGTCCCCAAGGTGTCCCCAATCTACCCCCCCCACATTCCCAAAGTGTCCCCTTGTCCCCAAGGTGTCCCCAATCCACCCCCACACATTCCCAAAGTGTCCCCTTGTCCCCAAGGCGTCCCCAATACATCCCCCACGTTGTCCCCAAGGTGTCCCCCCCCAAGTCCCCGAGCTGAGGCTGCCGCCCCCCCCCGCAGGCTCGCCGTCCCCCGCCCGTCCCCGCCGTCGGGGCTGCCCTCGTCCCCCGTCCCCGCGAGGCGGCAAAGCGTCCCCCTCGGGGGCGGGGGTGACGAGGGGACGCCCCGGGGGGGACTCGCTGCGGGGGTGGCTTCGGGCCGAGCTGCTGCTGGACCTGGAGGCCGGGGGGAACCGGCTGCGGTGCCTCCTCTGCGCCCGCGCCCTGCCCTCGCTGCACCTCGGGGACATCCGCCGCCACGCGCTGGCCGCCCACCCGGCCACCCTCTGCCTGGGGACAGCCCAGCGCGGCGCCCTGCTGCGCGCCTGCCGGGGACCGCTGGCCGGGGACAGCCGCGGGCCACACGGTGAGAGCAGGGTGGGGGACACGGGGACGCCGGGGGGGTGCGGGGACACCGGGGATGCTGGCGGGCATGGGGACACTGGGGGTAAATGGGGATGCAGGGGGCTGGGGGGGACACGGGGGGTAAAGGGGGATACTGGTGGCTGTGGGGACATGGGGACACTGGGGGTGTGGGGACACGGGGACACTGGGGGTACATGGGGACACTGGGGGTAAAGGGGGATACTGGTGGCTGTGGGGACATGGGGACACTGCGGATGCGGGGGGTGTGGGGACACGGGGACACTGGGGGTACATGGGGACACTGGGGGTGTGGGGACATGGGGACACTGGGGGTAAAGGGGGATACTGGTGGCTGTGGGGACATGGGGACACGGGGACACTGGGGGTGTGGGGACATGGGGACACTGGAGGTGTGGGGACACGGGGGGTACATGGGGACACGGGGGGTGTGGGGACACAGGGACACTGGGGGTAAATGGGGATGCTGGGGGGTGTGCGGACACGGGGACACTGGGAATACTGGGGGGTGTGGGGACACTGGGGACACACAGGGACACTGGGGGGTTTGGGCCCACGGGGCCACCGTGGGGGGGGCCCGAGCGTGTCCCCACCCAGGGCCAGGCCAGGGGGGGGAACAGGGCTGTCCCCGCTGTCCCCAGCCCCGCAGCCCCCCAGCCCCGCCAAGGAGGAGGAGGATGAAGCAGCCGAGGCCGAAGCAGCCGCCGGAGGAGGGGAACAAGGAGGGGCCCCCCCGGGGGGCTGTGGCCGCCGCAGCCCCCCCCTCTTCTCCCTGCACTCTGGGCCCCCCCCCGCCTGCACCGCCTGAGCCCCCCAGGGGATGGTGACACTGGGGGGGGGGGAACTGAGGCACGGGGGGGTGACAGAGACCCCCCCAGTGTCCCCAGCCCCCCCTTTAGAGCCACGCCCCCCCCCCAGTATCACCAGTGCCCCCCCACCCCTCAGAGGTGGCACCTATGGGTCCCCTCGACGGTGTCCCCCGTCCCCAACAACCCCCCCTATGGTGTCACCGCTCTTCCCCCCCCCCCCCCCGGTGTCACCCTATTTATGCGTGTGTGTGTCCCCCCCCCTTTTTGTACGTGACACCCCTCAATAAACCTGTTCCTGGAGGCCCCGTGGAGCGACGCCGGGGGGGACACAACTGGGGACATTGCGGGGGGCATATGGGGATGTTATGGGGGGGGGACACGGGGACATTGATTGTAGGGGGACATCGGCACAAAGCGGGGGGGGCGGAGGCGTCCGTCGCGGTGTTTTATTGATGCCGCATCCCCGCGGGTGGATGAGGGGGTTGTGTCCCCATGTGTCCCCCCCCCGGATTGGGGGGGGGGGGTGAGGGGGGGGGGGCGCGCAGTGCGGTTTAGGGGGGGCTGCGGGAGGAGGCTGAGCCCCCGCTCAAGGGGCTTTGCCCCCTTCCCCCCCCTCAATTTACAGCAGTTACAGACATTTCACCTCAATCAACGTTAAAAAAAAATAAAAGGGGGGGGGGGGGAGAGAAACGAGCTGGGAGGGTGGGAAGCCCCCCCCCCCCGGGGGGAGCAGGAGGGGGGTTTTGGGGTGCAGCCCCCCCCCCCGGTAGCCCCATAGCAGAGGCCAAGTCCAAGGCTGGGGGGGGGGGGGGGGGGAAGAACAGACGGACGCCACTGTGAGAGATGGGGGGGGGGCTACGAGCTTGAGGGGGGGGGGGGAATAGAGTTTGGGGGGGCTGAAGAGCTCGGGGGGGGTACCCCGATATTTCCCCACCACCCCCCGGGGTTTTATTCCGGCTTCTTCTTGGCCAGACCCGGGAGCTTCGCCTGGATCCTACAGGGAGAGGAGAGAGGTGAGAGTGGGGGGTGAGTGCCTGGTGATTTGGGGGGGGGCGGGGGGGGGGGCGCGCAGCGATGTGTGGGGGCCCACGGCAATATGGGGGGGCCCCAGGGATTTGGGGGGGGGGACCCATCGTCACTTACTTGGCCACGAGGTCCTTGGTCTGGCGGCGGGCGATGCCCACGTAGTGATCGATCTGCACCTGGTTTGGGGGGGGGGAGGGGGGGAAGGGGGCTTTAGGGGGTGCCCTCCCCAATTTTGAGGGTGCCCCCCCTATTTTGGGGGGGTGGCCTCCTCTTTTTTTGGGCTACCCCCTCTATTTCGGAGCTGCCCCCTTTATTTTTGGGGCGGCCTCCTCTTGATTTTAGGGCTCACCTTGTACTTCTCGTAGAGGGGCGGGAGGGTGAAGGCCAACAGCTCGGCTGTAGAGAGACAGTGGGGGGGGGGTAAACCCCCCCTGTGTGTTATTTTTTGGGGGTCAAGACCCCTACAATTATAATTTTGGGGGGTTATTTTAAGGGGGGGGGCAGGGTAAAGCCCAGTTCTTACCGAGGATGAGGAGGGTGATGCCGTTGAAGATGGCTCCCACAGAGGTCAGCAGCCACATCACCACGGCCAGCTGCGGGGTCGGGAGGGGGGGGGAGATAAGAGGAGCGTTTTTGGGGGGATCTCGGGGCGGGGGAAGAGGAGGGTGAGGAGGAGGAAGAGAGGGGGGAGGAAGGCTCCTTACCTTCAGGGAATCCACCAGATCCTCCACCAGGAAGAGGCGGAGGAGGAATCGCAGCGCCCGGTTGAGGTGGAGGGCGACGGTGGTGGCATGAGCCTGGAAGGTCTCGGGTGACAAGGTCAAGTCCAGCTCCAGGTAAGCCCTGGGAGGGGTGGGGGACACACAGGCAGGTGAGGGGGGGTACCCCAAAATTCCCCTTGCACCCCAAAATCCCCCCCAGCAACCCCCCCCCAACATTGAGCCCCCAAATCCCCCCCCCCCCGCACCCCAGAACCTGGAAGGTCTCAGGGGACAAGGGCAAGTCCAGCTCCAGGTGAGCTCTGAGATGGGGGGGGGCACCCCAAAACCCACCCCCCAATAAATGGGGGGAGCCCAAAATCCCCCCCTGCACCCAAAAATCCTCCTCTACACCCTAAACTGCTCCCCCAAAATCTTCAGCCATCCTGCAGAGGGGGAAAGAGTGGCCGGGTCGTCGAGTGCATCACCCAGCCACTGTCCCCCGGGGTGTCCCCAACACCCATCACACCCCCCTCCCCCAAAAAAAAATGGGGGGGGGCCCAGAATTTCCCCCCTGCCCCCCAAAATCCTCCTCTACACCCTAAACTCGCCCCCAAAACCTTCATCCAGCCCACAGAGGGGGAAAGAACGGCCGAGCCACCGAGCGCATCACCCAGACACCGTCCCCAGGGGAGGGGGGGGGGTGTCCTCAACACCCTTCACACCCCCCCAGAAAATGGGTGGGTGGGCCCAAAATCCCTCCCTTATGCCCCAAAATCCCCCTTTACGCCCTAAACTCGCCCCCAAAAATCTTCATCCATCCTGCAGAGGGGGAAAGTGCGGCCGGGCCACAGAGCGCCATCACCCAGACACAGGTCCCCCAGGGTCATCCCCAACACCCCTCACCTCCCCCCCTAAAAAAATGGGGGGGGGGGACACCCAAAATAACCCCCTCACCGAAAGGGGTGCCCCTCTTCGGACTTCTGGACGGCCTGGACGACGGCTTTGTAGACGCGGAGGCTGATGGTGACGGAGAGCAGGGCCAGGGCCAGGTGGGCCACCACGCTGACGGCGCTGAAGGCGGCCAGGGAGAGGAGGAGGAGGAGGCTGGCGCCGAAGACGAGCCCCGTCTTCTTCACGTCCCGCCAGAAGAGGAGGTCGTGGACTGTTGGGGGGGGGGAGACACGCACAAGAGGTGACAAAGGGGGGGGTGACACAGGGCACGCAGCATCCCCCCCCGCCCCGGCCCCACCATCCCCATCCCAGCCGGTTGCGTCCTCGCCCGACGGCTGCGTCTCTCGATTCGCCATGATTTGCCCCAAAATGAATCCGGCGCCATCCCCGTACCCACCCCCCCACCCCCCCGCATCCATCCGACACCGGCGTTAATTAACCCAGCCCCACCCTCATTACAAACGGGTGTTAATTAACCCCTCCCCCCAGTGTGGCGGCGGGTTTTGCCAGAAATCCCCCTTTTTTGCAGCAAAACAAGAGGCAGACGCGGGGCTCTACCCGCGACCCCCAGCAGCATTCTGGGGTGACCCCTCTTTTTACCGCCTCCCCCTTTTTTTTGGGGGGGTCCAGCTGAACCCCCCTCAAACCTGCTATTTTTGGGGTGTCTCTACGGTGGGCGGCGGCATTTTTGGGGTAAAAAAAAATCAGCTTTTTTGGGGGGTTTTACCTGCCAGGCGGGGGAGGAGCTGGGTCCCCGGGGGGGGTCGAGCCGGGTCCCCGGGGGGTTTGGGGGTGTCCCTGGGGGGTTCCCCCAATTCCCGCAGCGCCCGCAGGGTCAGCCGCTCCTCCTCCCAGTCCCGGGTGGTGGCGGCGGTGGCGGGGGGGGGGCGCGTTTCGGGAAGGGGGGGTGGCGCGGTGACGCCGGCGGTGACACGGTGCCGGGGGACGGCGATGGGGGGTTCCTCCAGGGGGGGCTCCTCAACGGGGGCTTCCTCGATGACGGTGTCGTCGGAGTCGCCGGAGCTGTCGGCTTCGGCGTTGGCGCTGCCGCCGATGTCGCCGGCGATGCCGTTGCCGCCGTTCCGCTCCACCAAATCCCAGTTGAGCAACTCACTGGTGAAAGTGTGCATCTCCCGCACGCACTTGGACACCTCTTCCAGCGCGGCGGCGGTGCCGGACGGTTGCCGGCACAAGGTGGTGGGGACCTTGGGGGTGACGCCGGGGGTGCCGCGGGGTTTGGCCGGGAAGTCGCAGACGCGATCCTCGGGGATTTGGCTCAGCACCTCGCGCTCCCCCAGCAGCGCCGCCGCCGGGCCGAATTCCCGGTCGAAGGCGGCGCGATCTGGCACGACCTCGAAGGGCGATTCAGGGGAATCCGGTTCTTTTTGGGGGGGCCCCCCCGAGGAGGAAGAGGAGGCGGCGGCGGCGGAGGAGGAGGCGGCGGGGGGGAGGAAGGCTCCCTGACCTCCTCGCCCCCCAGGTGCCGCTTCGGTGCCCGCTGGGGCCGGAGAGAGGGGAGAGAGTCAGGCGCATGGAGGGGGGATTTTTTTTGGGGGGGGGGGGGGGGGGGCGCAGCATGCATGGGGGGGCCGCCATGCACCCAGCTGCACCCCAAGCGGCGTTTTGGGGTCCCCCCCCCGGCGTGGCCATGCTGGGGGGGGGCGAGCAGGTCCCACGGCGGCGCGAACAGTCAGACGCTCCCCCCCCTCCCCCAAAAATACACCCCAAAACCTGCGGGTTTGGCACCAGGAATGGGGGTGTCCCGTTGGGGACCTCAATTTGGGGCTAAAACCACCCGGATTAGGGCCTGAGTAAGAAGGCAGGGGGCAGGATTCAGCGCCACCCCCCCACCCCCATTTTGGGACAAGACAGGGGGATTTTGGGTCCTCCAGGGCTGGGAGGGGCGTTTGGGGGCTCCTCACTTCCCCCCCCCGCACCGAAGACATGGGACGCCCTCCCCCGCCCATTCACTTTGGGCCAAGACGGAGGGATTTTGGGTCCTCCAGAGCTGGGAGGGGGGTTTAGGGGTTCCTCACCTCCCCCCCCTCCCCCCCCAATTTGGGGGCCGGATCCAGGCCGGGGGGTCTCACACAAGACACAGACGGCGGCGGGTGGGACGCGGGCGCAGGCGGGTCGTGGGGGGGTTGTTTTTTTGAGGCCAAACAACGAGAAACGGCGAATTCCTCCTCAGCCAGATGAGCAGCAGCAAGGTGGGGGGGGGGGGGGGCCGTGCAAAGCGGGAACAGCAGCCGTGGGGCAGAGGCAGGGAGGGGGGGGCACAGCCATGGGGCAGAGGGGGGGCAAAGCTGTGGGGCGGGCGCTCGCCCGGAAAAAGGGAGAAGAAATTGTGTTAATAAGCAGGAAAAAAAGAGCGAAAGAAAAATGTCTATTTTTGACGGGTCTTAAAGCATCGACAAGGCTGTAACTGGGGGTGGGGGCCCCCCCTCCCGGCCTCAGCCGCCGTTTTAGGGGGGGGTCTCAGGACCTCTTTGTCCCCCCAAAATGAGCCACAGGTGAAGCCCCCCCCAAAAGCGGGGGAGTGCAGCAGCATCGGGGTCACCCCCCCTAAATCCAGGGGGGCATTTTTAGGGTTACAGCCTTCCCTCCCTCCCCCCGCCGACATTTTTCTTCCTGGGGGGGCGCAGGACAGTGGTGAGGGGGGGGAGACTTGCCTGGTGAAGCCGCAAAGAGAGAGACAGGCTGGGAGGAGGAGGAAGAAGCGGGGGGATCTGCAAGAAAACACAGAGGGTGAGAGCTCGACGCCGCGGGGGGGCCCCCCAAAACCCCCCCCACCCCTCCCGAAACCCACCGGGGTGCTTACCCCTCCCCCAAAAAGCGGGGGGAGGGGGGGCGCGTGTGTTTTGCTTCGACGCAGCAAGACTTCATCCCGGCGCATCCAGCATCTTTTTGGGGTGATGATGCATTTTTGGGGGTGAAATCACCCAAAAATGAGACCGATCGCTGCCTCTTCACCCCGAAAACGGGCAGATGGGGGGGGTGGTGGTGGCTTGAGCACCCCCAAACCCCCACAGTTGGAGTCTACGTACCCTTTTCCACAGGGTTTTACCCCAAACCGGGGGGTGTCAGGTGCCGGTGGTTTCAGTCATCCCCGGTGTTATCGTTCCCCCCGCAGCCACAAAACTGGGGGTCCCTGGGGGGGGTTTGGGGTACCCGGTTGTACCGCGGAGGGGGAACAGGGTTTCCTCCAGCTTCCCCTTTTCGGGGTGATGTTGTGTCACCCGCCGCCGCCTCTCCAACGCGAGACCCTCAGGCGAATTCTGGTTTTGACCAAATTTGGGGGGTTTTTACCCCATTTTCCCCAGCCAGGTCACGCTGTTCGGGGTGGGGTTCCATCGCAGCAGTTGTCCCCGCCGGGTGACAACAACCAGAGCACGGACGGTGTCAGGTCACCCTGAAATCTCCACCTTCCCCCCGACTCGACGCCGGACCCCCAGGGAAGCTCCCCCCCACCTCATGGAGGGTGATATTTGGGGTGAAACCGCAGGGCTTTGGGGCTCTGTGGCATCCAGCTGTGAAAATTGGGGTGAAATCAGGGGAATCAGGGTGTGCCGGCCGCAATCGCAAAGTTGGAACGAGCGCTGACATTGTGTGTGTGGGGGGTGCTCCCAGGGGTGTCGGGGGGGGGGAAGGCGAAATGCGCCCCCAAAATGCCGGGGATCCCCCACCTCACGCGCTGGGGGCGGACGGACGGAGCTGCCCAACCACCCAACAACACCCCAAAACATCAACAGCTCCTTTTCTGGGAGTTTTCCCCCCCAATTCTGCAGGATACGGGACCGGGTGCGCCCCTTCCCCCTGTATCTGTCCCCCCCAAAGACCTCATCCCCCTATAACTGCCCCTTAAAGGCTTCTGCCTCCCATACCTGCCCCCTATAGGTCTCTTCCCCCTATACCTGCCCCCCTATAGGCCTCTTTCCCTATATCTGCCCCCCCCAAAGGCCTCCTCCCCTCATATCTGCCTCCTTAAAGGCCTCTTTCCCCTATATCTCCCCCTTAAAGGCTTCTACCTCCCATATCTGCCCCTTAAAGGCGTCTCCACCCCATTTCTGTCCTCCTAAAGGCCTCTTCCCCCTATACCTGCCCCCCTTAAAGGCTTCCTCCCCCCACATCTGCCCCCCCCAAGGCCTCTTCCTCCTATAATTGTGTCCCTAAAGGTCTATTTCCCCTATATCGGCCCCCTAATAACATCCTTCCCCTATATCTACCCCTCCGAAGTTCTCTTCTCCCTATATCTGCCCCCCCAAAGGCCTCTTCCCTGCAATATTTGCCCCCCTATAGGCCTCTTTCCCCTATATCTGCCCCTGTAAAGGTCTCTTCACCTCATATCCATCCCCCAAAAGCCTCTTTCCCCTATAATCTCTCCCCTATAGACTTATTTCCTGTGTACCTTCCCCCCTAAAGGCCTCTTTCCCCTATAATTGCATCCCAATAGGCCTCTTCCCCCTACACCCGCCCTCTTATAGGCGTATTCCTCTTGTACCCGCCCACCTATGGGCCTATTTCCCCTATAACTGCATCCCTATAGGCCTCTTCTCCCTATATCTGCCCCTCAAAGGCTTCTTCCCCCTATATCTGCCCCCCTGTAGACCTCCTTCCCCTATATCATCCCCTATAAAGGTCTCCTCACCTCACATCTGTCCCCCAAAAGCCCCTTTCCCCTATAATCTCTCCCCTATAGACTTATTTCCCATATACCTGCCCCCCATAGGCCTATTTCCCCTATAATTGCTCCCCTATAGGCCTCTTCCCCCTATAGGCCTCTTTTCCCCATACCTGCCCTCTTATAGGCCTATTTCTCCTACAATTGCTCCCCTATAGACCTCGTTCCCCTATACTTGCCTCCCATAGGCCTCTTTCCCCTATAACTGCCTCCTTATAGGCCTTTTCCCCCTATGCCCGCCCCGCGAAAGGCCTCTTCACCTCACACCTACCCCCTAAAGGCCTCTTGCCGCCCGCCCCCCCACCCCAGGCCCCGCGGCCTCTCCAGGCCCCGCCAGGCCCTTACCGGCGCAGGAGGCGGAGCCAGCGCCCCCGCAGCCTCCGGGCTGGGGCTGACCGGAGGAAGATGAAGAGGAGACGAAGGGGAACTGGGCGGCGGGGTCGGCCATGGCGGCGGACGGCGGAGCGGAGCCCCCGGCGAGGCGCGTCCGTGCGGGGCGGCGGCCACGCACCGACTGAGGGGGGGCGGGGCCTGGCGGGGCGGGGCCGGGGCGGGGCTCTACGCATGCGCTCACCACCACCCCCCCGCGCGCCGCGCGTGCGCCCCCGCGCCGCCCTCCCGCCGCAGCCGGGCGCTCCTGCGCATGCGCCGGGCGCGGGAGGAGGGGGGCGGAGCCAGGCCCGCCGTGATCCCTGCGCATGCGCTGGGGCGCGGTGCATGACGGGAGTTGTAGTCCCCGCCGCGCCGCGGCTATGGGGTGTCCCCTATAGGGAGAAGGAGCCTGCAGAATGGCCCCGATAGGGCACGGAGGGGCCTTGCTGCCCACCCAAGGTCCAACAGGGCCATAGTTGACCCCTATAGGTGGACGGAGGGAAGGGGGCGGGGGGGGCCTACACCACATGACTCTATCCGTAGGGTCCCCTATAGGCTGGGGAGCGCCATAGGGTGTCCCCTAAAGGGGGTGGGGGCCCGTGGGGTGCTACAGTCCTCTATAGGTCAGAGGGAGTCCTGCGACGCCCCTTAGAAGGAGCGGGGGATCTATAGGGCACGCCGAGCAGGACGTGGAGGTCGCAGGGGTGCTCTCTATAGGGGACAGGGGCTATAGGGGGGCCCCTAAAGCAGCCAGCAGCCTATAGAAAGCAGCCTATAGAAAGCTCCCTATAGGACCTCCCTATAGGGAAGCGAGCCCCTGTACAGGGCGCCCCGTACGGGGGGTAGGAGAGGTGACCCTATGGGTGCCAGCACCCCTATAGAGGCGCCCCGCTATAGGCTCTATATACATATATATAGGGGTCACGTGGCAGGTCGCCCGCGGTCACGTGGCCCTGCCTCCTCCGCTTCGGCCCCGCCCCCCTCCCCCGGACCAATCAGCGCCCGCGGAGGCGCCGTGGGCGGCTCCGTCGTGACGTCACGGCGCCCTGCCCCGGAAAGGGGCGTGGCCTTTTCCCACGTGGGAGTGGCAGCCTCCCCCACCAATAGCGGAGCGAGCGCAAGGGAGGGAGGGCCAATGAGAAGCAAGGGGCGGAGCGCGGCGGAGAGAAGGCGGGGCGGCGATTGGCCAATAGGGGACGAGGGGGCGGGGCCAGCGGGGCCGGCCGGGACGCGGGGGGAAGCGGCGGCGATCGCGGCGCGGTGAGTTTGGGGGGGGGGCAGCGACGACACCGGGGACCACGTGACCCGGGGACCACGTGACACCACCCCCACGCCTATAGCCCTATAGGGGCCGGGACCTACGTGACCCCCCCATCTGTCCCAGGCTCTAGGCGACCTGTAGGGCCCCCTATAGACCCTATAGGGACCGAGACCCCTCTGCATGAGCCCCCCTGTCAGCCCCCCATAGGTCCTGGGACACCCTATAGGCGCTGGCACCCTCTATAGAACTTGGGACGCCCTATAGACCCGCCCCCTATAGACTCCAGCCCCGTATAGGGACCAAGACCCCTCTGCATAAGCCCCCTCCGTGGGGGCTGGGGTCTTCTATAAGGCCTGGGGCTCCCCTATTGGCCCTGTGACCCCTATAGACCAGGCTCCCTATGGGACCTGGGAGCCCCTATTGGCCCTGTGACCCCTATAGACCAGGCTCCCTATGGGACCTGGGAGCCCCTATTGGCCCTGTGACCCCTATAGACCAGGCCCCCTATGGGACCTGGGAGCCTCTATTGGCCCTGTGACCCCTATAGACCAGGCTCCCTATGGGACCTGGGAGCCCCTATTGGCCCTGTGACCCCTATAGACCAGGCCCCCTATGGGGCCCATGACCCCTCTGCATCATTCCCCCCCTCTCAGCCCTCTATACGGGCTGGGACCCTCATAGGGCCTGGGACCCCCTACAGGCTCCCCCCTATAGGAACTAAGACCCCTCTGCATCATTCCGCCCCCCTCACCCCCCAGCCCTCTATACAGGCTGGGAGCCCCTATAGGACCTGGAGCCCCTACAGGACCTGGGACCCCTATAGACCAACCCCCTATAGACTTAGTCCCCCACCCCCAAGAACCCCAGTATGAACCAGTACTCCCAGTTTGCCGCCGGGCAGCAGCTGGTCCGCGGGGGCGTCCGGGGCCGTATGGGGCCAGAGGTGCCCCGGGGGGGGGCCGTATGGGGCCTGTACGGACTTTGCCCCGTCGGGTGAATGATTCACCGGGGCGTGCGAGGGCTCGTGCCGGGGGCGGGCGAGGGCGGGGCGAGCGTGCGAGGGGCGAGCGTGCGAAAGAAGGAGGTAGTCGTGCAACGGGGGGGGTGGGGGGGGTGTATCTCGTGCGAGGGGGGGGGGTCGTGAGGGCGAGGGGCTCGTGCAAGAGGGGCTCGTGCAAGAGGGGCTCGTGCGAAGGGAGCTGCTTGTGCAAGAGGTGCTCGTGCAAGGGAGGGGGGCTCGTGGGAGAAGGGTCCGTGTGAGGGGAGGGAGGGGGGGGTCGTGGGGGCGAGGGGCTCGTGCAAAGGGGGCTCGTGGAAGAGGCGCTTGTGCGCGCGAGAGGGGCTTGTGCAAGAGGCGGTCGCGGAGGAGACGGGGCTCGTGCAAGGGGGGCTCGTGCGAGGGATGCTCGTGCAACGGGGGGCTCGTGAAGGAGACGCGTTTGTGCAAGGCCGGGGGGGGGGGCCTCGTGGAAGAAGTACTCGTGCGAGGCGGGGGCTCGTGCTACGGGGGCTCGTGCTACAGGAGGGTCGTGAGGGAGAGGGGCTGGTGCGAAGGGAGATGCTCGTGCGAGAGGCGCTGGTGAAGGAGGTGGGCTTGTGCGAGGGGGGCTCGTGGAAGAAGGACTCGTGCAAAAGGCGGGGGGGGGGGGTGTCGCGCGGGGAGGAGCTCGTGTGGGCGAGGGGCTTGTGCAAGGGGCGCGCGTGCAAGGGAGGTGCTTGTGCAAGAGGGGGTTGTGAAGGAGACGGGCTTGTGCAAGGGGGGGGGGGGGCTCGTGGCGCAGGTACTTGTGCAAGAGCTGCTCGTGCCGGGGGGGGGCTCGCGGGAGGCGTGCTCGTGCGAGGGGGGGGGCGCCTCGTGCAAGAGCTGCTCGTGCGAGGGGGGGGGCTGGTGGAAGAAATACTCGTGCGAGAGAGGGGCTCGTGCGAGGGGCCCTCGTGCAAGGAAGGGGGGGGGGGTTTTGCACGCGCGTGTGCGCGGGACACACGCGTCACCCTCCCCCTCGTTAACCTGCTAATTAAGGAATTAACGGGGGCGAGGAGGGAAAGCCGGGGGGGGGGGGGGGGGGGGGGTTGTGGCGCAGAATCCAGGTGCGGGATTGGGATGGGGATTCTCCAGTGTCTCGTATGGGGTTGTGCAAGGGGCGGGGGGGGGTGGATGGGTCCCTTCCTGAGGGTTTGGGGGTCAAAGGTCAGTGGGGGAAAGGTCGTGAGGGGGCGGGGGGGTGGGGGGGGAGGGGTGGCCCATCGGCCTGGGTCAATTTCTGGGGAAATTGAGGTGGGGGGAGGGGGAGATTCCGCGCTGGCTCCTGTGGGGGCTGGTGTTTGGGTGGGGGTCAAAGGGCACCGGGGCAAAGGTGAGCGGCCCCGGCCGCTGGGTCCCTTCTGGGAAAGGGGGGGGGGGGGAAGGAAAGGGGAGGGGGGGGATTCTCCGCTGTCTCGTATAGGGTTGTGCTGGGGGTTTGGGGGGGGCTGCCGGCCGCGGCGCTGACCTCTGACCCCCCCACTCGTGTCTCTGTGTCGTCGTCCCCCCACCGTGTCCCTGCGTCCCCACCGTGTGCCTCTGTATCCCCCCCATGTCCCTGTGTCCCCCCCGTGTCCCGCCATGTCCCTCTGTCCCTCCCATGTCTCTGTGTCCCCCCCGGTGTCCCTGCATCCCCCCATGTCCCTGTGTATCCCCCGTGTCCCTGCATCCCCCCCCATGTGTCCCCCGTGTCCCTCTGTCCCTCCCTGTGTCCCCCCATGTCCCTCTGTCCCCCCCCGTGTCCCTCTGTCCCTCCCTGCATCCCCCCCCCCATGTCCCTGCGTCCCCCCCGGTGTCCCCGTGTGTGCGTGTGTCCCCCTCCCCGGTCCCTGTCCCCAGATGTTGCAGCTGTGCATCCCCCGCGGGGGGGGCCGGGCCCTCCTGGGGGTGCGGCTGCTGCGGGGTCCCCCCCCCGGGACCACCCGCCCCGTCAGTTACCAGCCCATCCGCAAAGTCCTGGTGGCCAACCGGGGTGAGTGACGGCGCTGGGGACACCCCTGTCACCGGCGGGGGGGGGGCTCCGAGTCCCCTGGGGCCCCCCATCTCCCCTCCATGCCCCCTGGCCCCCCCTTGTGTCCCCTACATCCCCCCCCGCCGTGTCCCCTGGGTGCCCCCCCATGTCCCATGGATCCCCCTCTGTCCCCTCTGTCCCCCCCTGTGTCCCCTGGACCCCCCCCCGTCCCCTGGGACCCCCTTTGTCCCTCCATTCCCCCCCCACAATGTCCCCTGGGGGTCCCTTGGGTGCCCCCCCTTGTCCCTTGGGGCTCCCCCATGTCCCCCGGATCCCCCCCGTGTCCCCATGTCCCTGTGCCCCCCTCCAGCTGGCATGTCCCTGGGATGTCCCCATCCCCACGTCCCCAGTGGGATGGGGTGTCCCTGTGTCCCCCTCGCAGCCGGGATGTCCCCAAGGTGTCCCCATCCCCGTGTCCCCAGTGGGATGGGGTGTCCCTGTGTCCCCCTCCCAGCCGGGATGTCCCCAAGGTGTCCCCATCCCCGTGTCCCCAGTGGGATGGGGTGTCCCTGTGCCCCCCTCCCAGCCGGGGTGTCCCCAAGGTGTCCCCATCCCCGTGTCCCCAGTGGGATGGGGTGTCCCTGTGCCCCCCTCCCAGCCGGGGTGTCCCCGAGGTGTCCCCATCCCCATGTTCCTAGTGGGATGGGGTGTCCCTGGGGTGTCCCCATGTCCCTGTGCCCCCCTCCCAGCTGGGATGTCCCCGGGGTGTCCCCATCGCCATGTCCCCAGTGGGATGGGGTGTCCCTGTGCCCCCCTCCCAGCCGGGGTGTCCCCGAGGTGTCCCCATCCCCGTGTCCCCAGTGGGACGGGGTATCCCTGGGGTGTCCCCATGTCCCTGTGCCCCCCTCCCAGCCGGGATGTCCCCATCCCTGTGTCCCCAAGCAGGACGGGCTGTCGCGGGGGTGTCCCCATGCCCGTATCCCCATGTCCCTGTCCCCCCTGTCCCCCCCCCAAGGTGAGATCGCCATCCGGGTGTTCCGGGCCTGCACGGAGCTGGGGATCCGGACGGTGGCCGTCTACTCGGAGCAGGACACGGGGCAGATGCACCGGCAGAAGGCGGACGAGGCCTATCTGGTGGGGCGGGGGCTGCCCCCCGTCCAGGCCTATCTCCACATCCCCGACATCATCCGCGTGGCGCAGGTACCGCGGGGGGGGTGCCTGGGTCCCCTGCGGGGGACATGATTGGGGACCCTATGGGGGGGCCATCTGGGGGGGGACCATGCCTGGGTCCCCTGTGGGGGATGTCTAGGTCCCCTATGGGGGGGACATCTTGGAGGGGGGGACATGCCTGGGTCCCCTGTGGGGGGTGCCTGGGTCCCCTATGGGGGGGGACATGCCTGGGTCCCCTATGGGGGATGTCTGGGTCCCCTATGGGGGGGACATCTTGGGGGGGGGGACATGCCTGGGTCCCCTGTGGGGGGTGCCTGGGTCCCCTATGGGGGGGGACATGCCTGGGTCCCCTATGGGGGATGTCTAGGTCCCCTATGGGGGGGACATCTTGGAGGGGGGGACATGCCTGGGTCCCCTGTGGGGGGTGCCTGGGTCCCCTATGGGGGGGGACATGCCTGGGTCCCCTATGGGGGATGTCTGGGTCCCCTATGGGGGGGACATCTTGGGGGGGGACATGCCTGGGTCCCCAGTGGGGGATATCTGGGTCCCCTATGGGGGGGACATCTTGGGGGGGGACATGCCTGGGTCTCCTATGGGGGATGTCTGGGTCCCCTATGGGGGGGACATCTTGGGGGGGGACATGCCTGGGTCCCCTGTGGGGGGTGCCTGGGTCCCCTATGGGGGGGGACATGCCTGGGTCCCCTATGGAGGGGACATCTTGGTGGGGGGGACCATGCCTGGGTCCCCTATGGGGGATGTCTAGGTCCCCTATGGGGGGGACATCTTGGGGTGGGACATGCCTGGGTCTGCTATGGGGGACATCTGAGGGGGGGGGACATGCCTGGGTCTCCTATGGGGGGGACATCTGAGGGAGGGACATGCCTGGGTCCCCTATGGGGGGGTCGTCTTGGGGGGGACATGCCTGGGTCTCCTATGGGGGGGATATCTGAGGGGGGGGACATGCCTGGGTCCCCTATGGGGGGGACATCTGAGGAGGGGGACGCCTGAGGGGGGGGACATGCCTGGGTCCCCTATGGGGGGGACATCTTGGGGGGGACGTGCCTGGGTCTCCTATGGGGGATGTCTGGGACCCCTATGGGGGGGACATCTGGGTGGGGAGGGGGGGGGCATGTCTGGGTCCTCCGGGATAGGGAACACCTGGGTCCCTATGGGGGACACGACTGGGTCCCGTGGGGGGGGACATCCTGGGGGGGACACACATGCCTGGGTCCCCTGGGGGGGGAACTCCTGGGTCCCTGGAGGTGGGGCCACCCGGATGCCTGGGGAGGGGAGGGGTCTGGGGGTGCTGGGGATCACGGGGACCCCCCCCAGATGCCTGGGTCCCTTGTGGCGGGGGGGAAGGGGGGGTTCTGGGGGTCATGGGACACCCCCGACGCCTGGGTTTCCCCCCTCCCAGGAGAACGGGGTGGACGCCATCCACCCGGGATACGGGTTCCTGTCGGAGCGAGCCGACTTCGCCCAGGCCTGCCTGGACGCGGGGGTCCGCTTCGTGGGACCCCCCCTGACGTCGTCCGCAAGATGGGGGATAAAGTGGAGGCTCGCGCCATCGCCATCGCTGCCGGTGAGGACGGGGGGGGGGGCAGGGGGAGACGGGGTTTGGGGGGGGCTTCTGGGGGGGTTATGGGGCTATTTAGGGGGATAGGGGGGAGTTATGGGGTTATATGGGGGGGCTGGGGGGTTGTAGGGGGGAGTTACGGGGTTATTTGGGGGGGGGCGAGGGGGGGTTATGGGGGAGTTATGGGGTTATTTGGGGGTTTATGGGGGAGTTATGGGGTCATTTGGGGGGGTTATGGGGGGTATGGCGTTATTGGGGAGTACAGGAGGCTATGGGGGGGGCTATGGGTTTGTTGGGGGGCTGTGGGGTTATTGGGGGGGTACAGGAGGTTATGGGGGGGGCCGTGGGCTTGTTGGGGGGCTGTGGGGTTATTGGGGGGGTACAGGAGGTTATGGGGGGGGCCGTGGGCTTGTTGGGGGGCTGTGGGGTTATTGGGGGGGTACAGGATGTTTTGGGGGGGGGCTCTGAGGTTACTGGGGGGCTCTGGGCGGTGTTGTGGGGGGCTCCAGGTGCCTGGGGAAGGGGGTGGGATTCAGGGGGTTTGGGTGTTCTTGGGGGGGGTCGTTGGGGAGCGGGTTGTTGGGGGGGGATCGGGGTGTCCCCGACGCTGGCACTGACGGGGGGGGGGTGGGTGTGTGTTGTCGTCCCCCGCCTCCAGGGGTGCCGGTGGTGCCGGGGACGTCGTCGCCGGTGTCGGGGCTGTCGGAGGCGCAGGACTTCGCCCGCCGCGTCGGGTTCCCCGTCATCTTCAAGGCGGCCCACGGTGGCGGCGGCCGCGGCATGAGGGTGGTCCGGTCCCCAGAGGTACGGGGGACCCCACGGGATCCCCCCCCCCCCACCATGGGAACCCGGTCACCGGGACCCCAATTCCCTGGGACCCCTGCCATGGGGAGCCCCCTGCCATTGGCCCCCCCCCGCCATGGCATCTGGGACCCCCAATTCCCTGGGACCCCCACTCCAGGACCCCCCCGTGCCATGGGACCCAAGTGGCCAGGACCCCCGGGACCCCCAGCCATGGGACCCAGACATCTGGGATCCCCAGTTTCCCGGGACCCCCAGCCATGGGACCCTGCCATCCAGGACCAATGGGACCCCCCCCAGGCATGGGACCCAGGCATCCAGGACCCCCGATTCCCCAGGACCCCCAATTCCCTGGGACCCCCAGCCATGGGACTCCCCTGCTGTGGGACCCGTGTGTCCGGGACCCCCAATTCCCCGGGACACCCACCCCGGGACACCCCCTGCCATGGCACCCAGGCAGCCGGGACCCCCAGTTCCCTGGGGACCCCCACCCTCAGACCCCTCCCAGCCATGGGACCCCTCCAACCAGGACCCACAGGACCCTCCCCAGCCATGAGACCCAGGCATCCAGGACCCCCGATTCCCCAGGACCCCCAATTCCCTGGGACCCCCACCCTGGGACGCCCCCCCAGCCATGAGACCCAGGCATCTGGGACCCCTAATTCCCCGGGATCCCCACCCCGGGACTCCCCCCAGTCCGGGGACCCAAATGGATGGGAAGGTCCCGGGCATCCCCAAGGGACCCCAGTGGGTGGGGGGGTCCCACACGTCCCGGGGGGATCCCAGGCGTCCGGCGGGGGGGGACACCCAGGCGTCCCTGCGTGCGCAGGAGCTGGAGGAGAGTTTCTCCCGCGCCACCTCGGAGGCTTTGGCCGCTTTCGGCAACGGGGCCCTTTTCGTGGAGAAATTCATCGAGCGGCCGCGGCACATCGAGGTCCAGATCCTGGGTAGGTCGCAGTGGCGGGGGGGGGAGTTGGGGGGGGGCTTTGGGGGGAGTCCCTGGGGCTTTAGGGGCAGTCCCTGGGGCTTTAGGGGGGGTCCCTGGGGCTTTGGGGAGAGTCCCTGGGGACTTTGGGGGGGTCCCTGGGGGCTTTAGGGGGAGTCCTTGGGGGAGTCCCTGGGGGCTCTGGGGGGGTCCCTGGGGCTTTAGGGGGTCCCTGGGGCTTTGGGGGGGACACCAGGACTTCGGGGAGAATCCCTGGGGCTTTAAGCAGTCCCTGGGGGCTTTAGGGGGGGTCCCTGGGACTTTGGTGGGGGACACCAGGACTTTTGGGAGAGTCCCTGGGGGCTCTGCGGGTGTCTCTGGGACTTTGGGGTAACACCTGGGGGCTTTGGGGGGAACCCCTGGGGGCTCTGGGGGGGTCCCTGGGGCTTTAGGGGGTCCCTGAGGCTTTTGGGGGGACACACCAGGACTTTGGGGAGAGTCCCTGGGGACTTCGGGGGAATCCCTAGGGGCTGTGGGGGGGTCCCTGGGGGCTTTAGGGGGAATCCCTGGGGGCTTTGGGGAAGTCCCTGGGGGCCTCGGGGGGGTCCCTGGGGGCTTTGGGTGGTCCCTGGAGGTTTTGGGGGACCCAGGGGTTTGGGATTCCCCCGTCCTTGTGTCCCTCAACGGGGGGCGTGAGGGCACCCGGACCCCTGGGTCCCTTCTGGGGGTGCCCGGACCCCTGGGTCCCGTCCCCCCCCCGGCCCCCGCTGTCATCTCTGACCCCGCCATCCCGCCCCCCCCCAGGGGACCAGCACGGGAACGTGGTGCACCTCTACGAGCGGGATTGCTCCATCCAGCGCCGGCACCAGAAGGTGGTGGAGATCGCCCCGGCCGCCCGCCTGCACCCCGAGCTCCGCGCCCGCCTGGCCAGCGACGCCGTCCGCCTCGCCCAGCAGGTACCGGCACCCGGCGGGTCCCGGGCTTGGAGGGGGACGCGACCCGGGAGTTCCGAGGGGGAGCCGGGAGTCTGGGTGGGGGGGACACCCGGGAATGCGGGGAAGGGACGTGCATCCGTCCCTCGGGGGACCCAGGAGTCCGGGGGACACCCAGGAGCTGAGCTGGGGGGACCCCGGAGTTCGGGGAAGGGACGAGCGTCCGTCTCTCAGGGGACCCGGAAGTTTGGGGACACCCAGGAGTCTCGGGGGGGTGGACACCCAGGAGTCCAAGGAAGGGATGCACATCCATCCCTTGGGGGACCCAGGAGTCTCGGGGCGGGGGTACCAAGGAGTTCAGGGAAGGGGCACACATCCATCTCTTGGGGGGGTCACAGAAGTTTGGGGACGCCCAGGAGTTTGGGGTGGGGGACCCAGGAGTCTTGGCGGGGGGGGGGCGGGGCAGGAGTCCAGGGAAGGGACGCGCAATCCGTCTCTTGGGGGATGCAGAAGTTTGGGAGCGCCCAGGAGTTTGGGGAGGGGGGGGGATGGGACCCAGGAATTGCGGGGGGGACCCAGGAGTTGGGAGAAGGGACCCAGGAACTGGGGGGGGACGACCCAGGAGTTGTGGGGGGGACCCAGGAGTTGGGAGAAGGGTCCCAGAAGTTGGGAGAAGGGACCCAGGAATTGTGGGGGGGACCCAGGAATTGCGGGGGGGACCCAGGAGTTGGGAGAAGGGACCCAGGAATTGTGGGGGGGGGACCTAGGAGTTGCCGGGGGGGGACCCAGGAGTTGGGAGAAGGGACCCAGGAACTGGGGGGGGACGACCCAGGAGTTGTGGGGGGGACCCAGGAGTTGGGAGAAGGGTCCCAGGAACTGGGGGGGGACGACCCAGGAATTGCGGGGGGGACCCAGGAGTTGGGAGAAGGGTCCCAGGAACTGGGGGGGGACGACCCAGGAGTTGTGGGGGGGACCCAGGAGTTGGGAGAAGGGTCCCAGGAACTGGGGGGGGACGACCCAGGAATTGCGGGGGGGACCCAGGAGTTGGGAGAAGGGTCCCAGGAGTTGCGGGGGGGGGGACTCAGGAGTTGTGGGGGGGGGACCCAGGGCTCTGGGGAAGGGATGTGCATCCATCCCCTGGGGGGACCCAGGCGTTGGGGGACGGGGGGGACACCCATGCGTTTGGGGGATCTGGGTGTCTGGGGGACCCAGAAATCCCGGGGCTGGGGGTGGGGACGGGACACCCCCATGTGTCCGGGGGAAGCGGGGTCACCCGGTTGCTGACGCCGGGGTGGGGGGGGCGCGGGGGGGTGCGTGTGTGTGTGACGCAGGTGGGCTACGAGAACGCGGGGACGGTGGAGTTCCTGGTGGACCAGAGCGGGGATTACTACTTCATCGAGGTCAACTCCCGGCTGCAGGTGGAGCACACGGTCACCGAGGAGATCACCGAGTGAGCGCCGGCATCCCCGGGGGGGGGCGCGGGGAGGGGGTACCCGGCTGCCTGCCTGTCCCCCCCCACCCCGGGCGCCTGGGTCCCCGGGAGGATGGGGAGGGGGGGTGCCCGGGTGCCTGGCTCTGTAGGGTCCCTGGGAAGATGAGGGGTGGAGGAAGGGGGGGTGGGCTGTATGTCCGGGGAACCCCCTGCATGCCTGGGTGCCCCCCCCAGATGTCCGGGTGCCCCCCAGGACACCTGGGTCCTCCCCCACATGCCTGGGGTTGAGGGGGCTGCAAGATGGTTCTGGGTCCCTGGAGGGATGCGGGATGCTCTGGATGCCTGGGCCCCCCTGGATGCCTGGGTCCCCCCTGGATGCCTGGGTGTCGTCCCCCCCCCAGACACCTGGGCCCCCCCAGGACACCTGGGTCCCCCCCCCACGCCTGGGGTTGAGGGGCTGCAAGATGGTTCCGGGTCCCTGGAGGGATGCGGGATGCCCTGGTCCCCCTGGATGCCTGGGCCCCCCTGACCACTAGGGCCCCCCTGGATGCCCGGGTGCCCCCCCCCAGACACCTGGCTCCCCCCCCGACACCTGGGTCCCCCCCAAAATTCTGGGTCCCCCCCCCAAATACCTGGGTCCCTGGGGTTGGGAGGCTGCAAGGTGGTTCTGGGTCCCTGGAGGGATGCGGGATGCTCTGGTCCCCTGGACCCCTGGGTCCCCCTGACCTCCTGGGTCGCCCCTGGAACCCTGTGTCCCCCCGTGACCCCCCTGGTGACCCCCCCCCCGCATCCCCGCGCAGCGTGGACCTGGTCCACGCGCAGCTGCAGGTGGCGGCGGGGCGGTCGCTGCCGGAGCTGGGGCTGCGCCAGGAGAACATCCGTGTGAACGGCTGCGCCATCCAGTGCCGCGTCACCACCGAGGACCCCGCGCGCGGCTTCCAGCCTGACACCGGCCGCATCGAGGTGCCCCCCTTGGGACCCCCACCTTGGCAGCCCCCTTGAGACCCCTCCTTGGGGCCCCCCATGGGACCCCCCAGGGACCCCCGCCTTGGGACCCCCCATGGGTCCCCCCCCTTGGGAACCCCCGGGGACCCTCCATGGGTCCCACCCCATGTGACCACCTTGGGACCCCCCCCTTGGGACCCCCTCCTTGGGACCCTCCATGGGACCCACCCCTTGGGACCCCCCGGGGACCCTCCATGGGTCCCACCCCATGGGACCACCTTGGGACCCCCCCCTTGGGACCCCTCCTTGGGACCCTCCATGGGACCACCCCTATGGAACCTCCCTATGGGACCCCCCCCTTGGAACCCCATCTTGGGACCCTCCATGGGACCCACCCCTTGGGACCCCCTGGGGACCCTCCATGGGTCCCACCCCATGGGACCACCTTGGGACACCCCCCCCTTGGGACCCCCCATGGGTCCCACCCCTTGGGACCCCCCAGGGACCCCTCCTTGAGACCCACCCCATGGTGCCCCCCATGGCAACACCGCCTTGGGAACCTCCGTAGGACCACCCCTATGGGACAGCCCCCCCCCCTTGGAATTCTCCCTTGGAACCTTCCCTTGGGACCCCCCCCATGGGACCAACCCCAGGGGTCCCACCCCATGGAACCACCTATATGGACCCTACAGGGCCCATGGGCGCCTATAGAGCTCTCTGTAGGGTGCCGGGGTGCCTATATGAGGCTGTGTAGGGGCTCTGTGGGGTGGGTGGGTTCCCGAAAGAGGCTCTATAGGGGTCCAAGGACCCTAAAGTGCCTGTGGGTGCCTATAGAGCTGTCTATAGGGTGCGGGGGTGCCTAGATGAGGCTCTATCAGGGCTCTGTGGCACCCTATAGGGTCCATAGGTGCCTGTGGGAAGCTCTACAGGGGCTCTGCGGGGCAGAGGGGTGCCCATGGGAGGCTCTATAGGGGCTCCAAGGACCCTATAGTGCCCGTGGGCACCTATAGAGCTCTCTATAGGGTTCTGGGGTGCCTATATGAGGCTCTATCGGGGCTCTGTGGCACCCTATAGGGTCCATAGGTGCCTGTGGGAAGCTCTGCAGGGGCTCTGTGGGGTAGGTGTGTGCCCAGAGCAGGTGCTGTGGGTGGGTGGGTGCCTGTAAGGGGCTTTATAGGGGCTTCAAGGACCCTATAGGGCCCGGGGGTACCTATAGAGCTCTCTGTAGGGTTCCAGGGTGCCTATATGAGGCTCTATAGGGGCACTGGGGGGAGGGTGGGTGCCTATAGGAGGCTCTGGGGGTGCCGTAGGAGGCTCTTTGGGTGGGTGGGTGCCCATGGGAGGCTCTATAGGGGCTCCAAGGACCCTATAGTGACCAGGGACACCTATAGAGCTCTCTATAGGGTTCCGGGGTGCCTATATGAGGCTCTATAGGGGCTCTGGGCAGGGGGTGGGTGCCCACGGGAGGCTCTGTGGGTGGGTGGGTGCCCATGGGAGGCTCTATAGGGGCTCCAAGGACGCTGTAAGTGCCCCGGGGGCGCCTATAGAGCTGTCTATAGGGTGCGGGGGTGCCGGCAGGTGTTCCGCAGCGGCGAGGGGATGGGGATCCGGCTGGACGGGGCCTCGGCGTTCCAGGGGGCCCTGATCTCCCCCCACTACGACTCGCTGCTGGTGAAGGTGGTGGCCCACGGCCCCGACCAGCCGGCGGCCGCCGCCAAGATGAGCCGGGCCCTGGCCGAGTTCCGCATCCGGGGGGTCAAGGTGGGGCTGGGGGGGGATGGGAGGGACCCTGGGGTGATACTGGGGGGGCTTAGGGGCTCTAAGGGGTCTTGGGGGGGGCTGGGATCTTGGGGGTCCCTGGGGGGATATTGGGGGACCCTGGGGGCTCTAAGGGGTCCCTGGGGGTGCTGGGAAGGGTCTGGGGGGATACTAGGGGGGGCTTGGGGACCATAAGGGGTCTTTGAGGGGGCTGGGAGGGGTCTTGGGGGTCCCTGGGGTGATACTGGGGGGGCTTGGGGACCCTAAGGGGTCTTTGAGGGGGCTGGGAGGGGTCTTGGGGGTCTCTGGGGGGATATTGGGGGGCCCTGGGGGCTCTAAGGGGTCCCTGGGGGTGCTGGGAGGGGTCTGGGGGCATCCCGAGGGGATACTGCGGGGGCCTGGAGGCACTGAGAGGGGTCTTTGGGGGGGCTGGGAGGGATATTAGGAGACCCGGGGGGGTATTGTGGGGATGCTGGAGGGATTGGGCAATGCGTTGGGGGGGGGGGGGCATTGGGGGGGCCCTCGTGCGATGCACGAGGGGCTGGGGATGCACGGGGGGCTTGGGGGGGCCCCTCGTGCGACGCACAAGGGGATGGGGATGCACGAGGGACTGGGCAACGCACCGGGGGAGGCACTGGGGGGGCCCTCGTGCGACGCACGAGGGTGTTGGGGGGGCTCTTGTGCGATGCACGAGGGGGTGGGGATGCACCAGGAGGTTTGGCGGGGGGGGGCTCGTGTGATGCAGGATGGGGGGGGGATGCACCAGGGGGTGTTGGGGGGGGCCTCTAGTGCAATGTGCAATGGGGGGGGGGGGCGTGGAGGAGCTCTTGTGCAACACTGAAGGTCCCTCGTGCAACGCACGTCTGGGGGTCAGGGGCTCTAAGGGGTCTCTGACGGGGCTGGGGGGGCTCTAAGGCGCTGGTGCGTCGCACGAGAAGGGCCGGGGGGGGGCGGGGGGGGGATATGATGCCTGACACACGCGCACCCCCCCCCCGCTCCCCAATCCCTCGTGCGTCGCACGCTGACGGACGCCCTCTCCCGCAGACGAACATCCCCTTCCTGCAGAACGTCCTGGCCCACCCCCAGTTTTTGGGGGGCGCCGCCGACACCCAGTTCATCGACGAAAACCCCGAGCTCTTCCACCTGCGCCCCGGCCAGAACCGGGCCCAGAAGCTGCTTCACTACCTGGGTAACGGGGGGGGGGGGTCCCTGGGGGCTCTAAGGGGTCCCTGGGGGTGCTGGGAGGGGTCGGGGGGGATACTAGGGGGGGCTTGGGGACCCTGAGGGGTCTTTGAGGGGGCTGGGAGGGGTCTTGGGGGTCCCTGGGGTGATACGGGGGGGGGCTTGGGGGCCCTAAGGGGTCTTTGAGGGGGCTGGGAGGGGTCTTGGGGGTCCCTGGGGTGATACTGGGGGGGCTTGGGGGCCCTAAGGGGTCTTTGAGGGGGCTGGGAGGGGTCTTGGGGGTCCCTGGGGGGATACTGGGGGGGCTTGGGGGCCCTAAGGGGTCTTTGAGGGGGCTGGGAGGGGTCTTGGGGGTCTCTGGGGGGATATTGGGGGGCCCTGGGGGCTCTAAGGGGTCCCTGGGGGTGCTGGGAGGGGTTGGGGGGGATACTAGGGGGGGCTTGGGGGCTCTAAGGGGTCATGGGAGGGGGGCTTGGGAGGGGTCTTGGGGGTCCCTGGGGGGATACTGGGGGACCCTGGGGGCTCTAAGGGGTCCCTGGGGGTGCTGGGAGGGGTTGGGGGGGATACTAGGGGGGGCTTGGGGGCTCCAAGGGGTCATGGGAGGGGGGGTTGGGAGGGGTCTTGGGGGTCCCTGGGGGGATACTGGGGGGGCTTGGGGGCTCTAAGGGGTCCCTGGGGGAATATTGGGGGCTCTGGGGGCTCTAAGGGGTCTTTGGGGGGGCTGGGGGGGCCCGAGGGCATAATGGGGGTCCCTGGGGGCTCTAAGGGGTCCCTGGGGGTGCTGGGAGGGGTCTGGGGGGATATTGGGGGCTCTGGGGGCTCTAAGGGGTCTTTGGGGGGGCTGGGAGGGGTCCCAAGGGCATAATGGGGGTCCCTGGGGGCTCTAAGGGGTCCCTGGGGGTGCTGGGGGGGGGTCTGGGTGGTCCTGGAGGGGTGCTGGGGGCTCTAAGGGGGCTTGGGGGGGGGGGCTGGGGGGATATTTGGGGTCCCTGGGGGCTCTAAGGGGTCCCTGGGGGGGTCTTGGGGACTCTGTGGGGTGTCTGGGGGGCCGCTGGGGGCTTTAAGGGGTCCTGGGGTTGGGGGGACCTGGGAGGGGTCCGGGGGGGCTCTGAGGCCCTGGGGGGGCTCCGGTGGGTTTTGGGGGGGGGGGGGGGGGGGGGGGGTGTGTGTCCTGGCCCCCCCCCCCCCTTGACCACGTGTCACGTGTGCGTGTGTGTGTCCCCCCCCCCCAGGTCACGTGATGGTGAACGGCCCCAGCACCCCCCTCCCCGTCAAGGCCAAGGCGGCGCTGGTGGAGCCCAACCCCCCCCCGGTGCCCATGGGTGAGCGGGGGGGGGGGGCTGGCGTGTCCGTGGCGTGTTGTAGCGTGTGCCTGGCGTGTTCATGGCGTGCCATAGTGTGTGTGGGGCAGACTGTGGTGGGTGTGCTTGGCGTGTGCATGGCGTGCCACTGCGTGTGCGTGGCGTGTTCGCGGCGTGCCGTAGCGTGTCCGTGGCATGTATCCATGGCGTGCCACTGCGTGTGCGTGGCGTGTTCGCGGCGTGCCGTAGCGTGTCCGTGGCATGTATCCATGGCGTGCCACTGCGTGTGCGTGGCGTGTTCGCGGCGTGCCGTAGCGTGTCCGTGGCATGTATCCATGGCGTGCCACTGCGTGTGCGTGGCGTGTTCGCCGCGTGCCGTAGCGTGTCCGTGGCATGTATCCATGGCGTGCCACTGTGTGTGCGTGGCGTGTTCGCGGCGTGCCGTAGCGTGTCCGTGGCATGTATCCATGGCGTGCCACTGCGTGTGCGTGGCGTGTTCGCGGCGTGCCGCAGCGCATGCGTGGCGCACCCTGGCGCGTGCACATCGTGCGCGCTCGGCATGCGCGCGGCCCACCTTGGCGTGCGCCGTGCATGCGCCGGGACCCCCTGCTGACCCCTCCCCCCCCAATGTCGGCGCAGGGGACCCCCCGGCGGGGCTGCGGGCGGTGCTGGCGCGGGAGGGCCCGGGGGGCTTCGCCCGGGCGGTGCGGGGGCACCGGGGGCTGCTGCTGACCGACACCACCTTCCGCGACGCCCACCAATCCCTGCTGGCCACCCGCGTCCGCACCCGCGACCTCGCCCGCGTCGCCCCCTTCGTCGCCCACAACCTCAGCCCCCTCTGCAGCATGGAGACCTGGGGAGGTCAGCGGGGGCGGGGCCACGGGGGGCGGGGCTTGGAGGGGCGGGGCTTGGAGAAGGGGTGGGGGGGTGGGGCCCGGAGGAGTGGGGTCTTGGGGGGGCGGGGCTTGGATATGTGGAGGGGCGGGGTTTCAGGGTGGGGTCTTGGGGGGGCGGAGCTTGGACGGGTGGGGTCTCGGGGGGTCTTGGATGATTGGAGGGGTGGGGTTTGGGGGTGGGGTCTTGGGGGGCGGGGCTTGGCTGACTGGAAGGGCGGGGTCTCATGGGAGGGGATGGGGCCTCGTGTGGGCGGGGCCTGGGGGTGGGGACACGGGGGGGCGGGGGCATGGAGGGGCGGGGCTTGGAGAAGGGGGAGTGGGTGGGGCCTGGTGGAGTGGGGTCTCGGGGGGGCGGGGCTTGGATGACTGGAGGGGCGGGGTCTCATGGGAGGGGGCGGGGCCTCGTGTGGGCGGGGCCTGGAGACGTGGGGGCGGGAGGGGGCGGGGCCTGGGGGGGGTTGGGGCACGGGGGGCGGGGCTTCGGGGGGGCTGAGCCTCATGTGGGTGGGGCTTCATTGAGGGGGTGTGGCCAAGTGGGGCGCAGTCTCAGGGACAGGGCATCAATGGGGCGCCACGAGGGGGCGGGGCTTCGTTGGGTGGGCGGGGTTTATGTCGGGGCGGGGCTTTGCGGAGTGGGCGGGGCTTCACTTGGGTGGGGCTTGCCTGGGGAGCCCCAAGGGAGGTGGGGCGGGGAGGGCTCGCGCGAGGGGGCGGGGCTCACGCAAGGAGGGGCGTGTCTTGCACGGGGAGGGGCGGGGCTTGCACGCGAGGACGGGGCGTGTCCGGCAGGCGCCACCTTCGACGTGGCCATGCGGTTCCTGCACGAGTGCCCCTGGGAGCGGCTGCGGGAGCTGCGGCGCCTGGTCCCCAACATCCCCTTCCAGATGCTGCTGCGCGGCGCCAACGCCGTCGGCTACACCAACTACCCCGACAACGTCATCTACCGGTCGGCCGGGGGCGCGGGGGGACCTGGGGGGACCCGGGGGGACGTGGGGGGCATGGGGGCACGTGGGGACACTGGGGGGACATGGGGACATTGGGGGGTATGGAGGGACATGGGAACACTAGGGGGACATGGACATGGGGGGACATGGGGAGATGTAGAGGGATGGGGGGGCATGGGGGGACGTGGAGGGACATGGGGACACTGGGGGACATTGGGACATGGGGGGACAAGGGGAAACGTAGAGGGATGGGGGGGCATGGGGGGACATGGGAACACTGGGGAGACATGGGGACATGGACATGGAGGGACATGGGGACACTGGGGGGACATGGACATGGGGGGACATGGGGACACTGGGGGGCATTGGGACATGGGGGGACATGGGGGGGCATGGAGGGACATGGGGACACTGGGGGGACATGGACATGGGGGGACATGGGGACGCTGGGGGGACATGGAGGGACATGGGGACACTGGGGGACATTGGGACATGGGGGGACAAGGGGAAACGTAGAGGGATGGGGGGGCATGGGGGGACATGGGGACATTAGGGGGACATGGAGGGATATGGGGACACTGTGGGGGCGTGGGGACATGGGGGGACAGGGGGAGATGTGGAGGGATGGGGGGCATGGGGGGACATGGGGACACTGGGGGGACATGGGGACATGGACATGGAGGGACATGGGGACACTGGGGGGCATTGGGACATGGGGAGACATGGTGGGATGGGGGAGCAGGGGACATCAGGGACATGGGGGGACACGGAAGGATGAGGGGACATGAAGGACATGAGGAGATGCGGTGGGATGAAGGGACAGGGGACATCAAGGACACGGCAGAACGTGGAGGGACACGGTGGGGCGAGGGCTCACGAGGCCATGGGAGACCAGGGAGGGACGAAGGGACGCCAGAGCGCGGCGGGTCATGAAGGGTTGAGGGGACACGAGGGGACACGGGGACCCCCAGGCGCCCCCTAAACCCCCCCCCCCTTCCCCAGCTTCTGCGAGGTGGCGGTGGCCAACGGGATGGACATTTTCCGAGTCTTTGACGCCCTCAACTACCTGCCCAACCTGGTGCTGGGGGTGGAGGCCGCGGGGCGGGCGGGGGCGGTGGTGGAGGCCGCCCTGTCCTACACCGGGGACGTGGCCGACCCCTCCCGCACCAAGTACAGCCTCGACTACTACCTGGGCTTGGCCCGCGAGCTGGTGGCCGCTGGCACCCACATCCTCTGCATCAAGGTTTGGGGCGGGGGGGGGATGTGGAATTGGGGGTCTTCAGGGGGGCCGGAGGGGGGATGAGGGGTTGGGAGGGGGTTTGGGGGGATCGGAGGGTGGTGGGAGGGGGGATTTGGGGGTCCTGAGGGGCTGGGATGTGGGATTTGGGTGCCCGGGGGGGTTGGGAGGGGGAGTTGGGGAATGGGAGGGGGGTTTGGGGGGGTCGGGAGGGGGGATGAGGGGCTGGGAGGGGGGATTTGGGGGTCCTGGGGGGGTTGGGAGGGGAGTTTGGGAGGTCAGGAGGGGCTGGAAGGGGGCTTGGGGGGGTCGGGAGGGGGGATGAGGGGCTGGGAGGGAGGTTTGGGGGGCTCGAGAGGGGGCGGGAGAGGGTATGAGGGGTTAGGAGGGGGGATTTGGGGGTCCTGGGGGGGTTGGGAGGGGAGTTTGGGAGGTCAGGAGGGGCTGGAAGGGGGCTTGGGGGGGTCGGGAGGCGGGATGAGGGGCTGGGAGGGAGGTTTGGGGGGTCGAGAGGGGGAGGGAGGGGGGATGAGGGGTTGGGAGGGGGGATTTTGGGGGGGTTGGGGGGGTTGGGAGGGGGGTTTGGGGGTCCTGGGGCGCTGGGAGGGGGGATTGGAGGGATGAGAGGGGGGGATTCGGGGGTCTTGGGGGGCTGGGAGGGGGAATTTGGGGGGTGGAAGGGCCTTTGGGGGGCTGGGAGGGGGGATTTGGGTGTCGGGGGGGGCGGATTTGGGGATCCTGGGGGGCTGGGGAGTGGCTTTGGGGGTCCCTTACTCCCCCAAGACACAGTGGGGCAGCTCCTGGTGGGGGGATGGAGACGTTCTGGGAGGCGGGGGGTCCCCGTGACCCCCATGACCTCCCCCCATGACCCCCGTGTCCCCCCCCCCAGGACATGGCGGGGCTGCTGACGCCGCCGGCCGCCCGGTTGCTGGTGGGGGCCCTGCGGGAGCAGTTCCCCGAGGTGCCGCTGCACATCCACACCCACGACACCGCCGGGGCCGGCGTGGCCTCCATGCTGGCGGCCGCCAACGCCGGCGCCGACGTGGTGGACGTGGCCGTGGACGCCATGTCCGGCATGACCTCCCAACCCAGCATGGGCGCCTTGGTGGCCTGCGCCCGCGGGACCCCCCTCGACACAGGTATGGACACCCCCTCGGAGGGGCCACCGGGGTCTTGGAGACGGTGACGTGGTCATGGAGGTGGCAACATAGTCAGGGAGGTGGTGACGTAGTTGTGGAAGTTCCACCACGGTCTTGGCAATGGCCGTGTGGTCATGGAGGTGGTGACGTGGGTATGGAGATGCCACCACGGTCAGGAAGATGCCACCACAGTCACGGAGGTGGCAACGTGATCATAGAGGTGCCAGCATAGTCAGGGAGGTGGTGGTGTGGTCATGGAGGTGCCACCATGGTCTTGGCAATGGCAACGTGGTTATGGAGGTGGCAACATGGTCAGGGAGGTGGCAACGTGGTCTTGGCATTGTCAACACAGTCAGGAGGTGGCAACATGGTCATTGGGGTTGTCACCATGGTCTTGGTAATGCCAATGCGATCATGGAGGTGTCAGTGTGGGTCATGAAGGTGCTGCCAGGGTCTTGGCCACGGCATCATGGTCATGCTAATGGCACTGTGGCCATGGCAATGGCACGATGACCGTGGTCATGAAGGCGCCACCACTGTGGTGCCACCATGGCCATATTGATGGGCCTGTGGCCGTGGTAATGCCAGCGTGGTCACAACAATGGTACCATGGCCATGGTGGTGCCACCTCAGTCACGACATCATGCCCAGTCCATGGTGGCCCTCAACCGCGGTGGCCTCCAACCCATGGCCCCCCCTCACCGTGGTGTCCCCACGGGCTCCCCATCCGTGGGTGACCCCCACCCATGCCACCCCGCAGGCATCGCGCTGGAGCGGGTGTTTGAGTACAGCGAGTACTGGGAGGCGGCGCGGGCGCTCTACGCCGCCTTCGACTGCACGGCCACCATGAAGTCGGGCAACGCGGACGTCTACGAGAACGAGATCCCGGGGGGACAATACACCAACCTCCACTTCCAGGCCCACGCCATGGGGCTGGGCCACAAGTTCAAGGAGGTCAAGAAAGCCTACACCGAGGCCAACAAGATCCTCGGGGACCTCATTAAGGTGGGGCTGGGAAGGGGTTGGGGGTGGTCTTCATGGGGTGCTCTCTATGGGGGAGGTGATCTCCATGGAATGGTGTCAATGGAGATGGTCTCTATGGAATAGGTGGTGTCTGTGGGGTGGGTGGTGTCCATAGGATGGGTGGTCTCCGTGGGGTGGGTGGTCTCCATGGAGTAGGATCGTCTCCATGGGGTGAGATGGTCTCCATGGGGTGATCTCTGTGAGGTGGGTGGTGTTCCATGGGGTGGGGAGTCTCTGTGGGATAGATGGTCTCCATGGGATAGGTGGTCTCCGTGGAAAAGGCGGTCTCCATGGGGTGGGATGATCTCTGCGGGGCAGTCTTTGTGGGGTGGGTGGTGTCCATGGGGTGAGTAGTCTCTGCGGGATGGGAGGTGTCGATAGCGTGATGTCCCGTGGGGTGGGTGGTCTCCATGGGGTGGGTGGTCTCCATAGGGTGGTCTCCATGGGGTGGGTGGTCTCTGTAGGATAGTATCCATGGGGTAGATGGTGTCTATGGAGTAGGACAGTTTCTGTGGGGTGGGATCGTCCCATTGGGTGATCTCTCTGGGGTGGGTGGTGTCCCATGGGGTGAGTGGTCTCCATGGGGCGGGTGGTCTCCATGAGGTAGATGGTCTCCATGAGGTGGTGCCCATGGGGTGGGTGGTGCCCGTGGGTTGGGTGCTCCATGGGTTGGGTGCTCCCCATCCCCAGGAAGGATCCCTGTGGGAGCAGCATAGTGGGGTGACGCCTCGGGGCGACCCCGCGAGGTGACGCATCCCTCCCTCTCCCCCGGGGTGACGTTGCCGGGTGCAGGTGACGCCGTCCTCGAAGGTGGTGGGGGACCTGGCGCAGTTCATGGTGCAGAACGGGCTGTCGCGGGAGGAGGTGGAGGCGCGGGCGGACGAGCTCTCCTTCCCCCTCTCCGTCGTGGAGTTCCTCCAGGGCCACATCGGAATCCCCCCGGGGGGCTTCCCCGAGCCCTTCCGCTCCAGGGTGAGTACTGGGAGACGCTGGGAGGGGACTGGGAGGCACTGGGAAGGGACTGGGAGGAGATGGAAGAGGCTGGGAGGAGACTAGGGAGCCCTGGAAGGGACTGGGAGGAGATGGGAGGGCACTGGGAGGCACTGGGAGGGCACTGGGGAGGGACTGGGAGGACATGGAAGAGGCTGGGAGGAGACTGGGAGGCACTGGAGGGGACTGGGAGGCTGGGAGGGCACTGGGAGGCACTGGAAAGGGACTGAGAGGCACTGGGAGGAGTCTTCGGGTCCCTGTGCCGGTTGCCATGGCACCCTACCCTAGCAACGGGTCCCAGGGATGGTTGCCATGGCACCCGACCCTAGCAACAGGTCCCACTACCAGTTGCCATGGCACCCATCCCTAGCAACGGGTCCCAACAGCATCAGTCCCTGGCAACGAGTCCCTATGTCTGGTTGCCACGGCACCCTACCCTAGCAACGGGTCCCAGTGATGGTTGCCATGGCACCCGACCCTAGCAATGGGTCCCAGTGATGGTTGCCATGGCACCCGACCCTAGCAACGGGTCCCAGTGATGGTTGCCATGGCACCCTACCCTAGCAATGGGTCCTAGTGATGGTTGCCATGGCACCCTACCCTAGCAACAGGTCCCAGGGATGGTTGCCATGGCACCCTACCCTAGCAACGGGTCCCCACAGCATCGGTCCCTGGCAACGAGTCCCTGTGTCTGGTTGCCATGGCACCCTACCCTAGCAACGGGTCCCAGGGATGGTTGCCATGGCACCCTACCCTAGCAACGGGTCCCAGGGATGGTTGCCATAGCACTCGTCCCTAGCAACGGGTCCCCACAGCATCAGTCCCTGGCAACGAGTCCCTATGTCTGGTTGCCATGGCACCCTACCCTAGCAACGGGTCCCAGTGATGGTTGCCATGGCACCCGACCCTAGCAATGGGTCCCAGTGATGGTTGCCATGGCACCCTACCCTAGCAACAGGTCCCAGGGATGGTTGCCATGGCACCCTACCCTAGCAACGGGTCCCCACAGCATCAGTCCCTGGCAACGAGTCCCTATGTCTGGTTGCCATGGCACCCGTCCCTAGCAACGGGTCCCCACAGCACCTGTCCCTAGCAATGAGCCCAGGGCAGGATGCTGCGGTCCCTCCCGCCCCCTCCATCACCCGTTACCATGGCACCCAGCCCCCCCGTTGCCATGCCGACGCCCTCCATCTGCCCCCCACAGGTACTGAAGGACCTGCCCCGCGTCGAGGGGCGGCCAGGGGCTTCGCTGCCCCCGCTGGACTTCGAGGCGCTGGGGCAGGAGCTGGGGGCGCGGCATGGGGCCCCCACCACCCCCGAGGACCTGCTCTCGGCCGCCCTCTACCCCAAAGTCTACGACGATTTCCGCACCTTCACTTCCACCTTCGGCCCCGTCTCCTGCCTGGGCACCCGCCTCTTCCTCGAGGGGCCCACCATCGCCGAGGAGTTTGAGGTGGGGCAGGCTTGGGAGGCTGGGGGGCGACTGGGAGGGGACTGGGAAGAACTGGGAGAGGGCTGGGGGGCGCTGGGAGGCACTGGGAGGGGACTGGAAGGGACTGAGAGGCGCTGGGAGGGGACTGGGGGGCACTGAGAGGAGACTGGAGGGGACTGGGAGGGGACCGGGGGGCACTGAGGGAGGGCACTCTAGGGGACTGGAGGGCACTGGGAGGCACTGGGAGGCACTGGAAGGAGACTGGAGGGGACTGGAGGGGACTGGGAGGGGACCGGGGGACACCGAGAGGGGACTGGAGGGGACTGGGAGGCACTGGGAGGGGACTGGGAGGCACTGAGAGGAGACTGGAGGGGACTGGAGGGGACTGGGAGGGGACCGGGGGCACTGAGGGGGGACTGGAGGGGACTGGGAGGGGACTGGAAGGCACTGGGAGGCACTGGAAGGAGACTGGAGGGGACTGGGAGGGGACTGGGGACACCGAGAGGGGACTGGGAGGGGACTGGGGGGCACTGGGAGGCACTGGAAGGAGACTGGAGGGGACTGGGAGGGGACTGGGGGGCACTGGGAGGCACTGGAAGGAGACTGGAGGGGACTGGGAGGCACTGGGAGGGGACTGGAGGGGGACCCCTCGCACACCCCCCCTCGCCCGCGCAGGTGGAGCTGGAGCGGGGGAAGACGCTGCACATCAAGGCGCTGGCGCTGGGGGACCTGAACGCCGCGGGGCAGCGGGAGGTTTTCTTCGAGCTCAACGGGCAGCTGCGCTCCATCCTCGTGCGGGACACCCAGGCCATGAAGGTGGGGGGCCGGGGGGCGGGGGAGGTTTGGGGGGGGTCTGAGGGGGGCTGGGGTGATGATGGGGGGAGGTTTTCTCCGAACTCAATGGGCAGCTGCGCTCCATCCCCATGTGAGACACTCAGGGCATGGAGGGGGGGGTCTGGAGGGGGGCTTGGGGGGGTCTTGGGGGGTCCTGGGGGGGTCTGGGGGGGTTCAGGGGGGTCTGGGGGTAGGTCTTGGGGTTGTCTGGGGGGGTTTGGGGGGGCTGATGGGGGGAGATTTACTTGGAACTCAACGGGCAACGGCGCTCCATCCTCACGGGGGACACCCAGGCCATGAAAGTGGGGGGGCCGGGGGGGCTGATGGGGGGTCTGGGGGGGGGTCTGAAGGGGGGCTGGAGGGATGATGGGGGGAGATTTTGTTGGCGCTCCATCCTCGTGTGGGGAATGGGGGGGCTGGGGGGGCTTGGGGGGGCATTTGGAGGTTCCAGGGGCATCTGAGGGGGGGTCTTTGGTGATCTCGGGGGACACGTGAAGGTTCTGGGGGACACGGGGGGGGAGGGGTTCCAAGGACCATGGGGGGGTGTCCTGGAGTACACGAGGGGATCTTGGGGGGCACGGGGGGGGGTTTAAGGGACGTCGGGGGGGAGTCTCAGAGACCAGAGGGGGGGTCTTGGGGGACACGGGGGGGTCCCGGGGACCCATGGGGGGTGTCCTGGGGTACACAAGGGGATCTTGGGGGACACGGGGGGGGTGTTAAGGGACATGGGGGAGTCCCAGGGACCATAGGGGGGGTCTTGGGGGACACAGGGGGGGTCGTTGGGGACATGGGTGGTTCTGGGGGGGCTCTGGGGGACACAAGGGGGTCTGGGGGGGACCCAAAACCCCCCCTGATCCCCCCCCCCTTTTTTCCTTTCTCTCTCCCCCCCCCCCAGGAGATGCACGTGCACCCCAAGGCGGAGCGGGGGGCCAAGGGGCAGGTGGGGGCCCCCATGCCGGGGGAGGTGGTGGAGGTGCGGGTGGAGGCGGGGGCGACGGTGGCCAAGGGCGACCCCCTCTGCGTCCTGAGCGCCATGAAGATGGAGACGGTGGTGACAGCCCCCCTGGCGGGGACCGTCGCCCGCCTCCACGTCCGCCCCGGCATGAGCCTGGAGGGGGACGACCTCATCGTCGAAATCGAGTAGAAGGAGGTGGGGGGGCGGGGAGGGGGGGGGGAGAGAAGAGGACCAACACCCCCCACATCCCCCCCCGAAACCTCTCTGACACCACCCCACACCCCCCCGCGAAAACACCCCCCCCAAAAAGCCCCCTCTGCCAAATGGTGCGCTGGCCCTTTAAGAGCGACCTGCCCCCGCCTCCCCCCCCTATAGCGCCCCCTGCTGTGCGAAGGGGGGTACAGCTTAATTGGGGGGGGCACCCCTTAATTGGGGGGGTGCCCTCAACTGGGGGGGCTAAGCTCTTAATTGAGGGGCACCCCTTAATTGGGGGGCACCCTTTAATTGGGGGGGGACATCCCTTAATTGTGGGGGGTGCCCTTAATTAGGGGGGGCTCGGCGCTTAATTGAGGGGCACCCCTTAATTGGAGGGCACCCCTTATTTGGGGGGGCACCCCTTAATTAGGGGATGGCCCCCATGACTGGGGAGGCTCAGAGCTTAATTGAGGGGCAGCCCTTAATTAGGGGGGGGATACCCGTTAATTAGGGGGGGACCCTATAATTGGGGAGGCATGCCTTAACTGGGGGGAGCACCCCTTAATTGGGGGTCGTCCCTTAATTGGGGGAGTTACGTCTTAATTGGGGAGGCATCTCTTAATTAGGGGGGGGGTCACCCCATTTTGGGGGGGTTACCTGTTAATTGGGGGGTCCCCATGTTTGGGGGGGCACCCCTTAATTTTTGGGGGTGCCCCACGTTATTTGGGGGGAGGTCACGCCTGTTTTGGGGGGGTTCACCCCATTTTCGGGGGGGCCCCACTTTTTTCGAGGGGGTGTCACCCCGTTGGGGGAGGGGCAGCCCCTTTTGGGGGAGGGGCTTCACCTCGAGGGGGGGGAGAGGGCCCCCCCACACACTTTTGGGGGTCCCCACACACTTTGGGGACCCCCCCTTTAGGGCGGGGGGGGGTCAGCCCCCCCCCCGTGTCACTAACCCTGTCCCTGCCACGCTGCCTTAAGGGAGCCCGGAGATTTGGGGGGGGGGGGGGTGTCGCCCTTCCCCCCCCCCCAATCCGTCCCTCCCCCCCCTCGTTGCTGCCAAACGCCCCTCCCCCCTCGCGGGGGGGGGGGTGTGGTGAGAGGAGGGGGCGGAGCTTGTGACCAAGGGGGCGGGATAAAGACTGGAATAATTGGGGGGGGGGGGGGGGGGGGAAGGGTCGCTCCCCCCCCCCTCTTCCCCCCCCCCCCCCCCACCGGGAACAAAGCTGGAGGGGGAGGGGCAAGGGGACCCCTCCCCACACACACACCCCTCCCCCCCTCCCCCATCGCCGGGGGGGGGCCCGGGCAATAAAGACTGGACTAACAGCACCCACTGCCTGCGGGGGGGTGTGTGGGGGGGGTCACTCCCTTATAGATGCTATAGGGGCTGTGGGAGCCTATAGGGGATGGGGGGGGCTATGGGGGGGGGGGTCATAGGGGGTGGGGGAGCTATAGGGGTTTAGAAGGGCTATAGGGCATGTGGGGGCTATAGGGGATGGGGGGTGTCTATAGGGTCTAGGGGTGGCTCTAGGGGTCAAGGGGGACTATAGGGGCTGGGGGGGGTCTATATGGAATGGGGGGAGTCTATAGGGGCTGGGGGGGGCTATAGGGGTCAGGGGGGCTATAGGAGCCGGGGGGGGCTATAGGGGCCAGGCAGTCCGTAGGCGAACACAGCCATCTCTGGGAGAACAGGAGCTTTATGGAGATGCCCCCCCCCGGCAACGGCGATGCAGCACCGGGGGGGGGGGGGGGGCGGAAGCTGCCGGGGGGCGGGGCCAGCCCGGGGGGGCGTGGTCTGTGCCCGGGGGCGGGGCCTGCCCGAGGGGCGGGGGGCGGGGGGGGGGGGGTGAGCGGGGCCAAGCGAAGGGGCGGAGCTTGAAGGGGGGCGGGTCACAATAGGCCATGGGGGGCGTGGTCAGCGCCGCACGGGGAGGCGGGGCGTTCTCAGAGGGGGCGTGGCCTCTGGCCTTTGGGGGCGTGGCCTGTGCCCCAAGAAGCCGGGCTCGCGTCCCGCGGGGGGGGGCGTGGCCTGTAAGGACGCCCCCGGTGGTGGGCGGGGTCCCCCAGGGGGCGTGTCCCTCTCCAAATGGGCGTGGCTTGTGCCTGGAGGGGGCGTGGCTTTCACCCGGAGGGGGCGTGGTCTGCAAGGACGCCCCCTAGCGGCGGGCAGCGGTGTTCAACTGGCCATCCCCCGCTGCCCCAAAGGCCGGTTGTGGGGGGGGCCTCCCCCCAAAAATGAACCATACCCTTGCCCCCCCCACCCCCAAAACCCCCCACCCCCTCCCAGTGGGCGTGTCCCTAAGGGGGCGGGGCCAGGCGGGGGGCGGGGTTGGCCAGGCGGGGCGGGGGGGGCGCGGCGGCGGCGGCGGCGGCAGCGGCCGCCTTGCGGGCCAGTTTGGCCAGGAGGGGGCTGTGGGGGTGGCGCTGGCGCAGGTGGGCCAGGTGGGCGTCCTGGCTCTCGGCCGTGCCCCCGCACTCCTCGCAGACGTAGAGCTTGGCCCGCCGCTCCTTGTAGGCGTAGCGCTGGGCCACCCCGTGGATCTTCTTCAGGTGGGACTCCAGGGAGCAGCGCTGCGTGAAGGCCTTCTCGCACAGGCTGCACTTGTAGGGCCGCACGCCTTGGGGGGGGGGGGGGGGGCGGGAATAGGGGGTTAGGGGGCACCCCGAGTTGGCCCTGTCCTCATCCGCAGCCCTGTTCCCATCTCCATCCCATCACTGCTCCCCATCCCTGTCCTCATCCCATCCCAGCTCCCAATCCCCATCCCATCTCTATCCCATCCCATCCGCATCCCCATCCCCGCTCCCATCCCCATCTCCATCGCATCCCATCCCAGTTCCCATCTCTATCCCATCCCCTCCCCTCCCCATCCCAGTTCCCATCCCCATCCTCCATCTCATCTCATCTCAGTTCCCATCTCTAACCCATCCCATCCTCATCCCCACCCTAGTTCCCATCCCATCCCCATCCCAGTTCCCATCTCTATCTCATCCCATCCTCATCCCCATCCGCATCCCCATCCCAGCTCCCATCCCATCCCAGCTCCCATCCCATCCCAGTTCCCATCCCCATCCCAGTTCCCATCCCATCCCTGTTCCCATCCCCATCTCCACCTCATCCCATCCCATCCTCATCCCCATCCCATCCCAGTTCCCATCCCAGTTCCCATCCCCGTTCCCATCCATCTCCATCTCATCCCATTCTGGTTCCCATCTCTAACCCATCCCATCCTCATCCCCGTCCGCATCCCCATCCCTGTTCCCATCCCCATCCCCACCTCATCCCATCCCATCCCCATCCCATTCTCATCCCCATCCCATCCCAGTTCCCATCCCAGTTCCCATCCCCGTTCCCATCCATCTCCATCTCATCCCATCCCGGTTCCCATCTCTAACCCATCCCATCCTCATCCCCACCCCAGTTCCCATCCCATCCCTGTTCCCATCCCCATCCCCATCCCACCCCACCCCGGTTCCCAGCCCGGGCCCCACCGGTGTGGGTGCGGACGTGCCGCTTGAGGTCGAAGGTGTCGTTGAAGCCCTTCCCGCAGTAGGGACACAGGTGCCGCTTCACCTCGCTGTGACACTTCAGGTGCCGGTTCAGCATCCGCTGGAACCCGAAACTCTTCTGGCACACGGGGCAGGAGAAAAGCTCCGTCCCCCCGGGGACCCCCCCGGGGACCGGGACCCCCCCCGGGACCCCCCCGGGGATGGGGATGCCCGGGGGGATGGGGGCACCCATGGGGCCCGATGGTACCTGCCGAGAGATGGGGAGGGAGGCATTAATTTGGGGACACCCCCCCGCCCCGGTCATGGGGACCCCCCAGCTCGGGGTCCCCCCCCAGCATCAGGGACCCCCCTGCACCTTGGGGACCCCCCCAGTTGTAGGGACACGCCAGTTTGAGGACCTCCCAATCACGGGGGCCCCCCCAGTCACAAGGACCCCCAACCACAGGGATATCCCACCTTGGGGACCCCCCCCCCCAGTCGCGTGGCCCCCTGTCATGGGGAACCCCCACCTTCGGGACCCCCAGCCCCAGGGAGCCCCCCCCACCTTGGGGACGCCCCACTTTGGGGACCCTCAGCCGTAGGGACACCCCACCCTAGGGACTCCCCCAGTCATGGGGGACCCCCAGGCACAAGGATGACCCCCCCCCCAGCTTAGGGACCCCCCCAGGCCCTGGGACACCCCAACGTGGGGACACCCAGGTCACGGCCCCCCCCAGGGTGTTCCCCCCACACATTTGGGGACCCCCCCCCTCCCCCTTACCTTGCCCTTGGGGTGCAGGAAGGGGCCGTGGGGGACGCGGGGGGCCGGGGGGGGCAACGTCATGTCGAGGGGGGACACGGGGGACGCGGGCGCCTCCCCCACCGCCGGCTCGGGGTCCCTGCGCAGGGGGCAGCCCCCCAGGCAAACTGGGGGGGGGGACAAGGGGGAAGGGGGGGACATACTGGTTGGGGAGGTTCTGCACCCCCCCCCCCCCGAAAATACCACACCCCCTAAATGAGCACCCACCATGGGACACCCCCCCCTCCCAAAATGTGACACGCCCCCCCCCCCCCCCCCCCGATGGGCATCCCCAGTGGGGACACCCCCCCCCCATGGCACCCTCAATGGGCGCTACCTAATGGGACCCCCCCCCCCAATGGGAACGTGACCAATGTGACCCCCCCCCCAAACGTGGCCCCCTAAATGGGCACCCCACAATGTCACCCCCCCAGTATGACCCTCCCCCCAATATAACCCCGTCATGCCCCCCACACACACACTGGGGAACCCCCAAATGTGACCCTCCCCCCAAATAACCCCCAAATGGGGATGGCCCCCCCCAATGTGTGACCCCCCCCCCAAACACACACAGCAGGGACCCCCTGAAATCCCAGGGCAGGAGGGGGGGGCCTTCCCTGCCCCCCCACCACCACCCCACCCCCGCCTTTTCGGGGTTCCCCCGACCGGTCGAGCGGCTCCGGCCGCGACACCCCAAATTACGGGTTTCCGGCGGGTGTCGCCCGCGTTGGCCCCGGGGGGGGGGACGCCACCACCCGCCCTCCCCCACCCCCATCCCCCCCCCGCTCCGGGGCCTGGCAGGGACCCAGGCGTCCGAGCACCCCAATAACCCCCCCAAAAAGGGGACCCTGGAGTCCGGACACACCAATAGCCCCCCCAAAAAGGGACCCAGGTGCCCGGACACCCCAATAACCCCCCCAAAAAGGGGACCCTGGAGTCCGAGCACCCCAATAACCCCCCCAAAAAGGGGACCCAGGAGTCCGGGCACACCAATAACCCCCCAAAAAAGGGACCCTGGAGTCCGAGCACCCCAATAACCCCCCCAAAAAGGGGACCCTGGAGTCCGAGCACCCCAATAACCCCCCAAAAAGGGGACCCCGGTGTCTGGGCACCCCAATAGCCCCCCAAAAAGGGACCCTGGAGTCCGGGCACACCAATAACCCCCCCAAAAAGGGGACCCAGGTGCCCGGACACCCCAATAACCCCCCCAAAAAGGGGACCCTGGAGTCCGAGCACCCCAATAACCCCCCCAAAAAGGGACCCAGGTACCTGGACACCCCAATAACCCCCCCAAAAAGGGGACCCTGGAGTCCGGGCACCCCAATAACCCCCCCAAAAAGGGGACCCTGGAGTTCGGACACACCAATAACCCCCCAAAAAAGGGACCCAGGAGGCCGGGCACCCCAATAACCCCCCCAAAAAGGGGACCCAGGAGGCCGGGCACCCCAATAACCCCCCCAAAAAGGGGACCCCGGTGTCTGGGCACCCCAATAGCCCCCCAAAAAGGGACCCTGGAGTCCGGGCACCCCAATAACCCCCCCAAAAAGGGGACCCCGGTGTCTGGGCACCCCAATAACCCCCCCAAAAAGGGGACCCCGGTGCCCGGACACCCCAATAACCCCCCCAAAAAGGGGCCCAGGTGCCCGGACACCCCGACCCCCCCCCCCTCCCGGACAGCCCGGGGGGGCCCCGAGGGGCGGCGGCCGCGTGGCTCCAGCCCCACCCGGGCGGGGCCGTCCCCCGACTCTGTCATTAAGGGGGTTAATCACCGCCCGGACGCCTGGGCCCCCCCCGGGGGGTAGGTTGGGGGGGGGGGGGGACACACGACACACACAGGGGTAAACAGGGCCCCCCCCCAGGGGGTAGTGCGGGGGGGGTGGGTGGAGGCTGCCTGGGTGTCGTGTGTCCCCCCCCAATCCTGGGTGTCCGTCCCCCCCCCCCCCAAATCCTGGGTCCCCCCCCAAAAACATGAGCCCCCCCCCCCCCCCCCCCCCGGGCGCCTGGGTTCCCCAAAAAAACTGTGTCCCCCCCCCAAACTCCCGGGGCCCCCTTGAATTCCTGGGCCCCCCCCCAAACACCTGAGTCGTGTCCGTCCCCCCCCCCCCAAGACACCTGAGTCCCCCCAAAACTCCTGGGTCCCCCCAAAATTCCTGGATCCCCCAAAACTCCTGGGTCCTCCCCAAACTCCTGGATCCCCCCGGGCTCCTGGATCCCCCAAAATCCTGGATCCCCCCAAAACTCCTGGGTCCTCCCCAAACTCCTGGATCCCCCCGTCACATACTGGGGACGTAGATCTCCGCCCGCTGCTCGTCCGGGAGCTCGCTCCAGTTGCGCTTGGCCGTGGCCACGCACGGCTTCTTCACCAGGAAGGCGCGGGGCATGGCCGCCCCCCGATCCCCGATCCCCCGCCGGATCCCCGCGACGGCGCCCCGGCCCCGAGCCCGACCGGCTCCACCAGCCCTCGCTCGAGACGATGCCGGATCACCGATCCCCGGCGGGTGTCGGCGCCGGATTCCCAGGTCCCCGGCTCGGTGTCGGCGCTGGATCCCAGATCCCGGCTTGGTTCCAGCACCGGATCCCCAGATCCTCGGTCGGTTTTGGTGCTGGATCCCAGATCCCCACTCAATTGTGATGCCAGAACACGAGGATTTGGTCAATAGCAGCGCCGGATCCCAGATCCCCGGTCAGTTTTGGTGCCGGATCCCAGATCCCCGGGCAGTTTTGATGCCAGAACACAAGGATTTGGCCAGTATCAGCACCAGATCCCAAATCCCCAAATCCCGGGCAGTTTGGGTGCCGGATCCCCAAGCTCTGGTAAATTTTGGGTCCAGTTCGCTGGTATTTGGTCAATCCCAGTGCTGGATGCCGGATCCCGGCTCAGTCTCAGCACCGGAACCCCAGATCCCCGGTCAGTTTTGGTGCCGGATCACAAGGCTTCGGGGGATTTCAGCGCTGGATCCCCAGATCTCGGCTCAGTCTCAGCTCCAGACCCCAGGTGTCGGGTCCCTTTCGGTGCCAGATCCCAGATCCGTGACGGCTTTGGGGCTCAAATCGCAGGTGTTTGGGCAGGTTCGGTGCTGGATCCCCGATCCCTGGTCAGTTTCAATGACAGATCCCCGATTCTTGGTCAATTTCCGGCCCAGATCCCACCGATTTGATCAGTTTCGGTGCCAGATCCTGGATTTTCGGTCAATTTCGGTGCCAGATCCTGGAATTTCGGTCGATTCCAATGGATCCCAAGTCGATCCCGTCACCGGATCTGGCACCTTCAGTCCATCCCAGCGCCCGATCCTGGCGCCGGCGTCAGCCTCGTGGCACCAAGGCCCAGTGTCACCGTCACCACACTGTCACCAGGACCCGGTGTCGCCAAAACCGGGTGTCACCGAGACCCAGCGGTGTCGCTGTCACCAAGACCCGGCGTCACCGTTGCCCGGCGTCACCGAAACCCACCGGCGTCACCGTCCCCGAGCCATGCGCTGCCACCTCAACGCCACCCTCCGTCGCCGGTTACAGGCTGCCGGTCGCTGTCGGTGGGGCCGGTTGTTGCCGGTTGAGCATCGCCGGTTGTGCCGCGCGGTGCCGGTTGTGCCGTGCGGTGCCGGCTGTGCTGTGCCGTGCCGGTTGTGCCGTGTGACGCCGGTTGTGGCGCGGCGGTTGTGGCGCGTGGGGCCGGCTGCGCGTCGCCGCCGTCCCGCCCCGGGGAGGTGTTGCCGGGACCGGCGGGACCGGTTGTGCCGGGGCCGGTGTCGGAGCCGGTCGGTCGGGCGCCACGTTGGGAAATAACGGGGAGCCCCCGCCCCGGCCTGGGGACGCGGGGGGACGCGGGGACATCCGTGTGGGGACGAGGGGACACGAGGGGACACGGGGATGTGGGGACGAGGGGACACGAGGGGACACGGGGTGATGGCGACGTTGGGACATGGGGACTTGGGGACGTCGCTGTGGGGACGTGGGGTCATGGGGACGTGGCGATGGGGGGACATGGGGACGCAGGGACATGGGTTGATGGGGACATCGGGATGTGGGGACATGGGGACATGAGGGGACAGGGGGTGATGGGGACACCAGGATGTGGGGATATGGGGACATCGATGTGGGGACATGGGGACATGAGGGGACAGGGGGTGATGGGGACACCGGGATGTGGGGACATGGGGGACGCAGGGGACACCAATGTGGGGACAGGAGGGGACAGAGGGTGATGGGGACGTTGTGGGGATGTGGGGACATGGGGACACCAACGTGGGGATAGGAGGAGACGTGGGATGATGGGGACACTAAGATGTGGGGACATCGATGTGGGGACGAGGGGAACGTGGGGACGTGAGGACATGGGGACACCGAGACGCGGGGACGTGGGGGACGCCAGTGCGAGGACACGGGGACAGGGGAGGGTGGGATGGGGAATGTCACGGGGATGTGGGGACGCTGACGTGGGGACGTGGAGGACACGGGGACGTGACGTGACGGGGGCACGAGGGGACACCAACGTGGGGACATGAGGGGACGGGGGGTGACGGGGACAGGGGACAAGGGAGTGATGGGGACACGGGGACCCCCTTCCCTCCCCCCCGGCCCCCCTCCCCGCGTGTCCCCAGACGCCGGGTCCCTGCCCAAGTCCCCCCCCCAGGGAACCCCCCCCGGGCCCCAGCGGGACGCGGGGACGCCCGGGAGGTGCCGGGGGAACCGGTGGCACCGGGACGGCCCCAGGGGAGGGACAGGCTGGGGGGGGGGGACGACACGCACCCGGACGCCTGGGCCCCCTGGAAGGTCTGGGGGGGGTCAGTGGGGGGGCCCCCCCGGACACCTGGGTCCCCTTGTGGGGGGCACCTGGATCCCCCGGGGGGGTGTCAATGAGGTCACCCAAACGCCTGGGTCCCCCGGGGGGGTTCTGAGGGGGGGTCAGCGGTGCCCCCCCCCCCCCCAGACGCCTGGGTCCCCTGGGAGGTCAGTGCCCCCCCCCCGGAGGTCTGAGTCCCCTGGGGGGGTTCGGGGGGGTCAGCGAGGTCACCCAGACCCCTGGGGGGTTCGGGGGGGTGGGGGGGGCTTGGCAGTGCCCCCCCACCCCGGACACCTGGGTCCGCTGGGGGGTCACCCGGAGGCCTGGGTCCCTCAGGGTGGGGGGGTCACCCGGGTTCCTCGGTCCCCTGGGGGGGTTCTGGGGGGAGGTCAGCGGTTCCCCCCCCCGCCCCGGACACCTGGGTGCTCCGTGCGGGGCGGGTGCGGGTGCCCGGGGCGGGGCGGGGCCGTTTTTTGGCGGAGGGGGGGGGGACGGGGGGGGGACGGGACACCCAGGCGTCCGTCCCGTCTTTCCGGCCCCGGTGGCCCCGGGGGGGGGCCGCGGGGGGGCCGGGGGACGCGGGGGAACCGGCCGGGCCGGGCCGTGACTCACCCCCGCCCCGGGGGACCCGGGCGGCCGGGTGGGACCCGCTGATGTCACGCCATAGGGGGGGGGGTATAGGGGCTATAGGGGCTCCAGGGGGGCTATAGGGGTCCGGGGGGGGCCACGGGGGCTATAGGGGCCCCACAGGGGCTCGGGGGAGGGGGGGGGGTTGTGGGGCTCATAGGGGTCTGTAGGGGTCTATAGGGGCTCTGGGGAGCCTGTGGAGCCCATAGGGGTCTATAGGGGCTCTAGGAGGGGTCTGTGGGGCCCATAGGGGGGTATAGGAGGGGGTCTGTGGGGCCCATAGGGGCCTATAGGGGGTAATAAGGCGGGGGGTGGGGCCCATAGGGTTCTATAGGGGGCTATAGGGGGGGTCTGTGGGGCCCATAGAGTTCTATAGGGTTTTATAGGGGGCTATAGCGGGGGTCTGTGGGGCCCATAGGGGCCTATAGGGTTCTATAGGGGGCTATGGGGGGGGTCTGTGGGGCCCATAGGGGTCTATAGGGTTCTATAGGGGGCTATAGGGGGGGTCTGTGGGGCCCATAGGGGCCTATAGGGGGTAATAAGGGGGGGGGTGGGGCCCATAGGGTTCTATAGGGGGCTATAGGAGGGGTCTGTGGGGCCCATGGGGTTCTATAGAGTTCTACAGGGGGCTATAGGGGGGGTCTGTGGGGCCCATAGGGACCTATAGGGGGTAATAAGGGGGGGGGGTGGGGCCCATAGGGTTCTATAGGGTTCTATAGGGGGCTATGGGGGGTGGGTGTGGGGCCCATAGGGGTCTATAGGGTTCTATAGGGGCCTATAGGGGGTGTGTGGGGGGTCTGGGCGGGGCAGCTCTGCGGCTCGTGACGTCACGCCGGCGTCGGAAGTGGCGGCGGCGGGGGGGGGGGGGGGGGTGGCCGACGCGTGACGTCACGTGCGCGCGGGGTCCGCCGGGCCATGGCGGGTCCGTGGGGGCGGCTCGCGGCGGCGCTGGGAACCCCCGGGGAGCGCGACCCCCCCGCCCTGCGCGCGCTCCGCCGGCCACGCCCCGCGCCGCGTCACCAGGTGCGCGAGGGCGACGGGGGAACACCCTTCCCCCCCCCCCCCCCCCCCCCCCCGGGACACCTGGGTCCCCTATGGGGGGGGCTGGGTTAGGGGGGGCCCCGAGCTCCTGGGTCCCTTATGGGGGGGGGGGGGGGGCAGACGCCTGGGTCCCTCTTTTGGGGGGGGGGGTTGGGGGGGGCACCCGAGCTCCTGGGTCCTCTACGGGGGGGGGGTGATTTAGGGTGCCCCGGGGGGGGGGTGGTGTCAGCGGGGTCACCCGGCCGCCTGGGTCCCCCTTTTGGGGGGCGGGGGGGGGGCACCCGAACTCCTGGGTCCCCTGGGAGGGGGGGGGGTGTGATTTAGGGTCCCCGGGGGTCGTCCCCCCCCCTTATTTCACGTGTGTTCCCCCCCCCCCCTCCTTTTTCAGACGGAGCTGCTGCTGCTGCTGCTGGAGTCCCCGCGGGAGCTGTGCGGGGGGGGGTCCCCGGAACGGGGGGGCAGCGTCGGGGGGGTGGGGGGGGCCCTGCTGAACCTGCTGAGCCTCCCCCCCGCGCCCCCCCCGGCCCCCCCCGCTCCCTCCTCCTCTTGGCCACCCTCACCTTCCTCTTGGCCGCGGGGGACGTGGGGGGGCGGCGGTTTTCGGGCGCTGCTGGTGGAAGGGGGGGTGGCGGGGGGGGCCCCGGCGGCGGCGGCCGAATGTCTGCGGGAGTTACGAAGGGCGCGGACGCCTGGGGGCCCCCCCGGACCCCTGGGTGTCCCCCCCAGGACGTCGGGGCCTGAGCCCGGACCCCTGGATCCCCTCCGGAGCCGGTACCGGGAGACCCCCGGGCTCCAGCCCCTGGCGCTGCTGGTGCTGGAGGAGGGACAGGGTGAGCGGGGGGGGGGGGGGGGGGGGGGGGCCGGGGGGGCACCCCGTGATGGGGGGGGGCGGGGGGGGATCCCGGTGGGTCCCCTGATGGTGCTGGGAAGGACCCCAGTAGATCCCACAGCGGTACTGGGAGGGATCCCAGTGGGTCCCATTACGGTAGTGGGAGGGATCCCAGCAGATCCCACAGCGGTACTGGGAGGGATCCCAGTGGGTCCCATTACGGTAGTGGGAGGGATCCCTGTAGATCCCACAGCAGTACTGGGAGGGATCCCAGTGGTCCCATTACGGTAGTGGGAGGGATCCCAGTAAATCCCACAGCAGTACTGGAGGGATCCCAGTGTGTCCCATTACGGTAGTGGGGGGAGGGATCCCAGTAGATCCCACAGCAGTACTGGGAGGGATCCCAGTGGGTCCCATTACGGTAGTGGGAGGGATCCCAGTAAATCCCACAGCAGTACTGGGAGGGATCCCAGTGTGTCCCATTACGGTAGTGGGAGGGATCCCAGTAAATCCCGCAGCAGTACTGGGAGGGATCCCAGTGTGTCCCATTACGGTAGTGGGAGGGATCCCAGTAGATCCCGCAGCAGTACTGGGAGGGATCCCAGTGTGTCCCATTACGGTAGTGGGAGGGATCCCAGTAAATCCCACAGCAGTACTGGGAGGATCCCAGTGGGTCCCATTACGGTAGTGGGAGGGATCCCAGTAAATCCCACAGCGGTACTGGGAGGAATCCCAGTGTGTCCCATTACGGTAGTGGGAGGGATCCCAGTAGATCCCGCAGCGGTACTGGGAAGGGATCCCAGTGGCTTCCATCATGGTGCTGGGAGGGATCCCAGTAAATCCCACAGCAGTACTGGGAGGGGTCCCAGCGGGTCCCATTATGGTAGTGGGAGGGATCCCAGTAGATCCCGCGGCGGTACTGGGAGGGATCCCAGTGGGTCCCATTACGGTAGTGGGAGGGATCCCAGTAGATCCCGCGGCGGTACTGGGAAGGGATCCCAGTGGCTTCCATCATGGTGCTGGGAGGGATCCCAGTAAATCCCACAGCGGTACTGGGAGGGATCCCAGCAGATCCCATTACGGTAGTGGGAGGGATCCCAGTGGGTCCCTTGGTGGTGCTGGGGGGGGATCCCAGTAGGTCCCATAGCAGTACTGGGAGGGATGGTCGTGCATCCCATAACGGTACTGGGAGGGATCCCAGTGGGTCCCATTGCGGTAGTGGGAGGGATCCCAGCGGATCCCGCAGTGGTACCAGGAGGGATCCCAGTGGGTCCCATCATGGTGCTGGGAGGGATCTTGGGGACCCCCACATTGCTCCTGGGAGGGTTTGGGGGTGTCCCGGGGGGAGATTTGGGGGATTCCCTCCCCCCGGCCCCCCCCCCCTGAACCCCCCTCCCGTCTCCCGGCAGATCCCCCTGATCCCGCCGCCCCCCCCCCGCGAGGCCGGGCCAGATCCCGGTGAGTCCCGCGGGGCCCGATCCTGGGGATTCTCCCCCCCCCCCCCCCCAAGATCCCCTGGGACCCCCACCCCTCCCCCGGGATCCCCCCCAGGGTGGCCCCCCCCCATCCAAGGGACCCCCCTCCAAATCCCAGGGTTGCCCCCCCCACCATGGGACCCTCACATCCCGCGGCCCCCCAAACCCCCGGGTTGCCCCCCCCCCCCACTCCGGCGACCCCGCAATCCCAGGCCCCCCACACCCCCCCAATCCCATGGCTGCCCCCCCAATTCCCAGGGCACCCCCCCAGTCCCAGGGTGCCCTCCTAAATCCCAGGGACCCCTCCCTAAATCCCAGAGTTGCCCCCCCCGGGCGACCCCTTCACCCCAGGGCCCCCCAAAACCCCAGGGACCCCCCCCCCCAAATCCCAGGGTGTCCCCCCCCCAAATCTCAGGGTTGCCTCCCCCATCCCACCCCCCCCATGGGACCCCTCACCCCAGGGCCCCCCCCACCCCCCCATTGCCACCCCCCCACAATTTCTGACCCCCCCTCTCCCCCCTGCAGCCCCCCCTCTGCCTTCCTCCTCACTCCGGCCGCCCGGGCCCAGCTCCTCCGCCATCGCCCCGGGGGGGGGGCCCTGGGGGGGCCCCCCCTTCCGCCACGGGGGACCCAGCCCCCCTCCACGCCACCCTCCTGGCGGGGGGGGGCGATTTGGGGGGGGTCCCCCCCCCCGCGTTTAGCCATTTTAGCCCAGCACCCCGCTTTGCCCCCCCCCTTACGCCTCTTCTACCTCCTCTGCTTATTAGAGGGGGGGGCCCTCAAAAAAAAAAGGGGGGGCCCCCTCCCCTCCCCCCCCGTTTCGCCGCCGCCCTTTTCCCGGGGGGACGGGACCCCCCCGAATTATTTTTACCCCGTTTGGAGGCGGCTTTGGCTTTTTGCCCCCGATGCGGGGAGGGGGAGCCCCCCCAAAACGGAGGGGGGGCCTTAAAAAAAGGGGGACCCTCCCCCAAAACGGGGGGGGCCCAGGGCTGGCTGCGGGGGTTGGTGGTTTCTCTGGGGGGGGGGCGGACCCCCCCGTTTTGTTTTGCCGGGCGGTGGCCGCCTACCACCGCCGGTTTGGGGGGGACTTGGGGGGCGAGGTGGGGGGGGGCGCGGAGAGGTTGCTGGGGGGGGGTCACCCCCGCCGCCCCCCCCCACGTGTTGGAGCTGGCGCGGGTTTTGGGGGGTCCGTTAGGGGGCGCCCTGCGGGGGCTGGTTTTCCGGGGTCCCCCTCCCCCCCCCGGCACCCCCCAACTTCGGGGGGTCCTCAAGGTGCTGACGGGCCCCCCCTCCCCCCCCCCCCGCCGCCGCGGGGACCCCCAGATTCGGGGCTACCTGCGGCGGGTGATGGCGGCCGAGGCGGGGGGGGGGAGCTGGGGGGGGGGGCAGGGGGTGCTGAGCGCCGCCGCCCCCCTCCTCCCCTCCTGGGGGTCCCCCCTTTTGCCCCCCCCGCCTTCGAACCCCCTTTCGCCTTCGGCACCCCCCGTTTTTTGGGGGGGGGACCCGGACGTGGGCGACCGCCTGCGCCTCCACGCCGCCCTGGCCGCCGCTTTGGGCCCCCCCAAACTGGCCGCCGTTTTGGGGACCCCCCCCCGCGGCTCCTCCTCTCCCCCACCCCCCCCAGAAGGGGTGGGGGCGGGGGCCGGCGAAGGCGGGGGGGCCCCCCCCACCCTCCTCCTTGCCCCCGCCCCCCCCTGCCGCCTGCTCTGCCTGCCCGCGACCCCCCCGCCTTTCCCTGCCCCCCCCGGGACCCCCCCGGACCCCCAGGGGTGGGGGAGGGCGGTGGCCACCAAGGGGGGGCCGGTGGCCATCAGGCTGCGCCTGAGGGTGGAGCTGCTCGGGGGGGAGCCCCCCCGCAGGAGAGACCCCCCCCGTGATGGCGGACCCCCCCCTTCCTTCGGGGACCCCCTCCCCCACGATTCCGGACCCCCTCCCCCCTCCTTATCGGTCCCTCCCCCCACCGCAGCCCCTCCCCCCCCCCTCCTGGCCCTCCAGCTGCGGGTGGGGGGCTGCCCCTCCCCCCCCCCGGCCGAGGGGCGCGTGGGGGGGCTGGGGGGGGGAGGGGCCGAGCTGACCCTCACCCTCCGCCCCCGCCGGCCCCCCCCCCCCCGCCCTCCCCGTCGCCGCCATCTTCACCCCGGGGCGGGGGGAGGGGGGGGGAGGAGGAGGAGGGTCCCTCCTCGCCCCCCTCCCCCCCCTCCCCCTCCCCCTGGGGCTCCAGCTGCGCCCCCTCGCCCTGCCCCCCCCCTGGGACCCCCCCCGCCGCCGCCGGGCTTTTGCCGCCATGTGGGGGGCGCTGGGGGGGAAGGGGGGACCCCCCGAAACCCGCCTGGTCCTCAACGCCGGGGGGGGCTCCCCTCCCCCCGCCCTCGCCCCCTTCCTGCTGGACGCCGGGGGGGGGGGGGCGGGGGGGGGCTGGGTGGCGGCGGCCGCCCTCCCCCCGCGGGGGGTGGTGCTGGTGAGGGGGGGGCGGGGGGGGGGCTGGGCCGAGGTGAGGGGGGGGCGCTGGGGGGGGTGCTGGCCCTGGCCCGCCTGCTGCGGGGGGAGGGGGAGGCGTGACGGGGCGTGTCGCGACACGGCGGGGCGTGTCGTGGTGTGGCAGGGCGTGGCAGGGCGTGTCACGACACGACGGGATGTGTCGGGGTGTGGCAGGGCGTGGCAGGGTGTGTCGCGACACGACGGGACGTGTTGGGGTGTGGCAGGGCGTGTCGGGACACGACGGGACGTGTCGGGGTGTGGCAGGGTGTGTCGGGACATGACGGGGTGTGACAGGGTGTGTCAGGGCGTGTCACGACACGACGGGGCGTGGCAGGGTGTGGCAGGGCATTTCGGGACATGACGGGGCGTGTCGGGGTGTGGCAGGGCGTGTCGCACCATGACGGGGTGTGACAGGGCATGACAAGGCGTGTCGGGGCGTGACAGGATGTGACAAAGCGTGTCAGGGCATGACGGGGCGTGACAAGGCATGGCGGGGTGTGACGGGGCGTGACAATGCGTGTCGGGACGTGACAGGGCACGTCGGGGCATGGCGGGGCATGACGGAGTGTGACATGGCATGATGGGGCGTGTCGGGGCGCGTCGGGGCGTGACATGGCATGGCGGGGTGCGACGAGGCCTGTTGCGCGGTGCAACGGCGTGTCCTGGCGTGTCGGGGCAGGACGTGGGCGCGACAAGGCGTGGCGGAGCGTGACAGAGCATGAAGAGGCGCGGCGAGGCGTGACGGGGCATGACGGCGTATGGCGAGGCATGACGGCGTACGATGAGGCATGATGGTGTATGACGAGGCATGATGGCGTACGACGAGGCATGATGGTGTATGACGGGGCATGACGGCGTACGATGAGGCATGATGGTGTATGACGGGGCATGATGGCGTATGGCGAGGCATGACGGCGTATGACGAAGCGTGACGGGGCGTGACGGGGCGTGTCGGGCTGTCACGGGACGTGTCGTGAACATGGGGAGCGCAGAGTCCGTGTCTGTCCGTCTGTCCGGCCCGGGGCGGGGGGCTGGGGGCGGGGACACACGGACATGGGGGTCTCAGGGGGACTCCATGGGGCTGGGGGGGGGGCCCTGTGGGGCTGGGGTGGGGGGCTGTTGGGGTCCCATGGAGGAATCTGTGGGGCTGGGGGGAGGAACGGGGTGGCCATGGGGACTCCATGGGGCTGAGGGAGGGATACGGGGCAGGGGGGGTCCCTGTAGGGCTGGGGGAGGACGTGGGGGCCCATAGAGGAATCTGTGGGGCTGGAGGGGGGTAATGGGGGGGCCATGGGGGGGTTCCATGGGGGATGTGTGGGGATGGGGGGGGGACATGGGGGTAATCTACGGGGATGGGGGTGCGTGGGGGGGTTCCTGTGGGGCTGGGCAGGGGGCATGGGGATCCCATGGGTAATCCATGGGTCAGGGTGTCCCTGTGGGGCTGGGGGGAGCCATGGGGGTCCTATAGAGGGATCTGAGGGGGGCCCTGTGGGGATGGGGGGGGAAAATGGGGGTCCATAGACAGATCTGTGGGGCTGGGGGGGTGGACATGGGGGTCCCGAGGGGAATCTGTGGGGCTGGGGGGGGGGAATATGGGAGGTCCTTGTGAGGCTGGGGGGGACGTGGGGGTCCCATAGAGGGATCTGTGGGGATGGGGGGGGAGGCCTCCATGGCGCTGGGGACAGACCCCGCCCAGAACTACAACTCCCATCATGCATCGCGCTCGCCCGTCACGTTTAACTTCCGGCGCAGTGGCTCTCCCTCCACTTCCGGTTCCGGCGCCGCCGCCATGGCGGCAGGGACGCGGCTGCGGGCGGCTCCCGGCGCGGCCCGGCCCCGGCTGCCGGTCCAGCTCCTGCCCTGCCGGGTGGAGCGCGACGGGCCCGCGCCCGTGGCCGCCTTCCTGCGTGTCCAGCCCGGCCCCGGAGGCGGTGAGCGACCGAGGGGGATTCCGGGACCTCGGGTGTGGGGGTAGGGGGAGGCTCTGAGGGGCTGTGATGGGAGGAGGGGGTTCCTGGGGGGCTGGAAGGGGCCTGGGGGGCACCGGCGGGGCTGAGGAGGGAGCCCGTGGTGCTTGGGGGGGGGGCGGCTGGGGGCTGTTGCGGGATGGGAGAGGGGGGAACCGGAGGAGCCCGTGTAGGGCTGACGTGGGGGTCTGTGAGGGTCTGGGGGGCCAGGATGGGAGAGCGCGGACCCGGAGGGGGCCTCTCGTGGGGTTGGGGGGGCAGGAGTTGGGGGTGTCTATGAGGCTGAGGGGGGTGTGTGGGGGAGGCTGCTGTGGGGCTCGGGTTGTGGGGTGGGGGGTTGTGGGGCACTCTATGGGGCTGGGTGAGCGGGGCTGTTTGGGAGGGGGCGCCATATGGGGCCGCTATGGGGCAGGTTTGGGAGCACTGAGTTCCCCCTTCTGGTCCCCCCGGCGTCTCCCCCCGACCCCCAGAGCTGTGGGCCTCCTTCCGGGGGCGGCGCATGGGGGGCCGGGAGCTGCCGCTGCCCCATGGCTACCAGGGGTTGCTGCTGCGGGAGGAGGAGCAACCCCCCTCTGGTAACGAGGGAGACCCCCAGGTGAGGCTGCCCCACATGTGAAGGGCAGAGCCCCCCCCTCCCCCGTGGTGTAGAGCCCCCCGTGCTGCTCCCCACATCCCTTTTTATGGGGCAGCTTGTGCCCCCCCCCCTTGCCCTGCGCTGATCTCAGACCTTTGTCCCCCAGGACCGGTGGGTGACGGTGACAGGGACCTTCGATGCCATCACAGACTGGGGCGCTGATGCTGTTCCTCCCCCCGGCGGGGGGCTGGCCCTGGCGCTGCAGTGGGGGCCCATCGCCCACGCGGTGAGTCCCGGGCACCAGGGGCTGCACTTGCGGGGCCAGGATGCCTGGGTCCTTGGGTTGGGGGTGTGGGGGGGGATCCAGGGTCTGCACCTGGGTGGCCTGGATGCTGTGGCCCACACTTATGGGGCCCGGATGGCTGGGACCGTGGGTGGTTGGGGCCTGGGATGTCCCCGTGTGTGCACTTGGGGGGCCTGGATATCTGGGTCCACGCTTGGGGGGCTCAAACGGCTGGCTCTATGGTGGAAGGAGGGCAGGGGAGGTCCCTGGGCCCACAGTTATGGGGCCCGAACGCCTGGGTCTGCCCCCCCTTCACCCTCTTCTCTCCCCCCAGATCCACGCCCCCGTCTCCGAAACTGAGGACAGCGGGGAGGAGGCGGAGCCCTGACAAGCCCCGCCCACTCGCGAAGCCCCTCCCAGGGGGCGGAGCATCTGTAAACCCCGCCCCCACCCCCCCCCCCCCCCCCAATAAAGGAGCCAGAGCCGAGACCCAGGTGACGATGTTTAATTACCGGCTGGGGGGTGGGTGGGTGGGGATGAGGGGGCGTGGCCTGAGTGGGTGTGGCCCCGGGGGGGCGTGGCCTCACCACTTGCCCCGTTTGCTCCAGTCCTTGGGGGTGAAGTGCAGGCACTTGGCGTCGATGCGCAGCACCCGCTTCAGCATCGCCCGCTCGTGGCCCTCCACGATGTCCTCCGACAGCGTCAGGATGTACTGGCCCTGCAGGGGGGCACCCAGGCGTCCGGGGAGGGGACCCCGACATCCACGAGGGGACCCAGGTGCCCAGGAAGGGGAACCCCGGCTTCCACGAGGAGACCCAGGCGTGCGAGACAGGGACCCTGCCCTCCAGGAGGCCCCCCACCCTTGATGCCCCCGAGGGTTGCGGTGCTCCAAAGGGGAGTTGGGGTCTCCCCCAGCCTTTTGGGGGACCCACGTCATCTCCTGTCCCCTTCTCCCAACCCAGGGGGACCACAGTGTCCGGGAGAGGGACCCTGATGTCCAGGAGGGGGACCTAGGTGGCCCCCCACCATGATGCCCCCGAGGGTTGTGGTGCTCCAACGGGGAGTTGGGGTCTCCCCAAGGCTTTTGGGGCACCCGGGTGGTCCCCAGGTGTCACCCAGGTGTCGGGTGGTCCCCTACCCCCCTCCCACATCCCAGGGGGACCCCAGCATCTGGGAGGGGCACCCAGGTGTCAGGGAGAGGGACCCTGGTGTCCAGGAGGGGGACCCAGGCATCTGGGTGCGCCCCCACTGTGATGACTCTGAGGGTTGTGGTGCTCCAAAGGGGAGCTGGGGTCTCCCCAAGGCTTTTAGGGGGACACAGGCGTGCTGGTGGCCCCCCCTCCCCCAGCCCAGGGGTACCCTGGCATCCACAAGGGGACCCAGGCATCCGGCTGGCCCCCCCACCACGATGCACCCATGGGTTGTGACGCTCCAAATGGGAGTTGGGGTCTCCCTGAGGCTTTTTGGGGGACCCAGGCATGGTGGTGGCCCCCCTCCCCCACACGCGGAACCCAGGCATGCCCTTGTCCCCCCTCCCCCATCCCAGGAGGACCCAGGCCTCCGGGTGCGCCCCCCCCCCCGCCATGATGCCCCCGAGGGTTGTGGTGCTCCGAGGTGGACTTGGGCTCTCCACAAGCGTTTTGGGGGGGACCCAGGCTTGGTGGTGGTGGTGGCTACCCCTTGCCCAACCCGGGAGAGCTAGGTGTGCCCCTGCCCCCCATCCCTCCCCCCGACCCCAGGGGGACCCCGGCGGCGGGGGGGGGACCCCGGCGGCGGGGGGGGGACCCCGGCGGCGGGGCGCACCTTGTAGTAGTTGATGAGGTTGAGGTACTGGAGGGTGGAGATGACGTCCTCCTTCTTGATGCTGGTGATCTCGCTGATCTCACTGGGGATGATGGGGGGGGGGATTTGGGGGGGCTGTGGGGGGGGGGAGGCACCCCAAGACCCTCCTCATTCCCCCCCCCCCCCCCCTTCCGTTCCCATCCGGGTCCCCCCGAGGCCCCCCCCCCACCCGCAAAGGAACCCCTAAAGGCTTCGGGAAGGGGGCGTGGCCTAGGAGATATGGGGCGGGGCTTAAGGGGGTGGGCGGGGCTTGGGGGTGGGTGGGGGCTTAAGGGTTCCAACCCTGTGCCCGGCTGGTGGGGGCGGGGCTTGTCCAGAGGGGGCGTGGCCTGAGAGAAGGTGGGGGTGTGTGTCCTGGGAAGTGGGCGTGGCTTCGGTCAGGAATAAACAAGGGGCGGAGCCTAAAGAAATGGTGCGGGGCTTAAAGGGGCTTGAATGGCCTGGGGCGGGGCTTAGTGCATGGGGGGCGTGTCCTCGGGAGGGGGCGGGGCCAGGAGGAGCAGCCAGTTCCCCAGTGGCTGGGGGGGTGTGGCCTTGGGGAAAAGGGAGGGGGCGGGGCTTTGGATAAAGGGGGCGGGGCTTCGAGGGGAGGGCGGGGCTCACTTGATGGTGATCTGGGGCCGCTCCCCGCCCTCGGCCTTCAGCCCCATGAGGATCTCCAGGATGGTCTGGGACCAGTAGCTGCGGTACGAGAGGAGCCCCAGGTCCGACAGCGGCTTCTCGGGGGTCCCCGTCTTCCCCTCCACCTTGGAGAGCTCGTAGCCTGCGTGGGGGGGGTGGGGGGGTGGCATGTGTGGGGCTGGACGGGGGCCACCCCACCCTGCCCCGCCCCTCCCCGCCCACCCCACCGAGGGGGTTTGGGGTTGCCCCCTCACCCCCAGGAGCCTCTGCAGGGTCTCGGGGGGCAGTTTGGGGTCTCCCAGGGGGGGTTTTGCTCCCTCTCAAGAAGGATTTGGGGGTCCACTGTTAAATTTTGGGGTGTCCTGGGGGAGTTGGCCCCCTGAGAGGGATTTTGGGGTCGTGTCCCACCCCCCACCCCCTGCCCACAGCGGGGTTTGCCCCACAGAAGGGGTTTGAGGTGGCTCCCCGCCTCCAGAAGGGTCTGCAGGGGCCCTGGGGGGCATTTTGGGGTTTCCCAGAGCATTTGGCCACCTGCCTGGGAGAGACTTCGGGGTCCCATGGTTATTTTGGGGTGTCTCGAGAGGGTCTGGTTCCCTGACAGGGTTTTTGGGGTCTCCCTGGGGTTTCCCTCCCCTCCCCAAACGGGGTTTGGGGTTGCCCCCCACCCCCAGGAGGCTCTGCAGGGTCCCCAGGGGGCATTTTGGGGTCTCCTCGGGGGTTTTGACACCCCCTGGGAGGGTTTTGGGGGTTCTCCAGTGTATTTTGGGGTGTCCCAGGGGGTGTTGGCCTCCTGAGAGGCTTTCTGGGGTCCCCCCCCGGGGGTTTTGGGGTCCCTTGGTGCATTTTTGGGGTACCCCAAGGAGGTGTTGACCTCCTGGGAAGCTTTTCAGGGGATTTTGGGGTCCCTCGAAGTAATTTTGGGGCTTCTGAGTGGGCGTTGCCTCCTCCCCCAAGGGCTTTCAGGACATTTAAAGGCGATTTTGGGGTCCCCAGGGGGATTATTTCCACAGCCCACCCCCCCCAGCTTTATCAGAGGAGTTTCAAGCGTCTCAATGGATGTTTGGGGAGGGAACAGCTGCCTTGGCGAGGGCTTGTGGGGGGGGTGTGTGTGTGTCACTGGGGGTTTTGGGGTGTCCCCAGGGATTTGGGGGTGTCCCTGGGGGGGGTGGGGGGGTGGAAATGCGGGGGGGTCGCTCACTGAACTCGATGAGCAGTTTGCCGTAGCCCCGACGCTGGTAGGGGGGGAGGGTGAGGATACAGGCCACGTTGTAATCCTCCGTCGACTCCTTCTCCTGCAATCGCCCCCCCCCCCCCGGCAAAATCAGCTGGGACCCCAAAACCCCCCAGGGGCGCCCCCAATTTTCCCTCCCCGCCCAGGGACCCCCCCTCCAACCCCTTCCCAGGGACTCCCCGGTTTCCCCCCGAACTCCCCCACTACTGTTCCCCCCCAGGGACCCCCCAAAACTCCCTGGGACCTCCCCCCTGCCAAATCCCCAGGCACCCCCAAAAGCCCCCCCAAGACCTCACCCTTGTGGGGGTCTCCCAAAAACCTGCTGAGCACCCTAAAATCCCGGGCACTTCCCACCTTCCCTTCCCCACCCCTCAAACCCCTCTGGGGACCCCCCCCAGATTCCTCCTGTCCCTCAGGGACCCCCAGGATTTTTGCCCACCCCCCAAAACCCCCCCACAGGACCCTTCCCTACCCTTTTAATCCCCCCTCCCTTACCCCAGGCCCTGCCCCCCCGACCCGTCCCCAGCCCCCCAAGCTCCCTACGACCCTTCCTCCCCCAGGGCTCCCCCACATCCCCTCCAGCTCCCCCCAAACCCCCTCAAAGCCCCCTTTTAACCCCCCCCCCACGCCCCCCCAGGCCCTCCCCCCCCGACCTTGGAGAAGTAGCCGACGATGTGGAAGCCCTTGCAGTCGTACTCCGTCATGACGTAGAAGAGAAAAGGGTCGGTGTCGTAATACAACGTCTTGTGGTCCAGGAAACACTTGGCCAAGAGGCAAAGGTTCTGGGAATAACTCTGGGGGGGGGGGGGGTGTCAGTATTTAGGGGAACCCCCCCAGGACTCCTCTGCCGCCTAGGACACCCCCTGCCCCCCAGTCCCACTTTACCTTGTTCTTGCGGCCGTCGATCTCGAAGAAGGAGATGGTGCCTTTGCGATAGATCTCGTTGCCCGGGGGGTGTCGCAGGTCGCATTTGGTCTGGGGGGGGGGCCAAAAAAAAAAGGGGGGGGGGTGAGGTGTGAATTGGATCCCTGGGAAGGGTAAATTGTGTGTGTGGGGTTGTCTGAGGGGGGGTTAAATCTGCCCTGGAGGGCGTCAGTGTTACCCCGGTGGGGGCAGATCAACCCCTGGGGGGGTCAGTGTTATCCTGGGGGTCCCTGAGCTTCCCCGGGGGGGTCCCCAATCCGCCTTGGGGGGTTCAGTGTTACTACAAGGGGTTCAGTGCCCCCCCAGACCACCCCACGGAGGGCAGATCCACCCCAAGGAGAGTCCCCAGTCCCTTTGGGGGGGTCACTAATCCCCCCAGGGGGGTCCCCAATCCATCCTGAGGGGGCTCAGGTCTGCCCTGGGGGGTTCAGTGTTACCCCAAGGGGTTCAGTGCCCCCCCCAAACCACCCCAAAGAGGAGAGATCCACCCCACAGAGGGCAGATCCACCCCAAGGAGGGTCCCCAATTGCCCCGGGGGGGTCCCCAATCCGCCTTGGGGGGTTCAGTGTTACCCCAAGGGGTTCAGTGCCCCCCCAAACCACCCCACGGAGGGCAGATCCACCCCAAGGAGAGTCCCCAGTCCCTTTGGGGGGGTCCCCAGTCCCCCCGGGGGGGGTCCCAAGGGTGGCGGGGGGGTCCCTACCAGGTGTCGCTGGAGGCAGCGCAGGCTGTGGCCGTACTTGAGGCAGAACTCGCAGAGGTAGAGGACGGGCAGCGCCGTCAGCTCCTGGGGGTAGGGGGAGAAGTACCAGGGCTTGAGGCGGTGCCGCCCCAGCTCGATGCACTCGATGTTCTTCATGCGGGTGACGATGTCGTCGTGGCTGCGGTCCGACACCAGGCTGCCCGTCATCCGCGGCGCCGAGGGGGCTCCGTCCGACGAGTCTTGGGAGTCCTGGGTCGGGGGAGGAGGGGGTGGAAATCGGGGTTACCCCCGTCCCTGAGACCTTCCTGCCCACCTGAGCCGCGCTTCTGCCTCAGTTTCCCTGCTTTAAGGTTGGTTTCGTTCCCTTCTCTTCCTCTGGGTCCCTTCTCCTGCCTCAGTTTCCCCATTTCCAGGCTCCTTTTCCCCATTCCTGCCCCAGTTTCCCCAGTTTAAGGTGAGTTTTTCTCCTTTCTCGGCCCCGTTTCCTCTCTCCTGCCCCAGTTTCCCCATTTCCAGAGTGTTTCTGCTCTCCCCTGCCCCAGTTGCCCCAGTTTAAAGGTGGGTTTCCTGTTTTTTCTGGCCTCGTCTCCCCTCTCCTGCCCCAGTTTCCCCAGTTTAAGGCTGTTTCTCCCCTTCCCTGCCCCAGTTTCCCCAGTTTAAGGCTGTTTCTCCCCTTCCCTGCCCCAGTTTCCCCAGTTTAAGGCTGTTTCTCCCCTTCCCTGCCCCAGTTTCCCCAGTTTAAGGCTGTTTCTCCCCTTTCCTGCCCCAGTTTCCCCAGTTTAAGGTTGGTTTCCTTCCTTTTCCTTTCTCTGGTTCCCCTCTCCTGCTCCAGTTTCCCCATTTCCAGGGTGTTTCTCCTCTCTCCCGCCCCAGTTTCCCCGGTTTAAGGTTGGTTTTCATCCTTTTTCTGGTGCCATTTCCCCTCTCCTGCCCCAGTCCCCCCAGTTTAAGGCTGTTTCTCGCCTTCCCTGCCCCAGTTTCCCCAGTTTAAGGCTGTTTCTCGCCTTCCCTGCCCCAGTTTCCCCAGTTTAAGGCTGTTTCTCCCCTTTCCTGCCCCAGTTTCCCCAGTTTAAGGTTGGTTTCCTTCCCTTTCCTTTCTCTGGTTCCCCTCTCCTGCTCCAGTTTCCCCATTTCCAGGGTGTTTCTCCTCTCTCCCGCCCCAGTTTCCCCGGTTTAAGGTTGGTTTTCATCCTTTTTCTGGTGGCCCTTCCCCTTTCCTGCCCCAGTTCCCCCAGTTTAAGGCTGTTTCTCCCCTTTCCCGCCCCAGTTTCCCCAGTTTAAGGTGGGTGAAGTTTTTTCCTGGCCCCGTTTCCCCTCTCCTGCCTCAGTTTCCCCGTTTCCAGGGTGTTTCTCCTCTCTCCGCCCCAGTTTAAGGTAAGTCTCCTCCTTTGTCTGGCCTCGTTTCTCCTTTCCTGCCCCAGTTTCCCCAGTTTAATGTTGGTTTCTCTCCTTCTTCTTCTCATTTCCTCTTTCCTGCCTCAGTTTCCCCATTCCCAGGGTGTTTCTCCTCTCTCCCGCCCCAGTTTCCCCAGTTTAAAGGTGGGTCTTCTCCTGTTTCTGCCCTTCTTTTCCCCTCTCCTGCCTCAGTTTCCCTATTTCCAGGCTCCTTTTCCCCCCTCTCCTGCCTCAGTTTCCCCGTTTCCAGGCTGTTTCTCCCCCCGTCCCCCCCCTCTTTGCCCCCGGCCCATGGGAGCTGGGCAGCCCCATCCCCCCAGTGTCCCCCCCTGCCTCCATGTCCGCCCCCCCGTGTCCCCCCCACCTCGTCGGTGCCCAGACAGGCCGATTTCCTCTTGCGTCCCGGCTGGGCGGCCACTGCCCGGCGAGCGGAGCCGTTCTGCAACGAGGGGGGGTCAGCAACGTCCCCGCCACCCCCCCCCCAGGGCCTGGGGACCCCCCCCGAGGGGCTGGGGACCCCCCCAGTGGCCCTAAGACCCCCCCCCCCGCCCCCGGGTTTGGGGACCCTCCCAAGGGATGGGAGCCCCTCCCCAGGAGTCAGGGGACCCCCCCAGGGTTTGGAGACACCCCCAAAGTACTGGGGACAACCCCCCCCAGCAGTCAGCCCCCCCCCAAGGGACAGGCAACCCCCCGAGGGAGTGCGTTCGGGGGCTACTGGGAGGGCTGGGGGGGGTTACTGGGAAGGGGGGGTTGCTGGGAGGGGTTACTGGGAGGACTGAGAGGGGTTATGGGGAAGAGGGGGTTACTAGGACGAGCTACTGGGAAGGGGGGGGTTACTGGGAGGGCTGGGGGGGGTTACTGGGAAGGGGGGGGTTACTGGGAGGACTGGGGGGGGCTACTGGGAAGGGGGGGTTACTGGGAGGGGTTACTGGGAGGGCAGGGGGGGGTTACTGGGAGGGCTGGGAGGGTTACTGGGAGGGGTTACTGGGAGGGGGGGGTTACTGGGAGGGCTGGGAGGGTTACTGGGAGGGGTTACTGGGAGGGCTGGGGGGGGTTACTGGGAAGGGGGCCGTTGCTGGGAGGGGTTACTGGGAGGACTGGGGGGGTTATGGGGAAGGGGGGGTTACTGGGAGGACTGGGGGGGGTTACTGGGAAGGGGGGGGTACTGGGAAGGGGGAGGGGGTGCTCCCAAGGGGCACTTGTGTTAATAAGCGGTTACTGAGCAATTAGTGTTTGGTTACTGGTGTTACTGGTTAGTTACTGGTGTTACTGGTTGGGTACTGGTTAGTTACTGCTGCTTCCAGTTAGTGAGTCGTTGGTTACTGGTTGTTTACTGGTGTTACTGGGTGTTTTATCGTTTTTCCCGAGAGGCTACTGGTTTTACGGGGCAGTACTGGGGAACGATTGGTGCGACTGGGATTGTCCCAGTTGCTACTGGTGCGAACGCGAGGTCGCCACCGGCCGCGTACTGGTGTTACTGGGAAGCCCCGCGCTCACCTGGGGGAAGACGGAGGCCTGCGAGGTCTCGGTGGCGGCGGGGACGGGGGTGGCGGGTGACACCACCTCCACCTTCCGCTTCTGCAAGGACACCAGTCGGTCCCTCCCAGTCCCTCCCAGTAAGGCCCAGCCCTGCTGCTGGGGGGGCAACTGGGAGCAGGAAGAGGCTCTGTTGCCCCTCCCCAGTGCTCCCAGTATCACCCCAGTGCTCCCAGTATCACCCCAGCAGCCCCCCCCCGGTGCTCCCGGTAGCCCCTGGGTGTCCCCAGTATCACCCCAGCAGCCCACCCCCGTGCTCCCGGTAGCCCCTGGGTGTCCCCAGTATCATCCCAGTGCTCCCAGTAGCCCCTAGAGGTCCCCAGTATCACCCCAGCAGCCCCCCCCGGTGCTCCTGGTACCCCCTGGGTGTTCCCAGTATCACCCCAGTGCTCCCAGTATCACCCCAGCAGCCCCCCCAGTGCTCCCAGTATTGCCCCAGTAGTCCCTAGAGGTCCCAGCAGCCCCCACCCCCCACCCCCAGTGCTCCCAGTATGGCCCCAGCACAGCCACGGGGATGGGGACACCTGGCTGGGGAATGGGGGCAGCGGGGGCCGTGGGGACAGTGATGGGGACACTGGGGTGCTGGGGAGGGACACGGTGGGGGGGGACCATGGGGACAGAGACCTAAGGGGGATGGGGACAGACCCAGGGACCAAGTGGGGACGGGGACAGCAGAGGGGACCGGGACAGGCACAATGATGGGGACCCTTTGGGGACGGGGACAGGGACAGGGACCCACTGGGGACAAAACCAGACACCCGCTGGGGACAGGGACAGTGACGGGGACCCCTTGGGGACAGGGACAGGGACCATCTGGGGACACGGATGGGGACCAGTTGGGGGACAGGGACCTGTTGGGGACAAAACCAGACACCCGCTGGCGACAGGGATGGTGATGGGAACCCTTTAGGGACGGGGACAGTGACCCGTTGGGGACAAGAACCCCTTGGGGACAAAACCAGGGACCTGTCAGGGACAGGGACAATGGCAGGGACCCTTTGGGGACAGGGATGGGGACCCATTAGGGACAAAACCAGACACCCGCTGGGGACAGAGATGGTGATGGGGACCCGTTGGGGACAGGGACCCACCGGGGACAAGAACCCCTTGGGGACAAAACCAGGGGACCCGTTGGGGACAGGGACCCTTTGGGGACAGGGATGGGGACCCACGGGGAACAAAACCAGACACCACTGGGGACAGAGATGGCGATGGGGACCCATTGGGGACAGGGACAGTGACCCATTGGGGACAAGAACCCCTTGGGGACAAAACCAGGGACCTGTTGGGGACAAGTTCAGTGACAAGGACCCACTGGGGACAGGGACCCGTTGGGGACAGGGACGGGGACCCGCTGGGGACAGGGACCTGTTGGGGACAAAACCAGGCACCCACTGGGGACAGGGACAGTGATGGGGACCCGTTGGGGACAGGGACGGTGATGGGGACCGTTTGGGGACAGGGACTGTTTGGGGACAGGGATGGGGACCCACGGGGGACAAAACCAGACACCACTGGGGACAGAGATGGCGATGGGGACCCATTGGGGACAGGGACAGTGACCCACTGGGGACAGGGGCGGGGACCCACTGGGGACAAGAACCCCTTGGGAACAAAACCAGGGACCTGTTGGGGACAAGTTCAGTGACAAGGACCCGCTGGGGACAGGGACCTGTTGGGGACAGGGACGGTGACGGGGACCCGTTGGGGGACAGCGATGGTGACAAAGCCCCTCCAGAACCAGGGGCTGCCATGACGGGGGGGGATGGGACCGGGGGCAGGGTGGGGGGGGGGGCCACCACGGGACCTGTCAGGGGACGCCCTGGGGACAGTTGGGGACCCTGGGGGTTACCGTGGGGCGCTGGCCGCCGGGCGGGGGGGCCGGGGGGGGCTCGGCCTCGCTCTCCTTGGGCAGGTGAAAGCGAAGGGTGATCTGAACCGGCACCGGCACCGTCCCTGTCCCCGACCCCGGTGGCCCCGGTGGCCCCGGCAAGCTCTTCCCGCTGGCGGGGGCCGCCGGCAGCGCCAGGTCCAGGCTCTTCCTCTGCGCCGGGAGGAAGAGGAGGCGTTTAGGGGGACGTGGGGGGGACGCGGGGACGAAGCCACCGCGTGGCTTTGGGGACAAACCCAAGGGCGGTGGCCCCCCCCGAGCCGGGAATCCCCTCCCCACCCCCGCCCCTGCCGCTTTGTCCCCGGTGGATCCCCGGTGTCCCTTCCCCGGGTGGCAGGGATGTCCCCAAGGTCCCCTAAGGGGGGGTTGGGGATGTCCCCGAGGTCCCATAAGGGTCCCCAAGGTCCCACAGAGGGGTGGGGGATGTCCCCAAGGGTGTGGGGTGGCCCCCGGGGGTGGTGGTGGTGCTGGGGGGGTGTCTGGGGATGTCCCTTGGGTCTGGGTGTCACCACCGCCCCCTCCCAGGGGTGTCCCCAGGGTTGGGGGTGACATGGGGGTGGCCCTTGACTCTGGGTGTCCCCAACAGCTCCTGGTGTCCCCACGGGACCCGGGAATGTCCCCCCCGCCACGGGGGGAGGCTGGGCGTCCCCACTCCCCCCCCCGAGGGAGTCTGGGGATGTCCCTCGGCTCCGAGTCTGTCCCCAATGGCTCCGGGTGTCCCCTCCTGGCTCCAGGGCTGTCCCCTGGCCATCACGTCCCCACGGGGCCGTCCCCTGTCCCTGGTGTGTGTCCCCAGGGCTGGCTCCTGTCCCCACGCTGTCCCTCGTCCCTGATGCGTCGTGTCACCCCCCCCCCCGAGCTGTCCCGTCCCTGGTGTCCCTCTGGGATTGTCCCCCGTCCCTGGCGTACCCTCCACAAGGCTGTCCCTTGTCCTTACGCTGTCCCCTGTCCCTGGGGTGTCTCCCTGGGGCTGTCCCCACTGTCCCCACACGGCTGTCCCCTGTCCTCACGCTGTCCCTCGTCCCGAGTATTTGCCTCCCTGGGGCTGTTCCCGGTCACTGCTGTGTGTCCCCAGGACTGTCCCCGTGCTGTCCCTGGTGTCCCCCCAAGGCTGTCCCCTGCCGCCACACTTCCCTGTCCTACTGCGTGTCCCCAAGGCTGTCCCCTGACCCCGCTGTCCCCCCTGTGCTGTCCCCTACCCCTCGCTGTCCCCTGTGCTTAGTGTCCCCCTGTGACAGTGCACAGTCCCCACGCTGTCCCTTATCCCTCGTACGTGTCCCCAGTGCTGTCCCTGGTGTCCCCCCCACGGCTGTCCCCATAGCTCCCCACGGCTGTCCCCATGCTGCCTCTGGTGTCCCCCACATCTGTCCCCTGTCCCTGGTGTCCCCTACAGCCCCCCCCCCCAGCTGTCCCCTGTCCCCACGCTGTCCCTGGTGTCCCCTCAAGTCCGTCCCCTGTCCCTGGTGTCCCCCAGGGCCACTTTCTGTCCCCACCTCCCCTCCATCTCTCGCCCCAAACTACAACACCCCTCCCCAGATCGCCCCCCCTCTCCCCGGGACCTGTCCCTCCGCCATGTCCCCAAGCTGCCCCCGATGTCCCCAAGCTGTCCCCTCACCGGGTCACGCTCAGGGGAGCCGGGCCGGGAGCCGGGCAGCCCGTTCTTGGTGGGCGTCTTGGCCTCCTTCCGCGGCACCTGCACCCGCTTCAGGTCCAGCCGGTCGTGGGTCACCCATTCGTCCAGCCGCTTGTTGACTGGGGACACCAGGGAGGGGGCACAGGGTGACGATGGCATCCCCATGTCCCCCCATAGCTCCTTCCTGGGTCCGCCCCCCGCCCCCCCGTAGCCCTTCTGCATCCCCTCGTAGCCCCTCTGTGTCCTACTGCAGCCCCTCCCCGTCCCCACCCTGCTCTGGGGACACTGGGAGGGACACATGGGGGTGACAGGAGGTTGCTGGCACCTCTAGGACCCCCCCCCCCCCGCCATGTCCCCTTCGTGTCCCCCCATAGCCCCTCCGTGTCCCTGCCCCACACTTGGGGACACCAAGGGACACACATATGGGGTGACGGGGGGGAACGGTCACCGCTAGAACCCCCCCATGTTCCCTTTGTGTCCCCACCCCACTCCTGGGGACACCAAGGAACATTGAGGGGGTCACATGGGGTGACGGGATGGCAACTGTCACCCCCAGAACCCCCCCCCGTCCCCTCCATGTCCCCCCCACAGCCCCTGAATGTCCCTTCTGCGTCCCCTTGTAGCCCCTCCACGTCCCCACCCCACTCCTGGGGACGCTGGGGAGGACAGCGGGTGACAGAGGGGAGGCACTGGCGTCCCCAAGCCCCCTCTTTGTCATCCGTGTTCCCCCCCCCAGCCCCTCCATGTCCCCCTGCAGCCTCTCTGTGACCCTGCCCTGCTCTTGGGGACACTGGGGGGGGGGTGTCAGTGGCACCCCCCAGTCCCCCATAACCCTGCCACGTCCCCTCCGTGTCCGCCCTGAAGCCCCTCCATGACCTTGTCCCACACGGGGGGGGGACGCTCAGGGTGACGGCAGGGGGGGTGCTGGCAGCCCCCAGCCTCCCCATAACACCTCTATAGCCCCCCCCCATGTCCCCTCTGTGTCCCCCCCCATAGCCCCCTGCCCCTGAGGACACTAAGTGGGGGGGCACAGGGTGACAAAAGGGGTGCTGCCACCCTCAGGGCCATACCCCCCCCCTCCCATAGTCCCTCCGTGTCCCCACCCCACCCTTGGGAACACTGTGGGGGGGACACACAGAGGGTGATGGGGTGGGGGGGTGTGTGCTGACACCCCATGCCTCCCCCCGTAGCCCCTCTGTGTCACCCTGCAGCCGCTCTGTGTCCCCCCCCCCGCCCTTGGGGACACAAGGCGGGAGGGGGGGTGTGCCCCCTCCGTCCCCGTGTCCTCCCCCCGTGTGTGTCCCCCCCGTGTGTCCCCCCCGTGTCCCCGTGCCCCCCCACTCACAGTCGATGTAGTGGACGTAAAACAGCTTTCTCCCGCTGATGTCCTTCACGCTCAGGATCTCGGCCAGCGCTGGGGTCGGGGAGGGGGTGTCACCACCCCCCTTTTGGGGACAGTCCCCCCCCCCCCCCCGGGGACACCCAAAACCCCCTTGGGAACCCCCCCCGACACCCCCCCTCCCCAGCCTGGGCTGTGCCCCAAACCCCCCTCTTGCCCCCCAGAATGTCCCCCACCCCCAAACGTCCCCAAACAGCCCTGGGGACCCCGCGGTTCCCCCCCCCCCCCCCCCAAAACCCCCTTGGGACTCCCTGATCCCCCCCGCCACAGGCCCCGCCCCTCCCCGCAGACCACGCCCCCTCCCCAAAGCCCCGCCCCTCTCCAAAGCCCCGCCCCTCCTCACCGATCCCCCCCTCCCCTCCTTCCCTCTCCAGGCCCCGCCCCTCCCTCTCCACCCGGGCCCCGCCTCTTCTCCCAGGCCCCGCCCCTTCTCCCAGCCCAGCCACTCAGGCCCTGCCATCGTCTCACAAGCCCCGCCTCCTCCCTTCGCGCCACCCCGCCCCTCCGCGCAAGCCACGCCCCCTTCCCCCGCCCCTCCGTCCAGCCCCCGCCCCCTCCAAGCCCCGCCCCCCGCTCACGCCACTCATCCTCGTTGTCCTGGTTACGGCGCAGGACGGGCAGGCGGCAGCCCTCGGACACCTCCCCCTGCCGGGTTGGTGGGGGGGGAAGGGGGGCAGCGTCAGCCCAGGAGGGTCCGGGGAGACCCGAGGGATCCCCCCGACCCGGGGAGGGTCCCCGTTTGCCCCCTCCCCGCCCCCCAACTCACCACCTCCGCCATTCTCCCGGCCTCCGCTTCCGGGCCGCCGGACCCACTTCCGGCATTTGGCCCACGCCCCTTCCTGCTCCTCCGGGGGAAGCGAGGAGGCCACGCCCCCTTTCTCCCCGCCCCCCCCCCCGGCGCGTGCAAAAGAAGGGGGCGGGGCCTTCCCGGCAGCCCCGGTGACGTGGGGCGGCGGCGCTTCCGCAAGCGGCGGCGCGATCGTGTCGCCTCCCCCGCCGCCCCCCCCCCCCCCCCGCCCCCCCCGGTGGCCCCGGGATCCCCCCCCCACCCCCGGTGTGTGTGTGTGCACGCCCCCCCCCGCCATGGAGGACGGTGAGTGCCACCCCCCCGCCCTGCTTTTGGGGGGGTTTCCCCGCTTTTTCCTCCCCCCCCCCGTCAGAGGCGGCGGAGGCCGTCAGTAGGTTCCAGGGTTAACGCGGGAGCGAGGCCGCTTTAAGGAGGGTGGGGGCACGTTAAAAGTGGCGGGTGGGGGTGGGGGGGGGCGGGGGAAGGGCTTTGGGGGGGGCCCCCGCCCCTTAACGTCACCCCCCGCCCCTCTTTTTGTCACCCCCAGTGACCCCCCCGGATTTTCTGCCCTTCCTCCTGCAGCAGGACTGGGGTGCGCAGGGTGAGTGCGGGGGGGGGAGGTGGTGGGGGGGGGTGTCTCAGCCGGGGCCTGGGTCCCCTGAGAGTGGGGGGGGGTGGGGGGTGTCTCACCCGCGCGCCTGGGTCCCGGCAGAGCCGGGGGGGGCCGCCCCCTTCGTGGAGATCCTGGAGCAGCCGAAGCCGCGGGGGATGAGGTTCCGCTACAAGTGCGAGGGGCGCTCGGCCGGCAGCATCCCCGGGGAGCACAGCACCGACACCACCAAGACGCACCCCACCATCCGCGTGAGTCCCCCAGTATAAACCAGTATGAACCCGCGCCAAACCCCCTGCCGCGCACCCTTCGCCCCCTCCTAGAGACACCCCCCCCCCCAGCGCCCCCATCCCCAGGAAGCTCATCACACACCCCCCCCAAACTCCCCCCCCCCCCCCCCCCATCCACTTAACCCTCCCAGTATAAACCAGTATAAACCAGTACGTTTTTCCTTACCCCAGGTGAACAACTACCAGGGCCCGGGGCGGGTGCGGGTGTCGCTGGTGACGAAGGAGCCCCCCCACCGCCCCCACCCCCACGAGCTGGTGGGCAAGGACTGCCGGGACGGCTACTACGAGGCCGAGCTGCCCCCCGAGCGCAACATCCACAGGTGCCGTCCCCCCCCCCGGCCCTGCACGCGCGGGGACCCCCCAAATATATGGGGTGTGTCGTGTCCCCCCCCCCAAGACTCCTGAGTCCCCCCATTTACGGGTTTCCCCCCTCCCCCCAGACCCCTGGGTCCCCCAATATATGTGGTGTCCCCCCCCAATGACTGGGTCTCACCAATATATGGGGTGTCCCCCCCCAGTGACTGGGTCTCGCCAATATATGGGGTGTCCCCCCCCCCAGGACACCTGGGTGTCCCCCCCCCAGACCCCTGGGACCCCCCAATATATGGGGTGTCCCCCCCCAATGACTGGGTCCCTCCAATATATGGGGTCTCCCCCCCCCCCAGGACACCTGGGTGTCCCCCCCCAGACCCCTGGGTCCCCCAATCTAGGGGGTCTCCCCCCCCCAGGACACCTGGGTGTCCCCCCCAGACCCCTGGGACCCCCATTTATGGGTGTCCCCCCCCAGACCCCTGGGTCCCCCAATCTAGGGGGTCTCCCCCCCCCAGGACACCTGGGTGTCCCCCCCCCCAGACCCCTGGGACCCCCATTTATGGGTGTCCCCCCCCCCAGGCCCCTGGGTCCCCCAATATAGGGGGTCTCCCCCCCCCAGGACACCTGGGTGTCCCCCCCAGACCCCTGGGTCCCCCCATTTATGGGTGTCCCCCCCCCCAGGACGCCTGGGTGCCCCCCCCCAGACCCCTGGGTCCCCCAATATAGGGGGTCTCCCCCCCCCAGGACACCTGGGTGTCCCCCCCAGACCCCTGGGTCCCCCCATTTATGGGTGTCCCCCCCCCCAGGACGCCTGGGTGCCCCCCAGCCCCGGACGCCTGGGGGACCCAGGCGTCCGGGGCTGGGGGGCACCCAGGCGTCCTTGGGGGGGGGGGGGGAACACGACACCCCTCCAGATCTGTGGGGCCTGACCCTTTTCGTTTTGGGGTCAGTTTCCAGAATTTAGGGATTCAATGCGTGAAAAAACGGGAGCTGGAAGCGGCCCTGGCCGAACGGATCCGCACCAATAACAACCCCTTCAACGGTACTGGGAGTTACTGGGAACACTGGGAGGAGGCCGGCGGGGGGGGTGGGGGGGTGGGGGGGGGCGGTTGCTGGGGGGGGGCATTGGGAGTTACTGGGAGGGTTTTGGGGGGTACTGGGAGTTACTGGGAGCGCTGGGAGGGGGGCACTGGGAGGGGGAGGAGGGGTTTCTGGGGGGCATTGGGAGTTACTGGGGGGGTTACTGGGAGGGACCAGGGGTTACTGGAGGGGGTTGGGAGGGTTACTGGGAGCACTGGGGGGTCCCTGAGGGTGCTGGTGGTGTTACTGGTGGTTACTGGGAGCACTGGGGGGTCCCTGGGGGTGCCGGAGGGGGGTTACTGGTTGTTACTGGGAGCACTGGGGGGTTCCTGAGGGTGCTGGTGGTGTTACTGGTGGTTACTGGGAGCACTGGGGGGCTCCTGGGGGTGCCGGGGGGGGTTACTGGTTGTTACTGGGAGCACTGGGGGGTTCCTGGGGGTACTGGGGCTGTTACTGGTGGTTACTGGAAGCACTGGGGGGGCTCCTGGGGGTGCCGGTGGTTCCTTGGGGTGCCAGGGGGGTTGCTGGGGTTGCCGGGGGCTGTTACTGGTGGTTACTGGGAGCAGCAGGGGGGTGGTTCCTGGGGGGTGCCGGGGCGGTTACTGGTGGTGACTGGTGGTGACTGGTGGCGGGTGTCCCGGCAGTGCCGGCGGAGCAGCGCGGGGGCGAGTACGACCTGAGCGCGGTGCGACTCTGCTTCCAGGTGTGGGTGCGGGGACCCGGGGGGCTGCGCCCCCTCCCCCCCGTCCTCTCCCAGCCCGTCTACGACAACCGTGAGTGGCCCCCCCACACGCCCCCCCCCCAGGCACCTAGAGCCCCCCCAGACCCCCCCATAACTCCCCCTATAGCGTCCCAGGTCCCCTATAGATCCCGAATAACCCCCCCCATAACCCCCCCATAGCCTCCCAGGCCCCCTTTAGCCCCCCCAGACCCCCTATAACCCCCCCCATAGCCTCCCAGGCCCCCTATAGCCCCCCCAGACCCCCCCATAGCCTCCCAGGCCCCCTATAGCCCCCCCAGACCCCCCCATAACCCCCCCATAGCCTCCCAGGCCCCCTATAGACCCCCCATAACCCCCCCCATAGCCTCCCAGTCCCCCTATAGCCCCCCCAGACCCCCCCATAGCCTCCCAGGCCCCCTATAGACCCCCCATAACCCCCCCCATAACCCCCTATAGACCCCCCATAACCCCCCCCATAACCCCCCCATAGCCTCCCAGGCCCCCTATAGCCCCCCCAGACCCCCTATAGCCTCTCAGTCCCCTATAGCACCCCCCCAGACACCCAGAGCCCCCCTAGACCCCCCACAACCTCCCCAACCCCCCTATAGCCCCCCCTAAACCCCCCCCAACCCCACCCAATCCCCCCATAGCCTCCCAGCCCCCCTATAGCCCCCCCACCCCCCCTTTAGCCCCCCCCAGACACCCAGAGCCCCCCAGCCCCCCTCAGAACCTCCCCCATAGCCTCCCAGACCCCCTATAGGCCCCGCCAGACCCCCCAGAACCTTCCCCACAGCCACTCAGACCCCCCTATAGCCCCCCGGACCCTCCCCATGGCCCCCAATGCCCCCCCCCAGCCCCCCTGTAGCTCCCCCAGGCCCCCCCTTGTGCTACTCCACGTGGCTATGGGTCACCCGTGTCACCCCGTGTCACCCTGTACGACCCCGCGTCACCCTGCGTGGCCCTGTGCCGCCCGTGTGACCCCGTGTCCCCCCTCCCCGTGTCCCCCCCCCCCCCGTGTCCCCCCCATGTCCCCAGGGGCCCCCAGCACGGCCGAGCTGCGGATCTGCCGGGTGAACCGGAACTCGGGGAGCTGCCGGGGGGGGGACGAGATCTTCCTGCTCTGTGACAAGGTCCAGAAAGGTCAGGGCACCACGGGGGACACCCCCCGGACACCTGGGTCCCCCCCCCCCCCAAAACACCAGCTGTCCCCCCCCCCCCCCCCAACCTGCTGGATGCCCTTGGATGCCCAGTCCCTCCTGAATTGCTGGGAGCCCCCAAACATCGGGGTCCCCCTCAAACTCCTGGGTCCCCCCCAAACTCCTCCTGGGTCCCCCCCCAAACTCCTGGGTCCCCCAAAAACTTCTGGGTCCCCCCAAACGCTTGGGTCCCCCCCAAACTCCTGGGTCCCCCCTAATGCTTGGGTTCCCCCTCAAACTCATGGGTGTCCCCCCCCAAACATTGGGGTCTCCCTCGACCTCCTCGGTTCCCCCAAATCTCTGGGTCCCCCCCCCAAACACCTGGGTCCCCCCCAATGCCTGGGTCCCCCCCCCCGAACTCCTGGGTCCCCCCCCGCAGACTCTTGGGTCCCCCAAATCCTGGGTCCCCCCAATACCTGGGTCCCCCCAAATCCCTGGGTTCCCCCCCCAAACTCCTGGGTCCCCCCCCAGACTCTTGGGTCCCCAAATCTCCAGGTCCCCCCAAATCCCTGGGTCCCCCAATGCCTCGGTCCCCCCCCCAAACACATGGGTCCCCCCAAATCCCTGGATCCCCCCCCCGAACTCCTGCGCCCCCCCCCCAGACTCTTGGGTCACCCAAATCTCTGGGTTCCCTGGACTCCTGGGTGTCCCCCGGGACGCCTGGGTCCCCCCCAGGGGGTACCGTCCCCCCCGACACTGACACACCCCCCCCCCCCCCCCCCGCAGAGGACATCGAGGTGCGTTTCTCGGCGGAGGGCTGGAGGCCAAGGGCTCCTTCGCGCAGGCCGACGTCCACCGCCAGGTCGCCATCGTCTTCCGCACCCCGCCCTACCGCGAGCCGGGGCTGCGCCAGCCCGTCACCGTCCGCATGCAGCCTCCAGCGGCCCTCCGACCGCGAGCGCAGCGAGCCCATGGACTTCCGCTACCTGCCCCACCAGGGTACCGCCACGGCAGGGGGGGGACACACACGTGCACGGCCGCCACCCGCTGGGGGCACCTGGGGCACCTTGGGTCCCCTTGGGCGCTCCTGGGTCCCCTGGGGGGCTCCTGGGTCCCCTTAGAGCACCCCTGGGGTCCCTTCTGGCACCTCCTTGGGGGGCTCCTGGGTCCCTTCTGGCACCCTGGGGGCACTCCTGGGTCCCCTTGGGGGGCTTCTGGGTCCCCTTAGAGCACCTTGGGGTCCCTTCTGGCACCCTGGGGGCGCTCCTAGGTCCCCTGGGGGGCTCCTGGGTCCCCTCAGAGCACCCTGGGGTCCCTTCTGGCACCCTGGGGCACTCCAGGGTCCCCTTGGGGGCTCCTGGGTCCCCTTTTGGCACCCTGGGTCCCCTCTAGCACCCTGGGGTCCCTTCTGGCACCCTGGGGTGCTCATGGGTCCCCTTGGGGCACTCCTGGGTCCCCTTGGGGGGCTCTGGGTCCCCCTTAGAGCACCCTGGGGGTCCCTTCTGGCACCTTGGGGGGTACTTCTGGGTCCCCTTGGGGTACTCCTGGGTCCCCTTTTGGCACCCTGGGTCCCCTTAGGACACACTTGGGTCCCCTTGGGATGCTTCTGTGTCCCCTTCTGGCACCCCAAGGGTCCTCCTGGCTCCTTTTTTGGCACCCTGGGGTCCCTTCTGGCACCTCCTTGGGGGGCTCCTGGGTCCCCCCTGGCACTCCGGGGTCCCTTCTGGCACCCTGGGGGCGCTCCTGGGTCCCCTTAGAGCACCCTGGGGTCCCTTCTGGCACCCCGGGGGTACTCCTGGGTCCCCTCGAGGTGCACCGGGGTCCCCTTAGGGCATCCCCGGGTCCCCTTTTGTCACCCTGGGGTCCCTTTAGGACACGCTTGGGTCCCCTCGGGATATCTCTGGGTCCCCGTCTGGGGCCCTGGTCCCTTTAGGGCACCTTTGGGGCTACTCCCGGGTCCCCTCTTGGCACCCCTGGGGACACGCCTGGCTCCCCCGGGGGTCACTGGTGTGGCTGAGGGGTCACTGGGGGCGAGTGGGAAATGGCTGGGAGGGGAATGGGGGTGACTGGGAGGGGAATGGGGGTGACTGGGACTTCACTGGGTGTCGCTGGGAAGGGGTTGAGGTGGCCGGAGGCAACTGGGAAGTTCCTGGGATGTTCCTGGGCTGTTGCTGGAGGGGGGCGACCGGGTGTTACTGGGGGGTAACTGGGGGTTGCTGGTGCAGGGGACCTGCAGTGCATCGAGGAGAAGCGCAAACGCACCCGCGAGACCTTCCGCTCCTTCGTCCAGCGCAGCCCCCTGCCCGGTGGGGCACGGGGGGGTCGGGGGGGCCCTGGGGGGGGGGGGGGTTGAAGGTCTCTGGGGGTGGTCCCTGAGGGGGTCCCGGGGTGGGGGGGGTGGGGGTGTCCTGGAGGGGTATTTGGGGTCCCTGGGGGATATTTGGGGTTCCCTGTGGGGGGGTCCTTTGGGGGGTATTGGGGTCTGGGGAAGGGTATTGGGGTCCGGGGGGGGGGGGGGGTGTCCCTTGGGGGGGTATTTGGGGTCCCCAGTGGGTTGTTGGGGTCCCCGGGGGCTTCTCTGGGAGGAAATTTGGGTTCCCGGGGCTTATTTGGGGTCCTTGTGGGTTTTCAGGGTCCCTGGGCCGGGGGTGTGTGTGTGCGCTGGGGGGGTTATTGGTGTCCTGGGGGGGTATTGGGGTTCTTGGGGGGGTATTGGGGGTCCCTGGGGGGTTCTGGGGGGTATTTTGGGTCCCTGGCGGGGTACTGGGGTCCCTGGGGGGGGTTCTGGGGGGTATTTTGGGTCCCCGGGGGGGGTCCCGGGGGGGGATTAGGGGTGCTGACATTTTTCTCCCCCCTCCAGGCCCGGTGCCCCCTGAGCCCCGGCCCCCCCGGCGCATCGCGGTGCCCTCACGGCCCTCCCCGGCCCCCCAGCCCCCCCCCAGCATGGGTGAGCCTGGGGGGGTGCAAATAGGGGGGTGGGGGGGCGGTAAATGAGGGACAGAAAGGGGGTGGGGGGCAAAATGGAGGGGGGGGGCAGTGGAGGGGTGGGGGTGCAAAAGGGGGTCTGGGGGGGGTGGGGAGCAAAAAGGGGTGCTGTTGGGGTTGGGGGGCAAAAGGGGAGTGGGGGCAAAGGCGGGGGGGCAAGCGAGGAGGTTGGGGGGCAAAAGGGGGGGGTCGAGCAACTCCCTCACCCCTGTGCCCCCCCCCCCCCCCCCAGCTCTCCCCCCAGCCCCCTCCTTCTCTTTCGGGGGGCCGGGGGGGCAGTTGGGGGGCCCCCCCCCCGAAGCGGAGCCCCTGGCCGAGGCCTTGCTGCATCTGCAGTTTGAAGAAGGAGCCCCCCCCGCGGGAGGGGGGGGCAACGGGGGGGGGGGAGTCCCCCCTTTGGATTTCGGGGCACTTCTGGGGGACCCCCCTTTCTCCCCCCTCGATACCATCAACGCTGCCGATGTCCAGCGCTTGTTGGGCCCCCCCGAGCCCCCCCCGGCTTTTGGGGATCCCCCCCCGGATTTTGGAGGGGGCGCTCCTGATTTTGGGGGGGTCCCCCAAGATTTCGGGGCCCCCCCCATGCTGATGTCGTACCCCGAAGCCATCGCCCGGCTGGTGCAGAGTCAGCCCCTGGGGGGGGGGCCCGAAATCGGGGGGGGGGCCCAGTTAGGGGGGGGTGTTCCCCAGTTGGGGGGGGGTCCTGAGGTGGGGGGGGGGCCCGATTTGGGGGTGGGGGCCCCCCCCGAGGACTCGCTGCCTTCCCTGGGAGACCTGGACGACTTCAGTGCCTTCCTTGGCCAGTTCCCCTCCTCCTAACTGGGAGGGACTGGGCGGTTACTGGGGGGCTTCTAGGGCGGGCTGGGGGGCTACTGGGAGTTACTGGGAGGCTTTTAGGAGGAATTGGGGGGTTTGGGGGGGCTACCGGGAGGCTTGTAGGAGTTACTGGGGGGCTTCTAGGGGGACGCCGAGGGGCTACTGGGAGTTACTGGGAGGCTTTTAGGAGGAACTAGGGGGGTTGGGGGGCTACTGGGAGGCTTCTGGGCAGGGCCGGGGGCCACTGGGAGGGTTCTAGGGGCCACTGGGAAAGCTGGGTGGTTACCGGGGGGGCTACTGGGAGTTACTGGGAGGCTTTTAGGAGGCACCAGGAGTTTGGGGGGCTACTGGGAGGCTTCCAGGCAGGGCTCGGGGGGGGGGGGGCAGTGGGAGTGCTGGGTGGCTACTGGGAGGCTTCTGGGAGTTACTGGGGGGGCTACTGGGAGGCTTCTAGGGATGATGGGGAGCAACTGGAGGGGATACTGGGGGTGAGGGGGAGGCTTCTAGGGGGTCGCTGGGGCTTACTGGGAGGCTTGGAGGTGGAATGGAGCAATCCCGAGGAGCTACTGGGTGGCACTGGGAGCTACTGGGACGCAACTGGGAGGCCACTAAGTTGCTACTGGGGGGGGGGGGGGGTGTGTGTCGCTGGAAGCTGACTGGGGGGGGACTGGGGGTTACTGGGAGCTACTGGGAATCCCTGAGGGACTGCTGGGAGCGTCCCGAGGGAGCGACGGTTAGATGGGGTAGCAACTGGGAGTCACTGGGGGGCGTGGGGCTGCAACTGGGAGGTCACTGGGAGTCCTCGGGGGTTCCCCCCCCCATCAGCTGCCCCTTTGTCCCGCCCCCCCAGGGCGCTGCAGCCAATGGGAGCACGGCGCTCCCCCCCCCCCCCCCCCGCCAGCATTAACCCCGCCCTCCCTGAATCAAAGTGCCTTTTTTAGGGGGGGGGGAGAGGGGGCGACCCCCGCCCCTGCCCCTCCCCCACCCCGCTGGGGTCGCGCCAATAAACGGTCCGAGGCCGGATCGCGCTTTGATTGACAGCGCGGGGGGGCGGGGACAACGGCGGGGGGGCGGGGCCTGGGTAAGAAAAAGGCGGGGGATCGGCTGGGGAGGGGCGTGGCCAGGGCGAAGGGGGCGGGATTTCTGTTGGAGGGGCGTGGTCTTAGCGGGAGGGGCGTGGCCATGGAGGAGGAGCAATGGTCTTGGTTGGGGGCGTGGTCTGAGGGGGGCGTGGCTCAACAAGAGGCGGGGCCGAGGGGGCGTCACCAAGAGCTGCGGTGGAGGGGGCGGGGCTCCAGCCGGAAGAGGCGTGTCTTCGTCCCGGAAGGGGCGGGCCGGGCCGGGCAGCAGGCCGCGGCAGAGCGGAGCGGGACCGGGGCCGGCGCCGGGGAGCGGCGGGGAGCGGCCGGGAGCGGCCCAGCGGGGCCGGGGCCGGGCCCGAGTGGGATCCAGCAGGGGCCGGGACCGGGCCGGGGCGATGCCGAGCAAGAAGAAGAAATACAACGCGCGGTTCCCGCCGGTCAGCGGAGAGGGCCGGGGCCGGGATTGGGGGGGGGGGGGGGGAAGGCTGGCATCACCATGGCAACGGGGGAGTGGGGGGCGTGATGTTGTGGAGGGGCGTGGCTTGGGGTGGGCGGGGCCTCGTTGCGGTGGAGGCGGAGGGGGCTCGGGGGGTATCGCTCGCGCAGGGACGTGGCCTCGGAGAGGGGGCGTGGTTTGGAGTGGGCGGAGCCTGTGCAGGGGCGGGGCCTCATTCCCCGCCCTCCTGTCTGGGCCCCGCCGGGGGGGGCTGTGTGGCCACACCGGGGGGGGGGGGTGGGGGGTGGCGGGGGCGCAGCTTGAAGGGGATTGGCTGCTGGTGGGGGCGGGGCTCTTTCTAGGCCCAGGGGAGAGGCTGACAGGGGGCGTGGTCTAGGGCGGTGGGCGTGGCTTGGCAAGGCGTGGATTTGTGTGGGGTGGGGCTTCGTTGAGTGGGCGTGTCCGGGGCGGGGCAGGGTGTGTATCCCCCCTCCCTCCTTTCCTGGCCCAGGTGGGAAGATGGAGGCGGGGAGAGGGGGGGGGGGCGCTCAGATTCGGGGTGGGGTTCGTGTGATGGGCGTGGCCTGCAGGGGGGAGCGTGGCCGTGCCTCAGTTTCCCTTCTTTCTCTGTAGGCGCGGATCAAGAAGATCATGCAAACGGACGAGGAGATCGGGAAGGTGGCAGCTGCCGTCCCCGTCATCATCTGTATCCTCCCGGACGCCCCGGGCCCCCCAGGACTGCCCCCCCCCCCCCCCCGCCCCCAACCCCGGCCCCAGACACCTGGGTCTCCTCAGGGTCCCCCCTCCCCCCCCCGGCAGCCTGGGTTCCCCCGGGATCCCCAGATCTCAAACACCTGGGTCCCCCCCACGCCAGACACTTGTGTCCTTCCCTGGTCCCCTGGGTCCCCTCTGGCCATTAGGCAGCTCTGCGTCCCATGGAGCAGGGGGCTTGGGGGGGGTGTCGGGCTGCCCCGGATGCCTGGGTTCCCTGGGGGTCCCAGGGAGGGCAGGGGTCGGGGGGGGCGGCACCCAGACGCCTGGGTCCGTGGGGGTCCTTAGCGGCTCAGCCCGGGCGCTGGAGCTTTTCCTGGAGTCACTGCTGCGAAAGGCCTGTCACGTCACCCAGTCCCGGAACGCCAAGACCATGACCACCTCCCACCTGTGAGTAACCCCCCACCCCAGGTGCCTGGGTCCCCTTTTGGGGGGGGGGGGATGCAAAAGGGTCCCCCCCAGACGCCTGGGTCCCCCTCGGGGAAGGTGGGGAAGGGTCCCACCGCACGCCTGGGTCCCCCTGGGGGGGTGGTGAGGGAGGGTTCCCTGGGACACCTGGGTCCCCCAGACGCCTGGGTCTCCTGTAGGGGTGGGGAAGAGTCCCCCAGACCCTTGGGTCGTCTTTGGGGGGGTGGGGGGGTGCAAAAGGGTCCCCTGGGGGTGTGGGTCCCTCTTGGGAAGGGTTCCCCAGACACCTGCGTCCCCTTTGCACTCCCTGCCTCAGTTTCCCCGCTTCCTCCACCCAAAGACTTGTGACAGAAGTGGGTGCCAGGGGTGGGGTGGGGCTTGTGGGTGGGTGTGGCCCGTGGGCGTGGCTTGCTGAGCCCCCCCCGCCCCCTGCAGGAAGCAGTGCATCGAGCTGGAGCAGCAGTTCGACTTCCTGAAGGACCTGGTGGCCGCCGTGCCCGACATGCAGGGGGAGGGCGAGGAGCCCCACGGCGAGGGCGAGCGGGGACCCCGAAGGTGGGATGGACGCCTGGGTGACCCCCCCTGTGACGTCTGGGTGTCCCCGTCCCCCCCCTCGCCTCCGGCTGCCGGGGTCCCCCCCCAAATGCTGGGGGTCCCTCCCTGAGCGCCTGGGTCCCCCCCAGCACCTTGGGTCCCAACGTGGGTGCCGCAGGGATAGGGGGGGGTATCCCCTGGATGCCTGCGTCCTACGGGAACGGAGCTGGGGGGGTGTCCCCGGATACTGGGGTTCTCCAGGAATGAGGTGGGAGCCCCCCCACAAACACCTGGGTCCCCCCTGCCAGATGCCCAGGTGTCCCCCAATTCTGGGGTCCCCTCCCCAAACGCCCGGGTCCCCCCAGCACCTGGTGGGTGCTATAGGGATGTCGGGGGGGTGGGGGGTGTCCCCCAGACGCCTGGGTCCCCTGACAAAGCGGGGGGGCCGGGGGGGGGGTCTGTTGCAGGGGTCGCCGCCCGGGCGCTGGACGGAAGAATGGGGGTCCCGGGGCGAAGGGGAAGGACCCCAAACAGTCGGGGACGGACTCGGAGCAGGAGGTAGCTGGGGGGGAGGGGGGCAGCACCCAGATGCCTGGGTGCCCTTTGGGGGTGGGGGGGGGTCCCTTTTGGGGGGTGGGGGGATGCCTGGACACCAGGGTCCTTTGGTTTGGCCCTGGATATCTGGGGCTCTTGAAGGTCGGAGGGGTCCATGGGGGGTTTGGGGGGTTCCCTTGGAGGTGGGGGGGGTGCCTGGATGCCTGGGTCCCCTGGGGCTGGAGGGGGGGGGTCCTCTGGGCTGGGGGGGTGGAGGGTGCCGGGACACCTGGGTCCCTGGGGGGGGTGGGGAGGGGCCCCCCTGGAGGTGGGGGATGCCTGTGGCCATTGTGGGGGAGAGGGGGGGGTCCATGGGGGGCTTGGGGGGGGGAGGGGGGGGCACCCAGACGCCTGGGTCCCCTGGGGATGGGTGCGGGGGTAACCTGGGTCCCTTCGCTGTCATTGTTCCCCCTCCTTGTTGTGTCTCCCCCCCCCAGGAGGACTCTGAGGACAGTGACAGCGACGGGGAGGAGGAGACGCCGCAGCCCCCCCCGGCCCGACCCCCCCTCAACTTTGCCAGGTACCAGCCCAACGGACGCCTGGGTCCCTTTATTTTTGTGGGGGGGGGGGGGGGGGGGGATGTGCACCCAAACATCTGGGTCCCTTTGGGGTGGGGGTGGGGGGAGAGCACCAAAAAAATGTGTCTTTAGAGGGGGGAAGGGTGGGTATAGCCCCCCCCCCCCGGACACCTGGGTCCCTTTTTGGGGGGGCGGGGGGGGGAGGGAGGTGCGCCCATACAAGTGTGTCCCTTTTCGGGGCGGGGGAGGGCAGGGAGAACACCCCAAAACGTAGGTTTTTAAAGGGGGGGGGGGGGGGGGGGGGGGGGCTTCTCCCCCCCCTCCCCGGACGCTCGTGTCCGCTGACCCCTCTTCCGCAGCCCCGGGGTGCCCTTTGCGCCGCTGGGACCCCCTGCGCTCCCGGGGGGGCTCCCGGGGGGGCTCCCCCCAGCCCCTGGCCCCCCCCGCGCCCGCGAGGAGGAGGAGGAAGAGGAAGACTACGACTCTTAGCACCCACCTCCCCCCACCCCCCCCCCACCACCACCCCCCACGCCTGTTTTTTTGCCTGTTTATCCAGGATTTCAACCCGTTTCGGGGCCGGGTACCACCTCCCGGTGTGGTCTCACTGGGAGCGTGGGCCTCGGACCAGTCGGGGGCTGGGAGCGGTACTGGGAGCACTGGGAGTGTTGTGTGTCCCCCCCCCGGCCCTGCTGGCCTGAGGACACCAGTGTGATGAGTTGTGTCTGTTCTGGGCGGGGGGGGGAGCTCAGCCCGAATGCCTTGGCCCCGCCCCCTCCTGGATGCCTGGGTCCCTTTTTTTTGGGGGGGGGGTGGGGTGGGGGGGGGTGGGGGGAAGAGGCTGATTTTGGGGCCCTTTGGTGGCTTTTAACGAGTCGGGAGGTTTTGTATCGGCTCAATAAAGTTCCCGTTTCCGTACGCCCGGGTCCCCCCCTGCCCCGAACGCCTGGGGTCCCCTATGGGGGGGGGGGGGGAGGGGGGGGTTAGGGGTCATGCAGATGCCGGGGGACCCCTGGAGACCTGGGGGGGGGGTCCCGTGTCCCCCCCCCCACCCCGGACACCTGGGTCCCTTCTCGACCATTGGAGGGCAGCAGAGACCCTGCGGGAGCGGCCTATAGGGGCCTTCAGGGATCTATAGGGGATTAGGAAGACCTATAGGACCCCCCGGCAGGATCTATAGTATGAGTCCCTTTGGGGGGGGGGGTTGTAGGCACTTAAAGGGGTTTATAGGGGCCTGTAGAAGCTTATAGGGGCCTAGAGAGACCTATAGGAGCTGCCGGGAGGATTTATAGGATCTATAGGAGTCCATTGTGGGGGGGGTTATAGACGCTTAAAGGAGCCCATCGAGGAGTTTATAGGAGCCTTTAGGGGATTATAGAAAGCTATAAGACCCCCCCCAGGAGGATTTATAGGATCTATAGGAGTTTATTAGGGGGGTTATAGGCACTTAAAGGAACCCATAGAGAAGTTTGTAGGGGCCTATAGAGATCTGTAGGAGAACCCAAGAGGATTTATAAGATTTATAGGAGTCTGTTGGGGGCGGGGGGGGAGGGTTGTAGGCACTTAAAGGAGCCCATGGAGGAGTTTATAGGAGCCTGTAGAGAATCTATAGGAGCTCATAGGTGGGTTATAGAGACCTATAGGAGCCGGGGGGGGTACAGGGGGCTATAGGAGCCATAGGGAGGCTTACAGGGCCTATAGGAGCTTATAGAATGTTTACAGGAGTCTATAGAAACCCATAATGAACCTATAGGGGGCTGTAGGGATCTAGAGAGGGCTACAAGGGCTCGGGGGCGGGGGGGGGCAATGGGGTGTTTAAAGGGGCATATGGGGGCTGCAGGGGGTATAGAGCGGGCTGTAGGAATCTATAGGAGTCGGCGTGAGGGTTCTGGGGGCCCACAGGGGGCTGTAGCGGTCTATAGGAGCACAAGAGGGATCTATAGGTGTCTATGAGGGGTGCACAGGGGCCTGTCGGAGCCCTTGGGGGGGCGCGAGGTGGGGTCGGGGACATCAGGGTCCCACGGGCAGCGTTGGGGGGGGCTATAGGGGCCACTATAGGGGCTCCTGGGGGATCTGTAGGGCCCACTATAGGGACTCCTGGGGATCTATATGGCCCTTGTAGGCAGCACTGGGGCCCTATGGGGCTTCCCTAGGGTCTGCAGGGGGCACGGGCTGGGGGTGTCCTAAGCGGGTGGGGGTTGATCTATAGGGGGACCTACCCTATAGGGGCTCTATAGGCCCCTCGGGCGTGTGTGGGGCCGGCGGGCGGGGGGACCCAGGCGTCGGGTGGCCCCAGGCGTCCGGGCGCCCGCGGCGCTGGAATCCGCCTCCTCCCCCCTCCCTCGGCCTAATCCCGGTGACACTTTAACCAAAAGAGCCGCTTTTCGCCTTATATAACGGGGCCAGCGGCCGGGGGGACCCCGGGGACGGGGACGTCACCCCGAGGAGTCCAGGTACCGCCGGAGAGTGCGGGGACGTCTCGGGGACACAGTGGGACAGGGTGGGGACGCTGAGGGGCTTGGTGGGGACGTGGGGATGGGTTGGGGACATGGGGACAGGTGGGGGACACCATGGAGGGGGCCCGTGATGGGTTGGGGACATCAGAAGGGGGACAGTGGGACGGGTTGGGGACGCTGAGGGGCATGAGATGGGTTGGGGACATCATGGAGGGGGACAGTGAGGACGCTGAGGGGCACGGTGGGGATGTGGGGATGGGTTGGGGACATCATGGAGGGGGCCCGTGATGGGTTGGGGACATCAGAAGGGGGACAGTGCGACGGGTTGGGGACGCTGAGGGGGCATGGTGGGAATGCGGGATGGGTTGGGGACGTTGGGACAGGCTGGGGACATCACAGAGGGGACGGGGGAGAGGTTGGGGACATCAGAAAGAGACCAGTGGGATGGGTTGGGGACGCTGAGACGGGTTGGAGACATCGTGGAGGGGACAGTGGGACAGGGTGGGGACATCAGGGAGGGGATGTGAGGGGACGCTAGACTTGCACGTGAGGACAAGTTGGGGACATCGCGGAGGGGACCTGGGATGGGGTGGGGACACTGAAGTGGGGCAAGTTGGGAACTTCAGGTAGGGGCTGGGGACCAGGGGACATTGGGGACGCCAGAAGAGGGCACATGGGGACAGGTTTGGGCCATTGAGGGGATGGGGACATTGGAGAAGGGACGTGGGGACCAGGGGACACGGGACCAGGACGTGCTGGGGACATCAGAGAAGGGACCCTTCACCTTGGGGACACGGGAGTCACAGCTGGCCGGATGTCCCGGTCCCCAGGGAGCAGGCTGAGGTGGGGCAGGAACAGGGACATGCTGGGAGGGGATGGGGACATCGGGAGGGGTTGGGGACCTGTGACGCAAGTGGTGACACCGTCCCTGTCTGATCCGTGTCCCTGGTGGTCACCGTGTCCCCCCGCTGTGTCCCCGCCGTCCCTGTCCTTGCGCCTGCCCCATGTCCCCTCCCCATGTCTGACCCGTGTCACCACAGCCCTGTGTTTGCCCCACATCCCCATGTCTTCGTCCCCATCCCCGTGTCCCCTGTCCCCATCTCAACACTCCCGCTGGCGGATGACCCGTGTCCACGCAACACTCACGTCCCACCTCCCCACGTCCCCGTGGGTGGCAGTGACCCCTATGATGGTGTCCCAGGGGGTGAGGGTGTCCCCGAGGGTGGTGATGTCCCCATGAGTGATGTTGTTCCCCATACCCTGGTGTCCAGTGGTGTCCCCAAGGGTGGTGATGTCCCCATGAGTGATGGTGTTCCCCATACCTTGGTGTCCCCATGAGTGACGGTGTCCCCATGGGTGACGGTGTTCCCCATCCCCTGTGTCCAACGCTGCTCCCATGGGTGACCGTGTCCCTGTGGTTGACGGAATCCCAGCGGGTGGTGGTGGCCCCACGGGTGATGATGCTCCCCACGCCCTGGTGTCCTGCGATGTCCCCGTGTCTGACGGTGTCCCCGTGTCCCAGGATGCCGTTCGGGGCGGTGCTGGAGCAGGTCGGGGGGCTGGGACGCTTCCAGGTGCTGCAGACAGCGCTGCTGGCGGTGCCCATCCTGCTCATGGCCAGCCACAACCTGCTGCAGAACTTCACCGCTGCCGTCCCCCCTCACCGCTGCCGCGTCCCCAGTGTCACCCCCGGTCCCGCTACCACCCCAAGTGTCCCCAGCGCCACCCCAGGGCCACCCGGAGCCACCCGTGATGGCACTTGGGCAGCCTTTGATGGCACCTCGAGGTCCTCCAACGCCATCCTGAAGTCTCCTGATGGCACCTTGGGGTCCCCTCGTGCCACCCTGAGGTCCCCCGATGGCAACCTGGGGTCTCCCAATGGCACCCACATTCCCGGTGCCACCCACATCACACGCGATGGCACACCGGGGTCCCCTGATGGCACCCATGTCCAGCCTGATGCCACCTTGGGGTCCTCCAACGCCACCCTGGGGTGGTCCAATAGCACCCTGGGGCCTCCTGATGCCACCCTGGGGTCCTGCCGGCGCTACGTGGCCTCGTCCCCTGCCAACCGCAGCACCGGCCCCTGGCCCACCGAGCCCTGCCACGATGGTTGGGACTACGACCGCAGCATCTACGTGGCCACTATCGTCACCGAGGTGGGCATGGGGATGGGGGGAGGTGAGGTGGGGAGGGATGGAGGATGGAGGGTGGGAAGGTGACAATAGCATCCACGTGGCCACCAACTTCTCCGAGGTGGGGACAGGGATGGAGCCTCACGGAGATAGACGGGTGGAGATGGAACCGTATGGAGATGGGGAGGAGGAGATGGAGTCCTACGGGGTTGGGGGGATGGAGATGAAGCTGGATGGGGATGGTGGGACAGATGGATGGACGGCCAGGAGAGAAGAGGAGGGACTGATGGGTGGAAGGAGAGGACAGGTCGTCCTCACCTCGTCCTCGTCCCTGTAGTGGGACCTCGTCTGCAGCTACCGGCAGCTCCGGCAGATGGCCCAGTCCATCTACATGGCGGGGGTCCTGGTGGGCGCCCTGGTCCTGGGGGGCCTCTCAGACAGGTAAAAGCAGCAGAGACCCCTCCCCGTGCCTCAGTTTCCCCATGGGGCGCTGGACAGACCATCACCCCGTGGCACCCAGTGGCACCCAGTGCTTCCCCATTGCAGGTTCGGGCGCAAGGCCATGTTGATGTGGTCCTACCTGCAGCTGGGGGTGATGGGGACGTGCACGGCCTTCGCCCCCAACTACGCGTCTTACTGCGTCTTCCGCTTCGCCGGTGGCATGGCCCTCTCTGGCTTCGGCCTCAGCATCGCCTGCCTGGGTGAGGGGACAGGGATGAGGATGACCACAGGGACATGGCGGGGGACAATCGGCATGGCCATGGATGGGGACAACCCAATGGCCATGGTTGGGGATGTCCCAAAGGCCGTGCGTGGGGACATCACCGTGGCCACGGAGAGCGACATCGCCATGGCCATGGATGTGGATGTCCCCGGTCACCATGTCTGGGGACACTGATGAGGACGGCCACGTGGCTCTGGGGGCGGACGATCGGCATGGCTGTGAACGGGGACGACCCAATGGCCACGGATGGGGATGTCCCAATGGCCATGGGTGGGGACATCCCCCTCTCTACAGATGGAGGCATCCCTGTGGCTGCCACTGGGGACACCCCAGTGGTCACTGATGGGGACATCACCGTGGCCGTGGGTGGGGCCATGTGGTGCGGACACGTCTGGGCATGATGGGAAGGCCACATTCCCAAGGAGGGTCACGGAGGGCTGGGACACCAAGTCAGCCGCGTCCCCATGGTCCCTTGCAGTGGTGGAGTGGATCCCCACGCCCTACCGCGCCATCACCGTGGCCATCACCGGCTTCGCCTACACCCTGGGCCAGATCCTGCTGGCTGGGGTGGCCTACGCTGTCCCCCACTGGCGCTGGCTCCAGCTCACCGTCTCCCTGCCCTTCTTCGTCTTCCTCCTCTACTCCTGGTAGGACGCTTGGATCCCTTGGGGAACGCCATGGGGACCCGTGGGCCTCTCTTCGTGCCTCAGTTTCCCCCTCGTTGACTGCAGGTGGTTGGCTGAATCCGCCCGTTGGCTGGTGCTCTCAGGGAAGGCTGAGAGGGCCGTGAAGGTCCTGCAGCGAGTGGCCAGGATTAACAAGAGAAAGGAGGAAGGGGAGAAGATCACGGTAGAGGTAGGGTGGCCCCCTGGTGAGGGGGCTCTTGGTCTCCCACCCCTGACCCCCACCCACCTCTCGCATTTCTCCGTCTCTCAGATCCTGAAGTCCAACATGAAGGAGGAGTTGGCTGGTCTGAAGTCGTCCTACACCATCTCCGACCTGGTCCGGACCCCAGTCATCCGCCACATCTTCTTCTGCCTCTCCATCGTCTGGTGGGGCGGGGCTGGGGGAGTCTGATGGGGCTGAGGAGGAGGAGGAGGGAGGGATGGCTGGTTGGCTGGAAGGCTGGGTGGGTGGGTGGAAGGATGGAAGGGTAGACGGACAGACGGTTGGAGAGTTGGTCAGATGTACAGGTGGATGAATGGAAAGAGGGACAGCTGGACAGATGATCCAGCCGTCCAACCGTACCACAGCCGCCTTCTCCTCCATCTGCCATCCCTGCCCGGTCCCCCGCGATGGTGACATCCCAGGGAGGTCACGCCACCTCAAAGTCCGTGCCCCTCTCCACCCTGCTCCAGGTTCTCCATCAGTTTCTCCTACTACGGGCTGGCCATGGATCTGCAAAACTTTGGTGTCAGCATTTACCTCATCCAGGTGATTTTCGGCGCCGTTGACTTCCCGGCCAAAGTGGTGGTGACCGTCTCCGTGAGCTACATTGGCCGGCGGGTGTCACTCATGGTGGCCCTCTTCTTGGCGGGGCTGGTCATCATTGCCAACATCTTTGTCTCCACAGGTGGGTGCGATGGAGCGATGGGGGTCTTCTGCACTGCTCTGTCCAGCCACCCATGTCCCCACCAGTCCACCACACAACTCTGCTTTGCTCTTCACCCATCCCTCCCTTCTCCAGCCATTGAGTGCTGCACCTCCCTACCTCGCCATCCATGCTCTCGTCTCTCCGTCCCTCCATCCCACCAATCAACTATCCAACCTCTCACTTACCCACAGTATGGTTGAGGTTGGAAGGGACCTCTGGAGGTCATCTGGTCCAACCCTCCTGCTTGAGCAGGGCCACCTAGAGCTGGGCACCCGAGACTATGTCCAGGTGGCTTTTGAATATCACCAAGGATGGTGACTCGCCATCTCAGAACCGATCCATCCACGTCTCCAACCATCCATCCAATTGCTTCTCTAGCTAGCCAGCTCTCCATCCCTACCTCCTCCCTCCTTTCTCCTTCCCACCATCGCCCTGTCCCTGAGGTGGCTCCTGCCCAAACGCAGAGTCCACCCCGTCCCTCTCTCTGCCCCAGAGCTGCAGACGGTGCGCACGGCGCTGGCCGTCATCGGCAAGGGTTGCCTCTCCGCCTCCTTCAACTGCGTCTTCCTCTACACCACCGAGCTCTACCCCACTCCCATCAGGTAAAACCCTGCCCCCATGACTCCACAGCGGGGCACGTCCCCCGTCACCCACCTGTGACACCCCCCAGGGTGGGCTCTGCTCCATGTTGACCCCCCCGGTGCCGGCAGGCAGACCGGGCTGGGCTTTGGCAGCACCATGGCCCGAGTGGGTGGCATCGTGGCGCCACTGGTGAAGATGATGGATGAATACTACCCCTTCTTGCCCCCTGCGGTCTATGGGGTGGCCCCCGTGGTGGCAGCCGTGGCGGCCGGCTTCCTCCCAGAGACCGTCAACAGGCCACTGCCCGACACCATTGAGGAGGTGGAGAGCAGGTGGGCATGCGGGAGGGAGGGAGGGGCAGGCGGACGGATGGATGGACAGATGGATGGAGGATGGATGGTTGGATGATGGATGGATGGATGGATGACGGACGGATGATGGATGGTTGGATGGATGGACGACGGATGGATGATGGATGGTTGGATGGATGGACGACGGATGGATGATGGATGGTTGGATGACAGATGGATGGATGGACGGATGGATGATGGATGGATGGATGGATGACGGATGGATGATGGTTGGATGATGGATGGATGGATGGATGGATGACGGATGGATGATGGATGGTTGGATGATGGATGGACGGATGGACGGATGGATGATGGTTGGATGATGGATGGATGGATGATGGATGGACGGATGGATGGATGATGGACAGATGGATGGATGATGGATGGTTGGGTGGACTGAAAGCTGAAGGGCTTTTGGACGGAGGGACAGATTGATGTGCTGAGGGACAAGTGGATGGGTGTGTTGGCAGACGAACCAGTGATGTGAGTGGCTGGACAGATGGACGGACACAGTGCAGGCTGGGCTGCTTCCCACCCTGCCAGTGGCTGACCCATCCTGCCATGCCCTATGGACCCTCCTCCTCATCATCTTCCTCCCTCCAGGGCCAAGCGGAAGAAGACGGATGACCCAAAAGAGAAGATCCCCCTCCAGCCCCAGGACAAGGCCCCACAGAAGGAGGCCTGAAGGACCACGGGGTGTGGGGGGACAGCACCCTACACTTGGCACCCTCCTCCATGGGTCTCCGTGTGTTTGGGGACGAGTATGAATTTGCTGCCTGCCCCATGGCTGGTGACCTCCCTGTGTGGGCCAGGGGAAGTCCTTGGAGGAATAAAGCAGCCCTGGTGGGGACAACGTCTTGGGGTGTTATCTGAGCCTACCCAAGGTCACCCCCAATAAGATGACACCCAATAACCATGTCTGAGGTCACCTCCAATAGGCCAATGCCTAAGAACTGTGCCCCCGAGGTCACCTCCAAAAAGATGGCGCCCAAGAACACCATATTGGAGGTCACCTTCAATAAGGTGACACCTCATAACCTTGTCCCTGAGGTCACCACCAATAAGACAATGCCCGAGAACACCTTGGAGGCCCTGTTCAATAAGATGACACCTTGTAAACCCCGTCCCTGAGGTCACCTCCAATAAGATGGCACCTCGGAACACCCATGTTGGAGGTTACCTCCAGTGATAGCTCAAAACCTTGTTCCCAAGGTCACCTCCAAAACTGCCTTGCCCAAGGACACCACTTTGCAGGTCACCTTCGATAAGATGACACCTCATAACCTTGTCCCTGAGGTCACCACCAATAAGGTGGCACCCAAGAACACCACGCTGGAGGGCACCTCCAACAAGATGACACCCAGTAACACCAAACCCACCCGGTAGAGGGTCCCCCCAAATCTCAGAGAAGGGTGGAAGGGTCAGGAGCTCCCAAATCCCACCCCGGCCCCCTCCCAGCAACCCATGGTGCTGCCACCATGATGCCCCTTCCCCGATTTCCCCCCTGAGGCCACCATGGCCCTTGCTCCCAACTGCCGACGTGTCCCTTGGCCCCATCAACACCCACCTTGGTCCAACCCCATCAAAAATTAACCCCCGGCTTCCCCAGGCGGAGAATGCGCTGACTCAAGCAGGGCCACCTCCGTCAGCACCTTTCGGTCCCCTTTCGACCACAGAAATCGCTAAAATTTAACCCAATGGGGCTGGCGAAGGCCATGCATTGTCCCAAGCCAGGAGACATCCCCCCCCTCACCCCGCCTTTCCGGGAAGCCCACCTGAGAGTAACCCACGAGCCGGATGAACGAGGCTGGTCCCAGATGGCCCCTCTCCAAACGCCACCTCTTCCCCTCAACAAAGCAACGCTGGAAAAGAATGGAATAAAAGAGAATCATTTGTTTTTTGTTCCTGCCCCAGATTGCTCCCATTTTGCCCTCTTTTGGGGACGTTTTTGCTGCCGCAACGAGGGAAGGGAAGTGCCCATGGATTTCGCTCTGGCCACCTTTTGCTGGCGCTTGGTGGCCCGCCCCCCCCCCGGACACCTTTGCGCTGTCCTGGCCTGCACTTTTGCCTACCTGCCTCTGCCTTCTCCTTCTGGGAAAAAAAAAAATAATAATCACAAAAAAAACCCACCCCAGATGTCAAACATTAACCCAAAACAGCCGTTGGCCGGGTTATATAGGAGACCACCCCCGGTGCCTGTGGAGCGAGGACACCGCGGGAGCGAGGGAAGCATTTTTGGGGGTGAAATCCATCCCTTTTGGGGCAGGCGTGCATGGCTGTGGGGCGTTCCCGGGGTCTCACGGTGGCAGCATGGCTTTCGCCAGCCTCCTGGAGCACGTGGGGGGCATGGGACGCTTCCAGGTGGCCTCGGTGCTCCTCCTGGCCCTGCCCGTCCTCATGATGGCCAGTCACAACCTTCTGCAGAACTTCACGGCCGCCACCAGCGACCATCGCTGCCGGCTTCATTGGGAGGCCAACGCCACCGGCCTCGACCCCCAGGACCTGCTGAGGGTCTCGGTTCCCCGTGGTGAGCGATGCCGGCGCTTCGTGACACCGCAGTGGTGGCTTTTGGAGGCCAATGGCTCAGCTCCCAACAGCAGCTGGCCGGAGACAGAGCCCTGCCATGATGGTTGGACCTATGACCGCAGCGTCTTCACCAGCACCATCATCACCGAGGTAGGACGGCAGCAGCAGGGGGGTGGGATGTGGGGCTCATGGCGTGTTTCACCCAATCCCGTGTGCAGTTCCCACCTTGAGGCACCAGTGAAGGGGCCGCTGTCATCACGATGTTGACTTCTTCCAACTGGAGTATCTTGCCCGCTCAACCCGTAGTGGAGGCACTCAACACTGTGAGAGCTCAGGAGTGGGAAGGGGGGGATGAGGGAGACGGTAGCCATCAACAAGGGGGTCAAAAAAGGGCCAGATGACCCCTGGAAGGAGCTTCCAGCCATGGGGATGCTGGGAAGGGCGGCCAAGTGTTTATTGGCACCTTCCTCGTGTTTCCATTGGCCATCCGTTGGTTGTTGCGTTGGCTCAACCCTACCAGCCACCACGGCCAGTTTTGGGGGGCAGGAGGGAGGCCAGAGGGGTCTCTCCCACCTCTGTCCCACCCCATGTCCTTGCCCCTCTGCAGTGGGACCTGGTGTGCAGCTCCCGGGGCCTGAAGCAGTTGGCCCAGTCGCTCTACATGGCTGGCGTCTTGGTGGGCGGCATCATCTTCGGGGGTCTCTCAGACAGGTGAGGAGGGGACCCCCCATCCCCCTGGGCAGGTGGGGTGGTGGGGCAGCATCGTGGGATTGTCTCGCCCCCTCTTCCTCCTCCTCACCCCCTCTTCCTCTTCACCACCCAGGTTTGGTCGCCGGTCGCTGCTCACCTGGTGCTACCTTCAGATGGGCACCATGGGGACGTGCTCCTCCTTCGCCCCAACTTTCACGGTTTACTGCGTCTTCCGCTTCCTCACGGGCATGGCCTTCTCCGGCATCGTCCTCAACAGCGTCTCCCTCTGTACGTGGCCACCACCAGCCCCACGGTACTGGCCCCGGGCACCCTCCTGCTCTGCTCCATGTCTCCGTGTGTCTCGGCAGCTTTGGAGTGGATGCCCACTCGCACCCGGGCGCTCGTGGGGACCTTCATGGGTTACTGCTACACCACCGGGCAGTTCCTGCTGGCTGGGATCGCCTACGCCGTCCCTGACTGGCGCTGGCTGCAGCTCACTGTGTCGCTGCCCTTCTTCTGCTTCTTCCTCTACTCATGGTGAGGAGGAGAAGCGGGAGGAAGGGAGTCATGGATGGAGGGATGGATGCCGGGGTGGATAGATGGAGGGATGGATGCATGGACAGATGGAGATATGGATGGGTGGAGGGACGGATGGAATGACGGAGGGTTGCAGGGATGGGCAGATGGAAGGAAATGAATAGAAGCTGCAAGGATGGACGGAGGGTTGGATGGATGAAAGCATGGGGAGATGGCTGGAGGGGCAGATCGCTGGTGACAGTGTCAGAGGGACGGTGGGATGATCGTCAGGATCCTGTCCCCATCTCCTCCGCAGGTGGTTAACAGAGTCAGCTCGTTGGCTGGTCATGGTGGGGAAGTCCCACCAAGCCCTGAAGGAGCTCCAGAAAGTGGCCAGGATAAATGGGAAGAAGGAAGAAGGGGACAAGCTTGATATAGAAGTAAAGGCTCTGGCTGGGTCCCCTGGGGCATCTCTGGGGTGTTTTATAGGGGGTGGGGGGAAGTGACCCCCACTCTCCTGGCCCTCAAGTAGAGGGCCAACAGTGGGGCTCTCCTACACCCATCCTTCCAGCCCCAAAACATTGTCTACAGCCACCCTTGTAGACAACTCTCCATCCGTCTGTTCAGCCCTCCCTCCATCCATCCCTCCATCCATCCATCTCCATCATCTCCATCTACCTCCATCTCCATCCATCCCTCCCTCCATCCATCTCCATCTACCTCCATTTCCATCCATCCATCCATCCCTTTATACAACCATCCATCTCCATCATCTCCATCCACCACCCATCTATCCCCCATCTCCATCCCCCATGTCCATCCATCTGACCATCTGTCCGTCCATCTGTTCGTCCGTCCCTCCATCCTCCTCCCACGCACCCTCCACCCACCCTGCCCAGGGCTTACTCCCCTGCTGCCTCCGAGCTCCACCCTGGTTCCCCTCTCTGCTCCTCCCACCCCAGAGCGCCCCCCTCTCCCTCTAGGCCTTGAGGTCCTACATGCAGAAGGAGATGGCTTCATCGGGGAGTCACCACACAGTGCTTGACCTGGTCCGGACACCCGTTGTGCGCCGCATCTCTTGTTGCCTCTGCTTCGTGTGGTACGCCTGGTGGTGGAGGACATCAGTGGGGGGTTGTCTATCCATCCCCCCCAAGTTGGCGATTCAGCCACCCCTCCCCAAACACCTCCTGCATCCACCCACCTTAGCTGGGTCCATATTGGAAAGTGAAAGTGCAGGACTCGGTCAACAGAGGTCTCTTGGCCCACACGTGCTCCAGGAAGGGACACAGATCTCCTGGCTGGACCCTACAGGCCAGGGGCTGGTGTGTGACCCCCATATCCTACCCCACACCTCCCAACCAGTGAGATTTGCCCCCCCCTCACCTCTTCTTGGCCTAGGTTCTCCACCAGCTTCGCCTACTACGGGTTGGCCATGGACCTGCAAAACTTTGACTTCAACATCTACGTGATCCAGCTCATCTTTGGGGCTGTGGACATCCCGGCCAAGCTGCTCTCCATCCTCACCATCACCTTCGTGGGGCGACGCTTCACCCAGTCCGTCGCCCTCATCCTGGCTGGCTTGGCCATCTTGGCCAACATCTTGGTACCACGAGGTGAGGGCTGGGGCGGTGGCCGTGGTGTCCCCTTCATCTCCAGCCCATAAGGCACCGCCTGTGAGGGACAAAACGAGCTCCACCCACTAACATAATCCACAGCTGGAGTGATTTTAGCTTTTTACGGGTGATTTGCCTGAAACCCTGGTGTCTGGGGTCTCCTCTCTTCATCACCCACCGTCAACCCAACCCAACTCCAACTAGTGACACCAAAGCGAGTCCCAGATGTCCTGTCCTCACCCCCACAGACCTGCGGATGCTTCGGACTGCTCTGGCCGTCTTCGGTAAGGGTTGCTTGGCCGCGTCCTTCAACTGCGTCTTCCTCTACACGGGTGAGCTGTACCCCACTGTTATTCGGTAAGGAGTGGGGCTGGAGGTTGGGGGAGGTGACACGGTGGCCGTGACCATGCAGGCTGGTCCCTCAGGGCCTCTCGGTGTCCCACAGGCAGACAGGCATGGGGTTGGCCAACACCATGGCCCGTCTGGGCAGCATCACGGCCCCCTTGGTGAAGATGGCGGGTGAGGTCTTCCCTGTGTTGCCCTTCATCATCTACGGAGCAGCCCCAGTGGTGTCGGGGCTGGTGGCCATCTTCCTGCCGGAGACACGGGACATGGCACTGCCCGAGACTGTGGAGGAGGTGGAGGGCAGGTGGGATGGGAGGGATGGAAGGACAAGGGGAGGGACAGATGGATGGTGGGGAGGGACAGAGGGACGGGTGGACCCAGGGAGGGATGGTGGGAGAGAAGGGTTGGTTGGACGTGGGGGGGGACAGGTAGAGGATTGGTTGTGTGAGGGGATGGATGGACAGGAGTGGATGGGACTGGACAGGGACGGGTGGATGGACAGATGGGTGGACAGATGGGTGGACAGGAAGAAGAGCACGGCAATGGATGCATGAAAGGATGCACAGATGGATATCTATGAAGATGGATGGACAGGTCCATGGGGAAGGAGGGGGAACAGCAGCATTAAATCCCATCTGCCCCCCCAGAGCTGTACCCCATCCTCCCTCTCCCCCCAGGACCCACCCCCAGAAGGACGAAGCCCAAGATCTCCACATCCCACTTCAGCCCACGGGCACCACAGGGCCCTGCTAGCGCCAACCTTCCCGGGGGACCCCCAAGACTCCCTCAGACCCAGCAGATGAAGGAGCAGGAGTGGAACCGGGGGGGGCGCATCCCCCCGAGAAGAGCAAAGGGACAGCGATGACCACGGGCACCCTCTTGCATGGCCAAGGAGGGGACCCAGGCGTCCTCCTCTCCATGCAAGGCTGGGGGATGGTGCATCCCCTCCGACCGCCGCTTTCGCAGGATGGTTTTTCTGCGCTGGAATAAAAATAATAAAAGCAAAAATCGTGTGAAACGCGACCGGTGGGAGGGCGCGGGGACGGGGATGGGGGGTTGTTTTCCCACGGCCGCAGGGGGTCCCGCGCAGCCTGGCCGTCCCGCCCCTAAGGCAAATATGGGACCCAGTGGGGTGCTGCGTCCTCGGCACCGTGTCCCCCCCGCCCTCCACCATCCTCCCCTCCCCCTGCACGCACCAGAGCTGCGAGGGGGGGAAAGTCACACTCGAGAGCGCAGGGAGGACCCAGGGATCCCGAGGACCCACATGTCCGGGTGCCCAGGGATCCCAACAACCCCGAGATGCCGAGGATCCAGATGTCCCAAGGACCCAGAGACCCGGATGCCCAGACGTCCCAAGGACCCCGACATCCCAAAGACCCAAGCTTCTGGCCACCCAGCACACACCCAGGTGTCCTGCCCCTCAAGCCACCCCCAAGTCCCCCGGTCACTGCCCCATTCTGCCTACGCTCTGCCGCCTCCCGCTGCCCTCCTGCCCCGGGTCCAAGGGGCTCCCACGGAACCAGTTCAGGGCTCTGGGGACTTTGCTCCATGAATCAGCCACCATGGATGGTAAAAACAAGCTGGGGTGGGGGGGCTGGGGTGGTCCCCACACACCTGGGGTTGGGGGTGTCCTCGCCGAGGAAGAGGATGGAGAGGATGGGATGGCCCCGGGGAGCCATCGGGCATCCCTGGTTGGGGACCGGCGTGGCTGGCGCCAGCACTTCCGCCTGACGATCGTCTCCACTGACCCATAGCGGGATCTGGTCCCACCACAGTCAAACGTTAACCGTGACCGGGGGTGCCTTTAAATAGGAGTGGGGACAGGGAGGGGGACGGGGACAGGGCTGTGGCCATGGGCAGCTGCAGGGCGGAGGGGTGGTAGCTGCTGGCAGACGGTTCCGGGGAGTGGGGTTTGCTGCTGGGAGAGGTTGGGAGATAACGAGCGCGACGGACAGGTGAGTGGATCAATAGAGAGATCAATATGTTGATCAGGAGAGAGAGAGGCCAATGGACTGGTCAAGAGAGACATTAAAGCTCAATAGATTGATCAATAGAGAGGAAGACTGATCAATAGAAAGATTATGGGTCAAGAGATTGATCAATAAAGAGATTAAGATTGATGCATGGTCAATAGAAAGATTATATGTTAATAGATTGAGATTAAAGATCAATCAGATTGATCAATAGTGAGATTTAAGTTCAATAAATTGATCAGTAGAGACCAATAGATCAGTCAATAGATAAAGATCACTATACTGATCAATAGGTTATAGGTCAATAGGTTGACCTACAGGAAGATCAATCAACAGAGAGATTAAAGGTCAATAAATCAATCAATAGAAAGATTATAGGCCAACAGAGTGGTCGACAGAGAGATTGAGACATTGATCAATCAAAAGATTATAAATCAATACATTGATTGATAGACCAATAGATTGATCAATAGAGAGACATGTCATTAGATTGACCAGTGGATCCTGGTTCAATAGATTCATCAGTAGAAAAATACAGACCAAGAGATCGATCAATGACTAAATTATAGATCAATTTATTGGTAATAGAGATACACAGACCATCAGATGGATCAATAGAGATGCTGTGGACCGATCAACAGATTGACCAATAGAAACATATAGGCCAATAGACTGATCAATAAAGAGAGACATTATAGACCAATGGATGATCAAGACATTATGGATAATAAAGGTCAATAATTCATCAGCAGAGAAAGAGCTCGTTGGTTTGACCGACAGGGAGACCAACAGATCGATCAATAGGGAGGGGGAGACGCAAAGGCTGATCAATAGACCTATGTAGACCTACAGATCGACTGAGCAGCAGATCAATCGATTGACTGACAGGGTGAGGAGTCAATAGATGGGCAGGGGGACGGGGCAGACCCACCAGCTGGTGATGGTTGGCATGGACAACAGAGAAATCGATTGATCGATCGATTGATCGAGTGAGGGGCGAAGGACGGCGACAGAGAGCGAGAGAGAGGGGGAGTGGCAGAGGGAGGGAGGGACAGAGGGACGGACCCGGGGGACAGCGGGTGGCCGCAGAGACCGAGCCAGAGACCGAGAGAGCCGCAGAGAGAGGGAGAGGAGCAAAACCACCGGTAGGGATCAATCGATCGCGAGGGATCATTGGAGGGATGGACCTACTGAGAGACCGGTAGGACGGAGGGAGGGAGGGAGGATCGATCGATCGGTTGGTTGGTCGGTTGGTCGGTTGATCAGTAGTGAGGGGGAGGGAGGAGGAGGAGGGAGAGCAGTGAGGGGCAGGGCTGGTAGCAAGAAACAAACCACCAGCGACTGATAGATCAGTAGAGACCGAGACGGATGGACAGACTGATGGGTCGATTGAGCGAGGGCATCAACAGGGAGACTGGCAGGTCAACAGACACCCCCACAGATCAATAGGTTGGTTGGGACGCTGACTGGCAGAGCAATCGGCACACCAGTAGACTGATCGATCGATCGATTGATCGAGGCACCGATAGATCAATAGCTCTGTCCCTCCGCCACCCCTTGGCCCACCCTTCAACCTCTTCTCTTCCTGCCGCCCTCCAGCTGCCCCGGGCCCCCCTTCCCGGCGCCATCCCTCGTCCCACCATGACCTTTGTGGAGCTGCTGGCCCGCCTGGGCGGGATGGGCCGCTTCCAGGTGACCTACGTGGCCGCCCTGGCCATTCCGCTGCTCATGCTCGCCAGCCACAACCTTCTGCAGAACTTCACCGCCGGTGTCCCCGAGCACCACTGCCGGCCTCGGCCCGTGGCCAATGACAGCACTGGGGATGTCCCCCTCCTCATCTCCATCCCCTCCGACGGCCACCATCGTCCCCAGCGCTGCCGCCGCTACGTGGAGCTCCAGTGGCACCTCTTGGATGTCAACGGCACGGTCAACGGTACGGCCAACGGGGCGGCCACCGAGCCTTGCCATGATGGCTGGACCTACCAGGATGGCATCTTCGCCCACACCATCGTTACCGAGGTGAGGGGTGGCCCACAACCCGCCCTGGGGGGGCGAGTGGGGACGCAGGTGTCCGGGTGTTGACCCCCGTGTCCTTTCCTGGTGGCAGTGGGACCTGGTGTGCGAGTCCAAGAAGCTGAGGCAGGTGGCCCAATCCATCTACATGGCCGGGATCCTCCTGGGCTCTAGCCTCTTCGGGATCCTCTCCGACAAGTGCGTGGGCACCCCAGAGCTGTACTGGGATAAACTGGGAGGAACTGGGAAGGGGGAGAGGGGAGGGCTACGCACAGGGACGTCCTCCCCTTCCCCCGGCCCCTGGTCTCCCAGTGTCCCCAGCGCCCCCAGGCTGGGTCCGTCCCAGTACAGCTTGTCCCACTGTCCCCACATCACTCATCCCAGTATTCACGGTGCCCATATTCCCCGTCCCAGTATTCCAAACGCCTTGTGTCCCCGTCCCAGTGCCCCACGTCCCTGTCCCAGGATTCCCAGCGCCCCACGTCCCCCCAGTCCCAGCACCCATGTCCCCATCCTAACGGCACGAGGTCCCCACCGCCCCCATCCCAGCGCCCCCAGGAGCCCTCATCCCCCATCCCAGCGGCTCCAGCACCCCGCATCCCCCTCCCCAGCACCCCCAGCGCCCCACGTCAGCATCCCAGCCCCCCATGTCCCCCATCCCAGTGCCCCCAGCACCGTGTCCCAGCAGGTTCGGGCGCCGGGCGCTGCTGACCTGGTGCTACCTGCAGCTGGGGGTGACGGGGGCCGGCACCGCGGCCGCCCCCACCTTCGTCGTCTACTGTCTCTGCCGGTTCCTGGCGGGCCTGGCCATGGCCGGGGTCTCCCTCAACTCCGCCTCCCTCTGTGAGCTGGGGACCCAGGGCTCTGGGCTTGGTCCCACCACCCCTATCCCCCGGGAGGGATCTGGGTGTCTGGGCTTGGTCCTACCACCCCTATCCCATGGGAAGCATCCGGGCTCCAACCCTGATACCATTGACCCATGGGAGGGACCCGGGCTCCAACCCTGCCACCGTTGACCCTTTGGGGGGACCCAAGCTCCAACCTGTCACCATTGACCTTGGGAGGGACCCAGGCTCCAACCTGCCACTGTTGACCCTTTGGGGGGACCCAAGCTCCAACCTGCCACCATTGACCCTTCGGGGGGATCCAAGCTCCAACCTGCCACTGTTGACCCTTTGGGGGGACCCAAGCTCCAACCTGCCACCATTGACCTTGGGAGGGACCCGGGCTCCAACCTGCCACCATTGACCCTTTGAGGGGACCCATCTCCAACCTGCCACCATTGACCTTGGGAGGGACCTGGGCTCCAACCTGCCACCATTGACCCTTTGGGGGGACCCAAGCTCCAACCTGCCACCGTTGACCCTTTGGGGGGACCCGGGCTCCAACCTGCCACCATTGACCTTGGGAGGGTCCTACACATCCATGCTTGGCTCTACCACCACTGACCTTTGGGAAGGCTCCAGGCGTGCAGTCTCCAACCCCACCACCTCCACGCCGCGGGAGGGACCCAGATATCCCAGTGTGGCCCCATCCCACGGGATAGACCCCACCATCCGTGTGCTGATGGTTACCCACAGGCATGGAGTGGATCCCGACGGAAGCGCGCGCCGTGGTGGGCACCATCAACGGCTACTGCTACACCTTCGGGCAGTTCGTGCTGGCGGCCGTGGCCTTCAGCCTCCCTCACTGGCGCTGGCTCCAGCTCGTCGTCTCCCTCCCCTTCTTCCTCTTCTTCCTCTACTCCTGGTATGGGGAACACAGGCGTCTAGGTGGCCGCCCACCCCCCCCCTCCTGGGTTGGGGTTGGATGGTGGGGTGTCCTATGGGGTGGTGGTGGGGACACCCGGTGGTGGGAGGTGTAGGGTGGGAGCCGGGACCCCCCCGGATGCCTGGGTCCCCCGTGACCCCTCTCCCCATACCCCCCAAGGCTGTTCGTGGAGTCAGCCCGGTGGCAGGTGATTTCGGGGAGACCCGACCTGGCCCTGAAGGGGCTCCGCAAAGTCGCCCGCGTCAACGGGAGGAAGGAGGAGGGAGACAAGCTCAGCGAGGAGGTGATGGGGGGCTGCCTGGGACCCCCCCAGATCACCCTCATCTACCCCTTAGATCCCCCCAAGTTCCTCTCCTATATCCCTGCACAATGCTGCAGATCCCTTCCGGATCCTCCCAGATCTCAGGAGATCACCCAAATCCCTCCAGAACGCCCTCCTTCTCCCTTAGATCTCCCCCGTTCCCCTCTCCTCAGGTTGGATCCCCCCCAGACCCTCTCCATCCCTCCTAGATACTTCCAACCTCCCCCCCTAGATCCCTCTCAGACCTCTCCTGATCACCTGGATCCCCCCATTCTGTGTCCTTGTTACGGCTCTCCAACACCTCTCCATCCCTCCAGATCACCTCCAATACCCCTTGTACCCCTCCTAGATCCCTCTGATCCCACCTAGATCCCCCCAGACCCCTCCATTTCCCTCCAGATCACCCAGATCCCTCCCGAGATTCCCCACGGTCTCTTCTAGATCCCACCAACCCCACTAGCTCCACCCCGGCCCCCACCATCCCTCCTAGATGCCCTCCCATTCCCTGGATCGCCCCGGCCCCTCGGATCCCTCCCAGGATCTCCCCAGATCCTCCTTTCCCACAGGCACTGCGGGAGCTGGTGCACCGGGAGCCACCACTGCCGGGGGGGACCCTGGCCTCCCTGATCCGCACACCCGGGATGAGAACCGTCTCCTGTGGCGTCTCCTTTGTCTGGCAAGTGGGGCCGTTTTGGGGCCAAACCCCACCTTTTGGGGCAAACCCCATCTTCTTGGGGTCAAACCCCACTTTTTGGGGGCGAAACCCCACCTTTTGGGTCCCCGCTTGATCACGCCTGGTGGGTTGTGTGTTGAAATGTTGGGTTTTGGGGGCAGGTTCTCCACCAGCTTCGCCTACTATGGGCTGGCCATGGATCTGCAGGGCTTCGGGGTGGACATCTACCTGAGCCAGCTGGTCTTCGGGGCTGTGGACATCCCAGCCAAGCTGGCCTCGGTGCTGGCCATCAGCTGCGTGGGGCGGCGGGTGGCCCAGGGCGGCTCCTTGGCGCTCGCCGGCATCTGCATCCTCGCCAACATCGTTGTGCCAATGGGTGGGTGCTGGGACAGATGGAGGGATGGTGGGAGGGATGAAGGACAATGGCATGTAGGACAGTGGGATGAAGGAGAATGGCATGGAGGGCAGTAGGATGAAGGAGAATGGCATGGAGGGCAGTAGGATGAAGGACAATGGCATGGAGGAAGAAGAGGTAAAAGGACAGAGAGAAGTTAGAGGGACAGAGACGGGAAAGATGGAGGTTGGAAGATGATGGGATGGAGGGACAGAGGGTGGAAGGATGAGGAGGTTGGAGGGATGGAAGGAAGGAAGTTGGAGGACAGAGACGGAGGGGTGGGGGGACATTGGGGGTGCACTGGGGGGACAGCGATAAGAGATCGAAGGATGGAGGGATGAAGGGTCACTGGGGGGACTTGGGACATTCAGGGGTGGAGGCAGAGGTTGGAGGACCATTGGTGGGTCATAGAGGAGCCATTGAGGGGCCAGAGGTGTGAGACCTCCCATCCCTGTCCCCAGAGCTGCAGATGCTGCGCATGGCCTTCGCGGTGATTGGGAAGGGTTCATTGGCCGCCTCCTTCAACTGCGCCTACATCTTCACCGGAGAGCTCTTCCCCACTGTCATCAGGTGGGTGGTTGTCACTTCTAGGAGCTGCCGGCACCACAGCCCTCCCTCCATCTGCCTGTCCCTCCATCCGCTCATCCAACCCACCGGCCAAGTCATCTTCCACCCACCAACCCAACCACTCACCCACTGACCAGCCCATCTACCCACCCACGTATCAGCCCAACCGCTCATCCATCCATCCAAAAATCATTCCTTGCACCAATCCATCCATCCCTCAACCCATCCAGCCAATCACCTTTCCATCCATCCATCCATCCATCCATCCATCCATCCATCATCAACCCCTCCATCCAACCACCTCTTCCATCCGTCATCATCAACCCCTCCAACCCTCAACCCATCATCCATCCAACCAACCCTGCATCCATCCATCAACCCCTCCAACCCTCAACCCACCCATTCCATCCATACACCCAACCTCTTCATCCATCAACCCCTCCAGCCCTCATCCTCCATCCATTCCATCCATACACCCAACCACCTCTTCATCATAAACTTCTCCATCCCTCAACCCATCCAACCACCTCTTCATCCATCCACCCAACCCTCAGCCCATCCATATTTCCAACCATCTCTCCAACCATCCATCTCTCCATCCATCCATCCGTCCATCCATCCCTCTCCCTGGCACAGGCAGACGGGGATGGGCCTGGGGGGCACTATGGCTCGTGTGGGTAGCATGGTGGCCCCGCTGGTGCGCATGACAGCTGACGTGACCCCAGTGCTGCCCCTCATCATCTACGGGGCTGCTCCCATCATCTCGGCCATCGCCACCTGCTTCCTGCCCGAGACCCGCAATGTGCCCCTGCCCGAGACCGTCAAAGACGTCGAGAGACGGTGAGGAGCTCCCCAGCGAAGTGGCTTTGGCCACCCCAAGGGACCCCCTCCCCACCAGATCCCATTTTTCTCCCCGATCCTTTTGTGGTTGACATCAGGGTGAAAAATCGCCATTTTAGGGCAAGATTTCTTGGAGGAGCCCCAAAGGGTTTGGGGTTGGAAGGGACAAAGGTTTTGGGGTGGGAAGGGTGAAGGTTTTTGGGGAGAAGGGACAAAGGTTTTGGGGTGAGAAGGGACGAAGGTTTTCGGGGAGAAGGGACAAAGGTTTTGGGGTGAGAAGGGACAAAGGTTTTGGGGTGAGAAGGGACAAAGGTTTTGGGGTGAGCAGGATGGAAGGTTCGGGGTTGGGAAGGGCTGAAGGTTTTTGGGGAGAAAGGTTGAAGGTTTTGGGGTTTCTCTTCCCCTGACGCGGCGACAGAGCGGGTCACCTCAAGGACGAGGAAGTCACCGTCCCCCTGAGTACCACCAAGACCAAGGAGGGCGTCTGAGGGGGAGAGGACGGGCATCAGGGACACCTGCATCCCGCTGGGCCAGTGAGGACGGGGGACAGGACCCCCGGGGGGACACGTCCCCCACCCCGTGGTCGATCCCCCCCCACCCGGAGGCTATTTATTTAACCCCAATAAAACCTCATCGCAACCCTGGTCTTCGATATCAAACCGCTGCCCTCCCAGGGGCCCAGGCGTCCGGGGGGTCCCCGCAGCCCCCCAGGGAACCCAGGCCTCCAGGGACCCCCCACCCCCCCAAAAAAGGCTAACCAGGATTAATTTCCCCTATATATTACCCTGACACCTGGGTCCTGGCTCTCCAGCTCCGGCCTTTGCCCCAATTCGGGTGATTTAGCTGCAAAATAGATCTGCAAAGGAATTAATTCTCGCATCAAGCCGGGGCCAGCGGGTGGCAAAAGCCCCTAATGGGGCAGATTTTACCCCAAAAAACAGGGTAGCACAACCTCAGTGTCAGCCCTCAGAGAAGCCACAAGCAAGCACCTAAATGGGGTGGATTTACCCAAAAAACAGGGCAGCACAACCCCAGGATCAGCCCTCTGAGAAGCTACATTCGAACACCCAAATAGCTGTTGTTTACCAGTACCCTAAAACCCCCCAGTTTTCCCCAAAACGACCCCACTTCCACACAGCTACATTTTTATCCATTTTTATTACGAAAACAAGCCATTTTGGTGTCACTTTTTTTTTTTTTCCCGGATAAGACACAACCGTGAAGCTTTGCCGAGGGGAAATTGGGGTAAAACCCACCCGTTTAGGGACATTTCATCATCCCGCCCCCGTCAGGGCGTGAAAAGAGGGGAAAATCACCCTTTTTTAACCAAAACGCCTTCATTTCCACCCGAATCGCGCTCAAGGAGGGGAGGAGAGAAACCACCAGGCTGGAGCCGCTTCGTCACCCAGATCCGGGGTGGGTTTTTTTTGGTGTAGTGGCGTGGGGTTTCTTTAGGGATTCTGTTCAATTTTGAGCAGTTTTGGTTAATTTTGAGCTACCTGTGGTCAATCTGGGGGCTATTTAGGTCATTTTGGGGGCTATTTTAGTAATTTTGGGGCCATTTTTCTGCTCACGGGGCCGGTTTTGGGGCTGCTCCGCCGCCGTCCCGGTTGGCTCCTCTCTTTCGGGGGGTTCTGGGAGGTGAAATTCGGGGCGCAGAGGCGGGGGGGGGTTCGGAGGTAGGTTTTTTAAGTTGATTTTTAGAAAAAACAGGCACATTCAGTCAACGGGACCCTTGGGGGGGCAGACGGGGATATCGGGGTGTCCCCAGAGAGCCCCAGAACAGTGGCATCTCCCACCTCTCCCTGTCAGAGGCGTTCTGGGGGTAAAAGCAGCTTTTCCCACCCCAAAATAAATCCCCCCAAACCCCAAAACAAACCCTGTGCGACCGTGACGGGGTGGGGGGGGGACAGGGCGAAGCGTTTCTCCCTCTGTGCTGTGTGGGAGCAAGGGAAAACCCCAAAATTGAGGGGGTTTGACCCGTTTCGCGCCAGCTGGAGGAGGTGGAGGGGGGAAAACCCCAAAATGGAGGGATTTTGCCCCGTTTCATGCTGGCCAGAGGAGGGTGTCAGGGTGTAAGGCCTCGTCTGGGCAGGGGGGGGATCAGCCGGGCTGCGGGGAGCATCCTCCGAGGCGGGAGAGATGGCGGGGCAAAAAGAAATGATAAAAACGGGGAGGGAAAAAAAAAAGGAAATAAAAATAAAACCCGAAAAAAATACCTCACCCCTCAAAAAAATTAACAAAAAGCCCCCAAACTGCACCCCCGGCTGGCACGGGGGTCTCTTTTCCCAAGAAAAAGGGGGGGAAAAGCGAGTTTTTTGGCATGCCACGTTGCCAGGGAGGCGGCGGGATAGATTTGGGCGCCTCATTTTGGGTGGAAAAGCCAGCAAACGGCGATGGGACGGGCGGCCCTGTCCCGTCCGTGGCCCCTCGGTCGGGACGGGGTCCCGAGGGACACTGCGGTGTCACCCCAAAAGCCACTCCGCGGGGTGGGGACACGGCAGCCTCAGCCCGCCCTCGCAGGACGTCACCCCCCCATCTGGCCGCGGGGAGGTGAGAAACAAACCCTCGCGCAGCAACAACAACAAAAAAATGACGAATAAAATAAACCCCGACACCCCCCTCCCCAAGCCATAAAAAAAAAAAAAACCAAAACCCAAACAAACCAGAAAACACGGGGAAGGTTAAAAAAAAAAAAAGGGAAAAAAAGAAAAGACACCCCCCCCCCCAAAAAAAAAAGGGAAAACATGTGGAACGAGGGCAGCCGTCCCGTGGGCGCAGCGGGATCAGGAGCTGTTCTGGTTCTGGTAGATGGAGGCTTTTTCCTTCAGCAGGTCCAGACACAAGTGGCAGCTCCAGCTCCCTGCGGAGAGAAGGACACGTGGGCGGCCGGGTTTTGCCCTCGTCAGGGCTTCGTTAAGGGTCACGGATTCCTAATTACACGCAGGGCAGGCGGCGGGGAGGCGGTTTACGAGGCTGTTCGGGGGTTTGTGAACCCACGAGCCTTCCCCTTCCCCATTAACCTTCAAGTGAAGGCAGCCAGGAGAGGGGCTGATAATTAACCGCCGGGATAATTAACCAGCGGCGTCAGGTGTCACTGACACTTCGGCGTTGGTTTTTTTTTGCTTGGCTGCTGTGAGTCAGCACAAGACGAGGTGGGAGGAAGAGGAGGAGGAAGAGCAATTCCTCTCGGCTTTACTGGCCGACACAGAGACATTTCGGGGCGCGAGTGATGTCAGCGAGGGATTTTGGGGTGGTAAAAGGCTTTTCCGCTTCTCCAGCGGAGCAGGGGAGGAATAACGGAAACAGCCAGAATGACGGACCCCACCATTTTCGATCGTGGCCCAACAGATCCATGATTTCCCCCAAGACCCGTGGGCAGAAGCGGGTCCACAGGGCTGAGAAATATTCCGGGCTGAATTCCGCTCGTTTTGACCCATTTCTGAAGCAGAGAGGGAGGAGGGGGCCTGGGAAGTGGGGGGGGACGACACACGCACGGGACTCACCTTCGGGCGGCTCCGACATGGGGGGGGTGAGACAGTACATGTGGTAGCCGCGGTCGCAGTCGTCGCAGAAGAGCAGCTGGTCCTAAGCCGGGGGGGAGGGAGAAAACGGGGAAAATTCGGATGATTCAACCCGAACTTGGCTCCAGGACAATGTGGGGGGGGGGGACGATGGTCCCTCCCCATCGTCCTCCAAGTTCTGACAGAGTGACCAGAAAGACTCCGCCGTGTCCTCTGGACTACCAAAAGCACGGTCTTTTGCCCCCCGAAAAAAAAGATTTTGCCGTGTCGTAGACTATTAAAGCTCAAAGATTTCTCCCCAAAAAGCGTCTCCCGTGTCCTGCAGACTACTAAAGGCCAAAGATTTGCTCCAAAAAAGACTCCGCCGTGTCCAACAGGCTATTAAAGGACAGAGATTTCACCCCAAAAGACTGCTCTGTGCCACCAACCTTTAAAAGCGTAAAGGTTTCCCACAAAAGAGACCGTCGTGCCCTGCGGACTGTCAAAGCACAACGATTTCCCCCCAAAAAGTCTCTTCTGTGTCCTATGGACTCTCAGAACACAAAGATTTCCCCCCCAAAGGACTCTCCCGCGTTCTATGGGCCATTAAAAGCACAAAGATTTCCCCCAAAATACTCTCCCATGTCCTACAGACTATTCAAATAGAAAGATTTCCCCCAAAAAAGACTCCGCTCCATCCGTCCTACGCACTATTAAAAAGCGCAACAATTTCCCCAAAAAAGCCGCTCCTCCTGAGTCCTACGGACGATAAAAGCGCCGAAGTTTCCCGCAGAAAGCCTGCTATGTGCTACAGAACACTAAAAGCACAACGATTTCCCCCTGAAATGACTCCGCTGTGTCCTACGGATTACTAAAATGCAAAGTTTTCCCCCACAAAAAGACTCTTCGTCTCCGACGCGGTACGAAGGCACAAAGATTTCCCCCCAAAAAGCCCCCAACATGTCCTACGGACTACTAACCCCCCCCAAAACGAGGGGGTCGCTCACAAGCTCCCCGTCCCGTCCCTTCTCTGCGGGGCTGGGGGGGGGGGTGACACCCCGAGGTGTCCCCAGAGGGTGCCCCGCTCCCCCCGGGGGGTACTCGTGGGTTCTGGGGGTACTACTGTCACTCGGGGGGTGCTCCCGTCATTCTGGGGGGGCTCTCCCGATATTGTAGGGGTGCTACTGTCATTCTGGGGGTGTTCCTGCCACTCTGGGGGGTGCTCCTGTCATTCTGGGGGGCAGCCACATCCTTCTGAGGGGCTCTCCCGTTATTGTGGGGGAGCTACTGTCATTCTGGGGGGGCGCTCCCGTCACTTTGGGGTCGCTCCCGTCATTCTGGGGGGCAGCCACATCGTTCTGGGGGGTTCTCCCCTTATTGTGAGGGTGCTCCCGTCATTCTGGGGGGGCGCTCCCATCATTCTCGGGGGCAGCTACATCCTTCTGGGGGGCTCTCCCCTTATTCCGGAGGTACTGCTGCCATTCTGGGGGCGTTCCTGCCATTCTGGGGGTGCTCCTGTCATTCTGGGGGGTTCTCCCGTTATTGCGGGGGTGGTTCCCGTCATTCTTGGGGGCGGCCACATCCTTCTGAGGGGTTCTCCCCTTATTGCGGAGGTACTACTGCCATTTTGGGGGGCGCTCCCGTCATTCTGGGGGGCTCTCCCGTTATTGTGGGGGCACTCCCGTCATTCTGGGGGGCGCTGCGGTTATTTTGGGGGGCAGCCACATCCTTCTGAGGGGCTGGCTCTCCCGTTATTGTGGGGGTGCTACTGCCATTCTGGGGGGTTCTCCCATCATTCTGGGGGGCGCTGCGGTTATTTTGGGGGGCCGGCCACATCCTTCTGAGGGGCTCTCCCGTTATTGTGGGGGTGCTCCCATCGTTCCGGGGGGCAGCCACATCCTTCTGAGGGGCTCTCCCGTTGCTGCGGGGGGTACTCACGTCGTTCTCGGAGGTGCCGCAGATGTTGCAGCACTTGCACTCGATGCACTGCCAGCGGTACGTCTTGACGGCCGCCATCATCACAGGGGTGAATTGCAGGCAGGAGGGGTGCCCTGCGGGGCACAGCACACGGCTGAAGGCAGCTCACGCAACGGCCGCGTCGGGGAAAAGCTCCACGGCGGGGAGAAAACCACCTTCTCCCCACCCCCGACCCAAATCCTTGGCTTCTCCGGGCGGGCGAAGCCGCCGGGGATGGTTTCGGCAATGCCCGCGGCAGGGAGGGCGTCTTCCCCCCTTACCTGATCGCCCGCAGTCCGAGCACGAGACCAACTCCTCCGGCTGCCCCGTCTTCTTGTTGATTTTGGAGTCTCCCAGGCAGAAGTCGCAGTAGTTGTTGGGCAGAGCTAAGCCGTCAGGTCCTTTCTTGGCTGGAAAAGCAGAGCGGGAGAGACGGATCAGCCACAGGGAAAAGGCTTTCCGCACGGGACCAGGAGACGACACCTCCATGATGCAAATCCCAATGCTTGGAGCAGCCTTTCCGGCAACCTCCGAGCTCCGGGGCTATGCCACGGTGCCCAAAACCATAGGGAAAAGGGACGCTGCTCGCTCCCAGCCCCGGCACTGGCGATTTCCCGCCTTTGTTGCCTTTTTCACGACAGGGATTTTGGGAGAGGGGGTGTTTTGCTTACATTTCTGCTCCTCCGACCGCTGTGAGACGGGAGTGGGGGGCTGCGAATCGTCCTTGTCGTCGCCTTCTTCCTCAGCCAGGTGGGAGTGAGCGTAGTGGTAGCTCAATCCCGGCCGATTCTTGTATCGCTTCCCGCAGACTACGGATAGAAACGGGAAAAGTCTGAGCCCGCTCCAGCGGGGAGCGAGACCCCACAGGCCAAATCATCCCCCAGTCCCATCTCGGGGCTCTGAGCGCAGGCGGCTGCTCCCCTTCTGCCCCCAAATCACCTGGAATTTATTAAAAGCGCCCTAACGAAGGGGTTTGGGGCCGGATTGGGTCCGGAGCAGCCGAAGAGGCACCGCAGCCTCCTCTGCGCATCCCACACGGGAGGCTAGTGCTGATGCGGTGGGCGACTGATACCCACCATGTCCAGGTAATGACGGCAGCTCGTTAAGCGCAGCTTTGCAGCCCTCGGTAAAGGAGTGAAATCACGCGGCGATCGATCCAAGTGGCAAAACCCAGATGGAAAGATACTGGGGGGGCCGGGGGGGGGGGGGCGCGTATTTCCTACCCAAAAACCATCTCCTTAAACCAGCTGGGTGAAAATCGAGGCTCTTTTCAACATGCATAGAAGGGAAACTTCTCTTTTTGGGACCCCGAGGAGGGCCCCGCAGCAGCCACATGCACATCTCGGCTCCGCTCCCGCCTCAGACCCACCCGACTCCTCCAAACTTGACCTGAAAATCACCCAGTGCCCCAAATGCCATGGATTTGCCCGCTTTCCGCCCCATTTCTTGCGGGGTTTGGAGCTTTCACCCATGGTCTAGTGGCAGGCGCTTCCTTGGGGAGACCTCTGAGCACCCGTGGACCGGGGAAGCGCCTTCCCTGCCGGGGAACGGGCTCCCAGCTCACCGTCACTGCTATTCCGGGGGGTTTTTGGGCAGCTTTTTAGCTGCGAGGCTCCAAGTATGCCCCGAAACCCCCCCTTCAGCCCCAAGACAGGCGTGGGCAGGACGAGCACGAAGCCAGCACTGGCCTTGCACCCTCCTACAGCCGGCAGGGGTTGGCCGGGCACAAGGACGGGGATCGGGGTGAAATCCCCCCAGGAACAGCCAGAGGGGGATTTGTGGGGCCCGGCCGACAGATTTACCAATGGGTTTTTCCTGCATCTTTTTCTGGCATCCACGCAAATCAGGAAAAAGTTGCTTTGGGATGAAACTCCCTGATCCTGGAGCTTTTCCCTAACATCCCAGACCTTTCTGGATTCACTTCCAGGCTGGCTTGAAGCCTGGAGAAACCCCACCAGGGCTTGTATCCCCTCTCATGCCACCAACTCCAAAAACAGGGGCGGGGAGGCAGCCCGGCTCAGTCTGCTCGCCCAGAGCCTCCCTAAGAGAGCCCGAAGCAAGCAGCCGGCACTGGCTTTTCCAGACAAAAGACGCAGAGATTCCCCTGGGGCAAAGGGCTCTGCGGGATGCTCAACGCCCCGGGGGAAACGGCCGGCATCGGCAGGTCCGGAGCGGCTCGGCAAAGGGGCGCGAGTCCAGCGAAGGAGGGGAAAAGCAGCCCGAAAAGCAGCAATTACAACCTTATTACATCAAATTCTGGCTTTCCAGAGCCAATCGAGGGCATGACGGGGTTGGCCCCGTGAGCAGCCATGCGGAGCTGGCAGGCGGCGTTTTATTCTTCCACCGCGGAGTTTAAAATTGACCTTTTTTCCCCGCAAAACAGGCAGGTCGGTACCTAAACCCAAGTCGGGTTTCCTCCTCCCGAACAGCGAGGAAGAGGAGCTGCCACAAAGACGATCTCAGCTCTCCGGCTTGGCTGCGGGAGTTTATTTGCAGCCCGCCACCAACATCCAACCTGCGCCTGCAGCTGAGCGGTTTTGGGGCTTTTTTTTTTTTAAAGCAAAAAGGTGTTTTTTTGGCAAGAGAAGCAGGAACATACTTTGGCATCTCTTAAAAGGAAGGCGGCACATCGCGGGCACAGGGGATTTGGGAGCGAGGGAAGGGGTTTAGTGGAAACACCGTGTTTTTTCCCATCCCCGCCGCCACAGGGGGGGAATTAATCTTTGTTTTCCCTCTCGGGAGGCCGCTCTGCCGGCACGCACGACCGCTCTTCCCTGCTGGAAAAGGGTCAGGCGAGCCCGGAGAGGAGCTGCCGAATCCTGCTGCCGGTGGGGAGGCCAGCTTTGACGTAGCTCGGTGGCCTTTGGCTTCTCCCTCCCCTTCTCCCGTGTGTCCCCCCCTCCCCGTCCCTTTCCCGCAGGCTCCAGCAAGGTTTGGTGAAAAAAAACAACTAACGTTTCAGGAGAAGAAAGGCAGGAAGGAAATAAAAAAAGCAGACTGAGAGTGGACTACCTCGATCGGGAGGTTTCAAGGTATGCTTTTGTTTGTAACTATCTGAAACACAGAAAGAGAGTCGTGAGAAAACACACACACACCAGGTCACGCACACGCACCCGTGCCAAGCGACAGACGGACTCTTAAAACAAGAAAAAAGGGGAGGAAAAACACAACTACTTGGGGTTTGGGGTGGGTTTTTTGGGAAGAAGCTAGTGTCAGCTCTTGCAGCACAGGAGGAAGAAGAGAGAAAGGTAATTTCAAAGCCTCACTTGCCCTTTTTTGCTCCGTTTGCCCTGTTAAATTGCTTTTTTTTCTCCTTCCCCTTCCCCAGCCTGAGGAGGAGGGAGGTGAGGAGGAAGCATCGGCAACCCTGGGCTCGCGGAGGAGCGCGCCAGGAAGGTACGGCCTCAGAAGTAAACTCCCTGCCCCTGGAGCCGAGGAGGTTTTTAGCCAGAGCAGGACGAGCACAGAGTGTCACGTTTCACAGCTACAAACTCATTAAGTGGCTTTAACGAGGCACGACAGCGCAAGGGTGGGGGCAGGGGGGGACTACGGCCGGCTTCGAAACCAGTCTGACGGACACGGATCCAACTGGAAAGCCAGCTGGGAAAAAGGGGGGGGCCCGTTTTCAACCTTTGTGGGGGCGTTTGGCAAGACCGGGAGAGGTTCATCCTCATTTCTACGCGGCGGGTGGCTGCACAGCCCCTCGCTCGGGGCGAGACGACCGCGTTCCCGGTGGGAAAACTCCAGCCATCTTTGACTGTCGGAGGAGGGCTGAGAGTCCGAGGCATTCAAAAACACCCCCTCTGGCTGCGTAAATCTACCTCTTGAGGTTTAAAACCCAAATCCCAGCAGACAACCCCACGGATCCCAAAAGCCACGCAGCCTGGCTCCGCTCCCGGGTCCTAAGTGGCAAGGAGAGGTTTTCAGTACTCACTGTCGCAAGCGTAGGGCTTATCCCGGTCTTCTAATATAGCTGCATCCAGCTTCTTCCGAGCCCCTCCAACACCTTTGCCCTGGGAAAAACAAGGGGAAAACACCAAGTTTTAGGCAAAATTGTGACCCAAAAGGCTCTCGGGTGGTGGGGAGAACAACAGCAGTGATCTGGCGTCAGAAAAAAGCACGATCCAACACTGCCGCGTAGTGGGTACAGCCCGGAACGGCTGTTGGATGCGAGTTTTCCCCAAAGTCAGGTTCAACATTGACATGTTTGAGCCCTGGCAGCTGCCGGGGCTGGTTCAGCACCGGCAGCATCTCGGATTTGCCAGAATTGCCACCAAAACAAGGCCAGGACCCAGCCAGACCAACCCAGCTGCCCTCACCTTGGCTTTCCCCTTCCCTCTCCGCTTCGGCGTATCTTCTTCATAGTCTTCATCATCCAAATCGTCCAGGAAGTCGTCCGGCTCAAGAATCCGCTAGGAAAGAGGAAAGGGGTTATTGCAGACAAATCCTCAGCACGGATCGAGGGAAAAGGAGGAAAAACTGGGGAGCGAGATAATGTCAGCACGGCCTCATGGTGCCCATCAGCAGCCGAACCCGTTCCAAGCCCGTAATACGGGAGGAGGAGAAAGGGGATGATATTTTGGAGGACAGAGAGTGAATCCAGTACATTTTATCCCCCAAAAAAGTCACAGAAGGGCACGATATGGTGTGAAGACAATTAAAGAAAAGAGTTATCAAGGTAAAGGCAAAAAGAGATGAGGCTTGCAAAAAATGTTCATGCTAAAAAGCACTGTAGAAAAGCCCAGAACGGGGAAAATACTTTTTTTAGCGAAATGACACCACAATATCACACACCTTGCTCTGCCCTGTGCTTATCTGGAGGGGGATCTCTTAAACCACAGCCGCTGGCGGGTGAGGAGGTGAAGGTGAAGTCTGCAGGGTGTCGCCTATTGTTAGAGCCGTCGGCTAACAAAGTGGTCTAAGGAAAAGCAACTTGCCTTGTGAGGACGGCCACAAGGAAAAGGCTTTGGTGGTGCAGCCTGAAGCAGGGACAGCCCGCACCAACCCAGGCTGCGAGCCGCTAAGCCAAAGCTTTCCCCCCCACGGATCGTGCCTGTGGGGTGTTTTCGGCAGCAAAAAGCAGCTACAACAGCAGCCGCAGTGGATTTAAAGTCCCATTTGCAGCTCCAAGGGGAAAAGGGGGCGTTCCTACAATCCCAACATCAATTAACAGCAAAGCATCGGCGAGTCTGATGAAGGATGCAGAGTGGGGAAGGTTTCATCCAGCTCCAGACCTTGGTACAGCCTTAATACTTAAAAAAGCTTCCGAATTGTGCCAAATCAGGGTGAAAAGGGGCAGCTGGACCCAAATTATCCAGGGATATTTGGGAGGAAGGAAAAGGGGAAGATCCCAGCCCCTTTTTTCTGCAGAAGACGACAAATTCGCGGTCTCCTCTCTCCCTGACTCACTTGTTTCTCCACCAAACCAGGGTGCTCTGCTCCGAGCTTCGTTAGCAGCCAAGTAAAACCCTTTCACAGCAGGTAGGGATTAACCGCAGGGACAGGGGAAACATGCCAGCGGGGAAAATAATAAAATATGTGTAGAAAAACAACCCTCCCCTGGCATTAAATGTATCCTATGAGTCAACTGCAACGGGAAGAGGCCAAACCATCAGCAGAGCAGCCCAAATTCCCAGGCAGCAGACAGATGGATTTGACCCGCAACCAGTCAAAACCCTTTCCAGAACTAATTACTGTGATTTCTAACAACCCTGGATTAGTTTATCGACGCCAAAAGAAACCAGACATTTGTAACCTTGCTAAATGCCCGGCCGCCGCATTTTCTTCCTTCCCGTGTCTTCGTTTCAAGACTTAAGTCTGCTTTCTCCTCCAGAGCCCGTTTAAAAGGGCTCGCAGAGAAGGCAGCACTTGGAAGAGCTGGCTGAACATGCTTCCTACTCCTGTGCTACAGCGAAAAATCTCTTTTAAAAATAAATTTGCTACAAAGAAAGGGGAAAAAAAACCCTTTGGAATAAAAGGAGTCTGGCTTGACAAGATGTCTCCGAGCTCGTCTCTACTCAGGGAACCAAAAAGCAGCAAGGAGAGGAGGCGATGAAAAACCCGCATTTGCTGCAAGAGAACTCACGGGGGAAAAACGAAGCCAGGGCAGGGAGGAGATGGCAGAGTCTGGGACCGGCACCTCGAAATCCTGGCAGATCACCCCCAACTACAGCCATTTCGCAAGGGTCTACGGGTCAATGAGGGGCGAAAGCTGTCCTGGGTGCAGGGACACCCAGCGCAGAGTCTTAAACTGGGTGCCTGGACACAATAAAACACTGAATTTTGGGGCCAGAAGCTCCGTCCCCCTGAATTAAGAGAGCTTCTAACTGGATCGTGAGGAAGGGAACATCCACCTGTCTACACAACGTCGCTGTAGGGAGCCAAACCCTGGCCTCCTGCTCTCCAGTAGCCCCATGAAGCCAGTAGCATCATCTCTGTCCCCCCCAAATCCATCCCAAATCCTTCTGCTGCGGATAAAAGACGCAGAGAAAACAGAAGGGAAGAGGAAGGAGGTGGAAAATCAGAGCGGTGTTGTGCAGGTGTGCGTGTTTTACCCTGTAGTTCCCTCTCCCAACGTAGAGGGGGAGACCCTCTCTCTGACGTACCTTCCGCGCACGGCTGTTGGTGACAGGGAACTCGCCCAGGCTGTCGTCGTCGATGCGGGGGTCCGGGAGGGCACGTTTCTCCAACGGGTCGGTCCTCAACAGGGCTTCCAGGCTGCTGCCGTCCTGAGAGATCAGCCCTTCCTTCTTCAGGGTCTGGTCGGTGTCTGCAGGAGCCGGTGGGGGAAAAAAGGAAGAGGAAAATCAGTGAGGGAACGGCGTCATGTGCTGAGATCCTATCTCACCCAGCCACGCTCGCAAGCTTCCCTGCTGCAGCGGGGTCAGAAAAAGGGGTTTACTAACCCTCACCAACATTTACTATCATCCGGCGCTATTTGGGCACGATATTGCCAAAAAATTCAGCCTTTACTGCGTGCAGAAAGCGGTAGTGGGAAGGATTTACCTGGTTTGATAGAAGGGAAGGAAAGCCTCGGGTCCTCCGGAGGATGAGCGCGGCGTTTCTTCCGCCAGCGGCGTGCGGGGTAGGAGTAAAGCTGCCCGGCGGCTAAACCTTTAATAAAAAAAAACAAACCAGAATTATCCAAGGAGATGACATGCACTGACCTGTTGTTCCCAACCCGGCGTTTTCCCGGCGTACCTGGCCCTCGGTGACGTTTCTCCATCCAGATGTAGCAGTTGCTTTGGGCCACCCCGGTCTGGGAGTCGAGGAAAGGGAGGCGGACGCTCCTCTCGGCACACAGCCGGGCATTGTAGTTGTGGCACTGCTCCATGGCATCCCTGTAGTACTGTTCCCCGAGGCTGAAAAGAGGTGAAAAGAGGTGAAAAGAGGTTCAGCGCTCACCCCAACCATCCCGAGCCCCAAATCCAGCCCCAGAACGCGTCTGCCAGGAGAGGGAAACACCGCGCTTCTTCCCGGACCCCTGCTCGGAGGAAGCACAGCCCGAAATATCTCCTCTGCAAGGTGAAGATGTGACTCGACATGGTATTAGCGAAGGACAGAGACGTCCCCTCATCCAGCAAAAGCACAGAGACATGGGGATGGCCCCGACAGGCGACTGTAGCCTCCCTCGCTGGCAGCAGACAAAACGTGGCACCGTTAAGAGATCCCCTTGCCATTTTTCATGCCCCTGAAGCCTTTTGGGAGAAGCCTGTGCTGGCATCTACGCATTACTAATGGATTCGAGCGGCCACGGGTATTTCTCTGGTTTCCTTAAGTGCATTAATCGTGCCCCATCCTGTTTTCTAAGAGCACGACCTCTTCGTGCCGCATCCCTACGCTCCTCTTTCAACCGGAAAGCGTCAGGGCTGCAAGAGCCACATCGCAGCCTTGCAGCTGTAATTACAGTAATTTGCACGGTGAGATCTTCCCATCACATGTGGCAGGGAGAGGGGAAGAACCGAGAGTCTGTCGGGCTGCTGGAGACCGAGTTCTTCCCTCCCCGGTGCCGGGAGAGGAGATGAACCCTTTGTTTATATCAATACATATTGATCTTGGCACTTTAATACTGGCTGGAACGACTGCACAGAGCCTACGGAGCCCTGTAATCACCCCGACTCCAGAGACGGCTAATTTAGATGAGTGAATAACGAGCCGAAAGATGCCTTGGTTGCCTGCGAGGAAGCACGTGCCGTACGTGAAATATCTTGCCGATGGAGGAAAAGGAGACAGGACAAAAATCGCTTCGTCGCAGAGTTTTTATTCCGACGCAAGTAGAAGTCGGGTGTGTGGGGAGATGGCCAGAAGAAAACCAACACGCAGAGAGGGAATAACTGAGAAGATGATGATACTGGTAAATATTAAATGCAAACGAGGATTGCCGTGCTTGTTTCATTGCCGTGCTCGTTTCCTTACGGAGCGCTGTCAGCCTCTAACGGAGAAATGGGGTTTGCCTCACCGCATTTGGTGCGACAGCAGCGATTTCAGGAGGGCAAACAGCATCCCAGCAGCAATTAAGAGTGATGAGAAAGGTCCCAAATGGCCTTTTCCTCTCTGCTGACTGCAGAGGGAGCCCCAGACCCAGGCTCAGGCGCAGACAACTGTCAAGCTCTCGGAGTTCGGGGATGTAAATCCCTCTCGGAGCTTTTAATTTCCTCTTAAATCACTGCATCACTCCTTAATTGCTCAATCTGCGCCCCAATAACCAACAATGCGGAGCCCTAAGTCTTCCTTGTAACATCCAGGTGAAGCCCTGCCAACAGGAAGACTGCACAGAGGAAGAAAACTTGGTGTTTATGGTAATACAAACCCAAAACCAGTTTGGTTTCCAACTTATTTCTCTCCCACTGGCTTGATTTCAGAGTTGGGCAGGAGGGGTGGGGCGGTAAAAGAGGCAATCAGCCCCCAAAACAATAATGTGCGGTTACAACAACTGCAGATTAACAGAGGGCCCCTGTGCAGGGTGAGAAACGCACCAGGATTTGGCTTCAACACCAAAAAGACTGCGTGAAATGGGTTTTAAAGTGCTCCCCCGAGTGGTGAGGGGATGGAGAGGGAGCACGGGATACGTTCAGAGCGGAGATCCCATCTCCAGCTCCGACGTACAACCCCACAGTCTTTCCTTACGCTGCCCGGAGGTCTTCATCCCCAAAACCGAGGGGCACTTCGAGGCACAGACGCTCGCCAATCCCACGTGCAAAAAACCTTGAGAAAGCTGCACCAAGGAGAACCGCTGCTTAAAATCTGCGCCGGATGCACAAGCAAAGAGCTAACGAAGCCGTCAGGAAGGACTAATGTGTTTTAAACAGCTCTAACGAACCCGATTATTGCTCCCTGCAGACTTGGCGTGGCTCAGAGCCTTCTACTGCTGCTAAGCAAGTCCTAAGTGCCCTCAAGAGCAGCTTCCAGTAAAAGCACATCGCGTCAGCGGATCACTGTGGAAATAACCGGGTGGTTTTATGTGTTTTAGCACCGTCGGTAAGAGACCATGGCATGGAAACAGCTGAAAAATAAAACCAACGATGTGACCACCTCCACCCCCAAAACCAGCAGGAAAAGGCATGGCAGGCTTTGTGCCAAGGTGGGCAAGACATACCCCTGTGGGAAGCAGAGCAATTTAAACCTAAAAAGTCATCAGAGAAAACTGTCCTGCCCCAAACGCTGCCATCGCTTGGAGAAAAATAAAGCAGGAGGGATTTGGTAGACCAAACTCGTTACCAACAGCACCCAGAGATACGAGAACAGCCTGGGGAACGGCTTTAAAAAGTAAGAAAACCAACTCCCGCCGCACTTCTCTCTATCGTCCTCACTGGCAAGCTGTGACTGAAAAAAACCCAGCCTCAAAACCCAACAGCAGCTTCTGAAATAAATAAAATACATTCCTATGACAAAGGCGGGCAAGGCGAGGTGCCTTTCCACGTGCTCAACTTCACTGAAAGCTGCAGATCTGCAGTGGCATTGACAAAGTCATGTGGTTGTGAAGTGTTGGCTTGTCAACTCGGGGCAAAAAGAGCCTGAAAAAGGTGTTTTGTGACTCCCGCTTAGTGCTTCTCTCAGAAATGACCCAAGAAAGGGGTCCCAAAAATGCAGCAGCACGTCTGCCTGTGCCCGTGGCCTGCCAGGAGTTTCTCCAGGAGCTTCACTAACGCACCTGCAGGTGAAAGGCTGCAAGACGGATGGATCTACGACCATCACCTCTCTTAATGAACTCCAGCTCATCAGAGGAGACCCCAACACCTCTTAACAAACCCTCGTCTCATTGCAGAAGACCCAGGGGGTGCAAATCACACCCCGTTTTGCACGAACACCCCACCAAGAAGGAAAGTTTTGAAAGAAACTGTCGCAGGGATGCAACGGCGCCGTGGCTGAGGTGCCGCCAGCTAAAGGGAGACGCCAAAAAACCCCAGGAGATGCCAAAAAAACCTCCAGGTGATACCAAAAAAAAAAAAAGGGTCAAACATCTCCAAGTCCCCAAATCCCACCCAGGCAGGATGGACCTCTCTTATAGGGCCACATAGGGAACCTCCTGCACCCTCCTTGCCATAGCAGGGCGGATAGTGGGGGGCTGTATACCTCCCCAAGGGTATATACGCCTCCCTCCCTTATAGGGCGGTATAGGGGGCGGACCTTTATGGGGCTACATGGGGGAGCTCCATCCCTGAGGCTCTATGGGGCTGGATGGGAAGGGGAATCTCCAGTCCAAGGGCTCTATAGTGTCCCCTCTCACAAGGACATATTGAGGAGACCCCCCCCACACTCCCCGGGCTCTGTAGGGCCATATGCAGGGAGCTGCCCCTGGGCTCTATACGACTCTTCCGAGGACCGTACAGGGGAAAATCCTCACTCTGTCGGGCCCCCTTCAAAGAGCACTGTGGGGGTAAGCGCACCCCCCGCGATCTGTGAGACCGTCTCACAGGGAAGCACAGGGATTATCCACATGGGACACGCACACCCCCGGCCTCTGCAGGAGACCCTCACGGGGCCACACACGGGGGCCTGCTCACCGTTTAGACTCTATTAGCCCCCCCTCTCAGGGGACCCCACCCCCAAGGCTCTTGAAACCCTCTCACAACGCCATAAGGGAGGGGTCTCCCCTCACAGAACCGTAGGGAGGGATTCTACACCCTCCCACCCCCCCCTCAGCAAAGTTCACCCCGAACAATGAGCGCGCCCCCTCCCTCCTCACCCCTGGCCCCGGCCTACTTGGCCCCACCCGTGAAACGGCGGGGGTAGGGGGAAGGAACCCCACACCATTTCCCCCCCCTCCCCCCGCAAGGTCGAGGTGTGTGGGGGGTGAAAAGCACTCACAGCTTCACCACATTCTGTACCACCGCCGCCATCTTCCCTCCGCCGCCGGGGCCCTGCGCCGCCCAGCGCGCATGAGCGGCGGGAGGGGGGGGTCATGGCGGCGGCGGGGGGGGCGCGCGCTCCGCGCCTGCGCGGTCGTGGCGCACTGCGCCTGCGTCACCCTCCCCCCCCTCCCCCGCGGCGCTGCCTGCGCGCGTGCGCGGGGGGAAAGGCGGGAAAAGCTGAGGGGAGAGGCGCGAAGGGGGCGGGGAGAACGGGCGAGGAGCGTAAATGAGGGGAAAATGAAGGGATAAAGGGGCAAATCAGAGGGAAAGGGGAGGGGTGAGGGTGAAAATGGGGAGGTAAATGTGGATGAGGAAAGATCTTGGGGGAAGGAAAAGGGGTAAGAATGGAGAGGGGCGGGGTGGAAAGGGAGACGAGGAAAAGGGGGTGAGGGCAACAGGGAGGAATGAAGGGGAAGGAGGAGAGGGATGAGGATGAGATGGGGGTAAATGGGGGCCGGGGGAGGACGAGATGAGGGTCCTCCCTCCACCAAATCTCAAACCTCCGTAGAGATTCCTCTACGGGTGTTTTTAGGTTTCAGTGTGTGGTGCAGGCACAACAGCCATGCCCCAAAAGCAACCTCCACCCCCACCCCCCCGCAGCCACTTCATCCCTAGAAATTCACATAGAAAATTTAAAATTTTGGATCTCTTTTCCTTTTTTATCAAACCTAAATCAACCAAAGACCTCCACCGGGCGCGGAGGCAGACGCTTGCCTGCGTCCCCCATGGTGAGCATGGTTTGTCCAGCAACACCTTCCAGGTGAATTCCTCTGTATTTTTCATTCTTAATTCCACATTCCGCGCGTTGGGCTTTTTTTTCCTGTTTGCTGGGAAATTGTTGGTGTTTTGTTTTTTTTTTCCTCAGCTACATTCGAAGTTATACAGCCCTTCCTCCTCTTCCTCCTCTTAATCCCACGCCAGCTGTTAATTGCGTGCAACACAGCCCCTTGATTTTCCTGCCCCGTCAATAAAAATCAACGCTCTGTCACCGTGATGAGCAGTTGTTGCCGCTCGGGCTACAGGCGTTGCGAGGTGGGGGTCAAACACCAAATGTCGGCGTAGGCGTTTGCTGAGTTTATTGCATCATTAATCCCCTGCCCGGAAATCTTGGGATAACGAAGAAGTTGCGGGGTAGGTCGGACGGCCAACAGCCGAGCGTCAGGCTGTGCCCCCCACACCGTCCGCTTGTGTACACCCGTTCCCCCCCTTCCCCCGGAGTTAATCAAACCCCTCGTTAACTTATTCTGCCTTAAACCTCCCCAAAAAAAAGCGAGGGGAAAGAGACTGTTCGGCACGCGCCGGCTGAGTCACAGCAGGGAACAGCGTTCCTGCCCGAGTGACTCACGCTTCTTAGAACAGGGGTATAAAAAAACAAAACAAAACAGGGTTTAGCAACAGCCATTTGCATAAATCAGCAATTTGAGGAGTGATTAATTAGTGAGCAAACAGAGGGAGGGGGTGAAGGAAGCCGCCCCGTCCTGCGCAGAAACCCCGGGGCAGGGGGAAATCCCAAATGATTTTATTGCTTATAGTTAAAAGTCAATTCAAGAAATTGGGTTTTTTTGCAGCTAAGGAGATGAGATTATGCTGGAAAAATGGGGGAAAAAATAGGATTGGTATAATCGCGGGGGTTTTCTATCAAATGGAGTCTGAGAGGTGCGTGAGAGCAGGCGGTGGGGACGGAGCAGGTGAGCTGCAGACATGGAGCATCACCTTTTCACGGTAGAAAACCACCAAAATCCAGGAAATTTAAGCATCCTTTGCCTTTAGCCCCGTGTAAAAGCAGCTCCTGTTTCTCTTCCAGAAGGCGCCACCATTCCGGCACTGGAGCAGAGCAGGATCCGCTCGGCCGCAGCAGGGAGCCATCAGAGCGAGCGAGGTGCCAGTTTAATGCCAAATTAAAGCCATTAAGGCCCCACATCCTCCCCCCCGCCCCAAGCTTGTAACAAGTAGAAGGAGCAAAAATGGGGAGAAAAGGGGATTTTGGCCGTTACCTCCACGGTTATTTCGAAAGGTGGGGAAGTTGCTGCCGGGCGTTGCCCAGATCCAGTGGGGATTGTTTCGTAATTGCTGGTGATAATTAGGCAGAGGTAGGGGGCAAACTCAAACATCTTCATCCCCAGCCCACTTTAATTCACTAATTAAGGTGAGATCCATGCAAACAAGTGCCCTCTGTGTTGTCACAACCCACCCCCGCTCCCCACAAAGGTGCTGGGCCACAAAAAAAACCCCAAAAAACAACAAACCCAAAGCACTCTGGAAACCACCCAAAATTATCTATTCCAGGCTTTTTTTTTTTTTCCTCCTTCGAATTGTTTGACCAAACAGCAGCTGCGGCATGTTAGCAAGAAAAGAGGGGACTGGGAAACCGAGCCACATCTGCCATCGAAATAAATTAAGGGTAAATTAATTACAAACAATGCTCTAAAACGCCCCCATCCTGTCACTGGAATTATTTCTGGTAAGAAAAATCCTAAAATAAATAAAAAGAAGTCATCGCCACACAGATGGGTGCGTTCGGAGGATGCGCCGTCAGTTTAGAGCAGGTAAGGCTCCAACCGTAACAGCATAAAATCAAACAGAAATTAAACCCAGCGGTTGCCCGGATGGAGCTCAATTAACCTCATTTTCTTAATTCTTTTGCAGAGTGACAGCTTGAAAAATTGGTTTAACCCTAAATTTTTGGTGTTTCCACCAAAACAGAGTGTTTCGGTCTTACAGTGAGAGCGCCCCGCCGGATGCAGAGGGGCAAGAGTAAGCAAGAGCCCGGACACAATTGTGTGGTGACGAGCTACGGGCTCATTAATCTAATGACTCATTAGTTAACGATACCTGTACGAAACAGTAACCGATGATGTAAAAAAATACACGGTCAGGCTCCGGCAAAAAGTCAGCGTGCTCTTCAAGAGGTGCCTTAAAATTCCCTACTAAGGGGGACTCCCAGGTCTCATTCTGGGCTAAAACTACCAGAAACGGTTAAAAATGATGCAGTTAATCAGCGATGCCATCTAGGAAACAAGGTCCCGCTTGCTTTTACACCGTCACTGAGTCCAACAGGCTTCTCTTGTCCTCGATTCCGAGATCGGGAAAGAACGAAAGCCCTCGCAGCCAGGCATTACGGTCTTTCGCCCCGATGTCAGCAGAATTGGCGTTTCCACAGATTTTTTTTTTTTTTTTTTAATTATTTTTTTAAAAAAGCAGAAGGGATTCGCATTCCTTTCTGCGTGCCGAAGCGTTTCACCCCCTCGTTCCTCCGTCCAGCCAAACAATCCGCGATTGATGGAGGCGGCGTCTTTCGGGAGAATGAATTTCACCCCATCGCGCAGGAATCCGGCCGGGTGGTCACTCACCCTTCGCTTAACGTATTTTTTTCTTTGTTTTTTGCATCTTATTTAGCATTTTCAATTCCAACCCCAAGCTCCATGGGCTCGGTTGCTAAAATACAGCCCAAGAGGGTTTTTTTTTCGCTTCTCCACAGAGAGCTTTTGGCTTCTGCTTAGAGACAGCGCAGTGTTAAAGCCCGGTGGAGCCTTTTGCCACGTAACCGCTAGATTTACCAATTTTTGTGGGATCTTAAAAAAATTAAATCACGCCGCAGGCTAACATCTGACATCACCGCGATGGTGCGGGTGGTTGGCAAACAGCAAGCGTCACACCTTCGCCTTGACTGAGCACAAACCCTCTTCAAGCAAAAAAAAACCAACAACAAAACAAACAATCACCCTGAAACCCCAAAAGTCCTCCCAACCGAAACATTTGGGAATTCAACCGTCGCTGTTTCATCCCATCCAGTGCAACAAATGTTCCTGACAGCGCGGCGGCTTATTTGCTACCGGTCAGCGCAGTCCTACGGTTCGATCTGTCGCTAAAGGTGCAGTTGAAACGGGCAAGCGGCGAAATAATCCGGCAGCGAGCGCTGCCTCTTCCGTCTTGTCTTCGCAGGGTGTTTGAATTTTTTCTCCCCGCGCGGAGGGAGAAGCCGGAGATCTGCGGGGAGAAAACGCTCACGTCTCGTTTGCACGACGGGCTCTGCGAGAGAAAACAACGCGGCACCAGTTAAGGGAAGGTGTGGGGAGTCAAACTTGGGAGTTTGAGTTGTAATATAAGGGGGAAAAAAAAAAAAATTAAAAAAAAAACAACCCCCAAACCCAATAATAATCCATTTCTCAACACCTTTACCTTGAGTCGTCTTCACGTCAAGATCTCCTGCCGGCCCGAATCCTGTATAGACCCACCCACTCTCTCCGCTTGGTGCTTCTCCATCACTTGCAGGACGTCCTCCAAAATGGACGGCCCCAAATCCACGTGGAGGGAGAGGAGGGAGCCGGCGTGGGAGAGGAAGGGCGGCTCGGCGTCGCCCTTCTCCTCGGTGAAGCCGTTGGTGGGGGCGGCGAAAGGCGAGGCGCAGGGACGCGGCGGCGGGCGGGCGACGCTCCTGCCCTCGCCATCCTCCTCCCGGCTTTGCGCCGGCGGGGCTTTGTCATCGAGGTGCAACCGTGGCGGTTTCGGTGGGGCTTGCGCCGAGGGCAGCGTCAAGGCCTGCGGCCCCCCGATGACGGGCAGGGAGATGGCGTTTTTGAGGAGGGGAGAGGACGTCTCCGATGAGGGCTGCTGGCGGCCGGAGATGGTGGCCGTCCTGGAGAACTCGAAGGGCGCCGCGTCGGGGCTGTCCTTGTCGGAATCGAGGCTGCCTTCGGTCCTGGGGAGGAGGTGGAACTTGCCCTGAAGGAAGGAGATGTCCCCAAACATGTCGCTCTCCCCGCCGCTGCCGATGTGGATGGTGTGCCTGAAGTCCCCCAGCGGGGGGCTGATCATGTCGGAGGAGAGGATGTCGCGCAGCTTCTCCTTCTTCCCCTTCCTGCTGCCCCTCTTCAGGTAGATGGGCACCTTGGTGGACATCTCGCCGAGGAGCAAAGCTCTTCCACCGCCAACTCAAGAGAAGGTTGTGTCTTCCCAGACCTCCGCGACGCAGGCTTTAAAAAGAATCTGCAAAATTTAATAAAAAAAAAAAAAAAAAAGGGAGGAAAAACGCTTAAAAGCAAGTTATAACATGTAGGACGGAGATCCTCAACGTCAACACGTCCCAGGAAATTAATTCCAGACGCTCTCCGGTTCTCTATCTGAAGTTCGCTGGCTGCGTTATCGATAACAAAACAACCCAGGTAATTAAATCCAGGCACTCGGGGCCTCTCCGCAGGATTTGTTTCGAGTGGAAGAAAAAAAATCAGGAAGAGGGTCAGAGGTGGAAATCCAAGAGGATTTACGTTTTTATGGGGGAATCGGGGTCCGGAGTTGAAGGGTGGGAGAGCACGGCCTTGCAAAGTGTCTTTTCTAGCCCAAAAAGAGATTTTTTTCAGTTGAGTTCCCTCTCCTCTTGGCCGTGTGTAATCCAGCCCCACCCAACAACAAGCTAAAACACAAAATAATCAAAATTAAGGCAGGAGGGGGAAGGAAGTTGGGTTTTTTCCCTCCATTTTAGTCATATTCATTCAACTCTGACAGTTTACACCGTCAGTTGTGGGTGTGATTTTTCAGCTGTGGGGGAGAAATAAGGCAAAAATGGGTATTTTGGGCAATAATAACGTTACGCACAACCTCAAGAGATGCCTCGGCAGGGCAGAAAAGGGGGTGAAACAGGTTTCAGGCCACTTGAGCATGACTTTTGAAAATCAGCAAGTGGGAAGCTCTGGAGTTTTAGCCTTTCTCGCTGATTTTCTGGGGAAAAAAAAATCCCATCGCTCCACATTTCTGTAAAATCGGATCCGCTCTGCCCTGGACTGCGAGCACAAAGGAGAGTCTACAGGTGACCGAGAGACAGGTCCGTCCGGTGCACTGAGCCCCGGCCGCTGCTGAAACAACTGGCTTCAGCCCGTTTCACGCTGTCGTTAACACACCTCCCGCTACAGCTGCACCCGGAAAGCCAGAGCCGACGGTGACACCGCCACAGCTGAGCTCCTCAAGTCAACCCCCAAACCGTCCCAGCCACGGGTCACCGGCAACTCCCTCCGTGTGGTTTTTCCCATCAGCTGCCACCAACGAACAGCCTCAACGACCGCGTCAGGCGCTTGCCCCGGCCAAAACCTGCCCCGGCCGAAACCCGCCCCAGCCGAAACCTGCCCTGGCCGGTGCCGAAGAGCCAACGGAAACCAGTCTGCGGCTGATGCTGGATGAACGGAGCCGGGCGGGCTCCCCTGGGGCCGGCATTTCAACCCCAGCAGCAGCCACACGCCCGGCGGTGACAAGCGCCGCGTCAGTCGGAGGGTGTTGGCGGTTTGGGATCTCAAAGCGCTGGGGTTTGGAGGCGGCACGGTCCCACCGAGGGCTGCCGGATCCTCCTGAGCCTCACCTGACCCCCGCCCCTTAAATTTGTCCTTAAAAATATAATAATAACACACAGAGGGATGGAAAATCCCATGTTCACCTTAAAAACATCATAATAATACTATGCAGAGGGATGGAAAATCCCCTGTTCACCTTCCACCACCCGATGCACCGTCGTTATCGTTAGGAACCACCTCCTGTCTGTGCTGCTCGCTTTTCCCCCTTTTTTTCCCCTCTAATTGCTTCTTTTTCAGTCCGTCTCCCCGAGCGGAGACCCACGTACGCGGTGCTACAGCCGGAGACGCTCCCGAGGTCACGTTGGGTTGACAGCAACGCGGGAGAGGAGATGGAGCGGCAGGAATCACCCAAACAGCTCGAACCGAAGCACGGACGAGATGCCGGCAATGCCGTCAGCACCAGGAACGCGGCGCCGGGAGGAACGCGGTCACCGGTAATCCCATTCCCGGCGGCTCCGGCCAGGGAAAAATCCTGACGATGCAGAATTCAGCTTTGTTAATCCCGGGCGGATTAAAGCGGGCGGCGTAATGACAGGCTGTGCCGCTCGCGTGAAATACAGGCGCCGGGAGGAGGGGGGTGAGACGATGCCGGCGGAGCCGGTGCCGTACGTGAAGAGAACGGGACAGAGGGAAGAGCTGCGTCACCGGGATCCGGATCAGCGCCAGTGCTCGCCGGAACGCTGCCGGATGCACGGCCACAAGCCCGCCTTGCGCCGGCGAACCACAGACAGGCATGGATTAGCCGCAAAAAAACACTGAAATCACTTAAAAAACAACAACAAAAAAAGTGGATTTGTAGGGAAAAAAAGCCTTTTATCACTCCGAAATTATTAACGTTTTCAAGGTCAGGGTGTGGGTGATGCCCGCGGGGATGAGCGTTCGTCAGGGAGCAGCCACCGGATCGTCTCCTCTCCAGGGCAGCACGGGTTCAGCGTCTTCCACCGGCACCGACCAGAAATCGCTCTCCCTCACCCCAATTTCTCTCACCCCCCCCGTCACGACTCCTCCTCTTCTCCCCAGTCTGGGCCGCGGCCGACAACCCAGCGCCCCACTGGGCCGGGACAAAGGCTGCCCGCGATCGCGCCGCGAGCTCCCGGGGTCGGCTGAACGCTGGGAAAGTTCAGGGCTGCGCGTAGAGCCCTTTCCCTTTGTGCTCACAGAAAAAAGGCTCGGAAAAGGGAATTTGCTGCCAGCGCAGGCTGGGAAAGGGTCAGCGGGCCCCGAAACCAGAGGGAATAGGGGGTTTTGCACCAGTGAAACCCTTAAAATCCCTTTTCCCGGTGTTTTCCAGCGCCGACGACTGAATAAACCTGAAAGGACTGGAGCATTACCAGCGGCAGGGATGCGACGGGGGCGGAAAACAGGTGGGAAAGGGAGCAAAAGCAAAATCGGCCCCTTGTTAGGTTGTTCGTGTGCGTTTTCATCCGCGCAGCGCGTCCCCCCTGACGCTAAAAACTCCTTAAAACCAGGAGTAATCCAGGTGTCCTGTGAAAGGAGACTCGCGAGGAAGAGGGAAACGGGGAAAGTGAGACGTTTCGGCACAGGATAAAAGCGGGAGGTGCCTCAGGAGAGGATCTGAGGAACTTAAACTCATCCTGCGCCCCCCCCGTGAGGCTTCGTTTTCGCTTCTCAGCATTAAGAAATCGGCCGAAAGCCCCAGGCGTGAGACCTAAGACCCCCCCCGAGCATCTCCGCTGACACCCAGCCCCAGGATATCCGCCCCGATTTGGCTTTTTGATTCCCCACGGAATCAAATTTGTTGCCTTTTTTGCCCATTTTCAGGCATTCTGGCGTGGGTACGTGAAATTTTCCACCTGTTTTTGGCAATTCAGGCTTCGGCTCGCAAAGAGATTTGTTTCTTTTTGGCCCGGTTTCAGCCGTTTCGGCTTCGCTACGTGAAAATTTTGTTTGTTCTTCACCCATTTTCAGCAATTTCGGCTTCGATAACAGGGGGATTTCTTTCCTTCCCCCCCATTTCCAGCAATTTATGCCTCACTACGTGAAAATTTGTTTCTTTTCAGCAGTTTTAAGGCTGCAGGACACAAACATTTTGTTTCTTTTTGGCCCATTTTCAGCAATTTAAGCTTCGCTACGTGAAAATTTGTTTCTTTTTCTGCCGGTTTTCAGCAATTTAGACTTTGCTACCTGAAAATTTCCTTCCTTCTTGCCCATTTTCAGCGTTTGATGCTTTGCTACAGCAAAAATTTGTTTCTTTTTTAGCTTATTTTCAGCAATTTATGCCTCATCATGCGAAGAGCCGGCACTTCCTCAGCCCCCCGGTTACTCACAGAGCAGCGATTTTCCCATCCCGACGTCTGTTTTAGCAAGATCCCACAAAAATAGCGATTAAGCGACAGAGGCTCACACTCCTTTTCCCTCTCGACGGCACGGAAATCAAGCGAGCGAGCGCCCGCTGCAGAAAACGGAGCTGGTTCCTTCCGCGTCTCCTCCTCTTGACCCTTTTTTGAGTCTTTTTGCTCCTTTTATCGGGGCTTAGAGAAAACCCGCGATGAAAAATTTGCCCCTGGAAAGAGGTTTTGCCGCCGGATCCGCCACGGGGGAAGGGATATCTGTGCGGGAGAGGAAAACGCACCCCCTTTTCCCATGGTCCCCGAGCTGGAGGGGCGTCGGGGTGCGGAAAAGGGACCCTTTGGGGGAATAACATCCCTTCGGGATGGGGATTATGGATTTTTTTAGGGAATAGGGATGTTTCAGAGCGATGCCAAAAGCCTTTTGCGGGTGCCCCAGAGGTTGGCATCACTGGAAGGATTTACCCGAGATCTTCCCAGTTATCCCTGGTTAAAACAGAGAATTAATTTCTCTCTGCAGGATCGCGGTGCCCTCGCTGTCCTACCTCGAGCCTCCGGATCGGGAAGAGCCGCCGGTGACGTCTCCGTGCCAAGGGCCACCGCGACAAGGTGTGTTGGGGACAGGGCAGCGCCGGGCGTCCCCTCCTAACAGCCACCTCAGCGTCAGCAAACGCCGGTGGTTTCCTCCCCCAGGACGGGGAAAACACCGCTGTCGGGGAGAGATTCTCCCAGATAAGGAAAATCCAAGGAGGAAAGTTTGAGGATGAGGAAGTGCCGGTGCACGGTAGGAAAACGCGGCGGCCTCAACCGTAGCTGAACATACACACACACACGCACCCCGTGCCTCAGTTTCCCCTGGCTGTGCCCGCACCCCCCTGCGGCGCTGACAAACTGCAGGCGAGAAGGGGAGAGAAAAAAGCACCTTAAAACCAGGAAAAACAACTCTTTGGGGCGGCTCCTCCCGGCCGAGCCCCACCCCGGAGCCGGGGGAGCGCCGGGAATTCCCGGGTGGGGATCGCGCCGCATTCGGGATGGGATGAGGGCACAGGTCGCTGCTCTCTCTCCCCGTGATGGGGTCGGAGTCCGCTCCGGCAACCTGGGCAACTCCTCGAAAGAGGGATTTTTTTGTTTGGTTTTTCTTTTTAAATATCCATGAATCCTCTGTTTGCACTGAAAAATCCTGCCTGAAAAATCCCGGAGTGGGATCCGGCCTCCCTCCCCGAAAGCACGGTGTCTATTTCGGGGATCCGTCGGCTAATTTAAGCCGGGGGCAATCGGAAACCTCGCAGCTGGGGGCTAAAATTAAGAGGTGGCCGCAGGGAACCGGGGAGGGGGTGGGGGCACAGGGGAGGGGATCTGGTCTTTTTTCCTTGGGAAAAAAGGGATGGAATCATCCCCTCCCCCCTGCCCCTTTAAATTGGGGATCGGGATGTGACAGGGACACAAAAACATCCTGAAGAGCATGAAAAAGAACTGCCCCCCCCCCCCCCCCCCCGTCCTCAGCATCCCGATGGGATGGCTCCCAGCGGCAGGGATTTACAAGCCGGTGCGGCGAGCTGCCGGGAAGAGAGGCCAAATCCTCCCCCCCCAGCTCGCAAATTTACTGCCGTGTCCCCCCAAACCACCACCCTACGGCTACACCCAATGCCGGATCGGTGACGGTCCCAGTGGGAATCTCACCGGAAAACAAACCCCGGGCTCGCGTCCGACGCTCACCGCCGTCTTCCTCCCGCTCTGGCGGCTGAGCCGGAGCCAAGCGCGACCGTTCCCTTCCTCCCAACGCCGGAGCGTCGGCGCAGCCGGCTCCCAGCCAACCTCCAAGCCCCACCCCGGCACGGGGCCTCGCTTCCCCCTTCCCGGGGGGTTCCTTGGGGTTTTTTCCTTCCACCCCCCACCCCGGTTCCCAAAACCCCGGAGAGAGTCGGCGTTGGCTTCTCACCGGGATGAAGAGGCGGATGGCTTCGTCCTTTCCCGCGGCGGGTGGGAACGCTGTCGCGCCTCGATTTCCCGGCGTCACCAGGGGAAGACGCAGCACCGCGGCTCTGGCCGAGGAGAATCCCTGGGGAAACAGAAATGAAGCTGGAAAAATCCCTGCCGGCTCCAGAGGGAAGTGGGGGATTCCCTACGGAGCAGTGGAGCGCCCCCCCAACCCCCCCAAAAAAAAAATAAAAAAAAAAATCCTCGGCCAACTCGTAATGCCGCAGCCTCCGCTCGTTTAAATCCCAAATTAGCCTCGTCCTCAAGGATCATCTAATTAAGAGGCAAACGAGATGCCGGCTGCTTCGCTCCTGGTGTTTGAATCAACCTCCCCAAAACCCCCCCGTCGACTGTCCCACGCATGTTTTAACTAAAAATGGCATTTTTATGAGGGAAACTGAGGCCGGACGAGGAGCATCAAAGCCAAAAAATGGGGAGAAAAATGGGTTTTTGCTGCTGGCGGAAAAAAAATAATAATAGAAGCTGGAAACTCTGAAAAAAGCAGGAAAATAAAAAGGTCTTTTACCCAGGCTGGGAAAAACAGCGTTTTATTTGGGGTGAGAAGCGCTAGTATCGACAGATCAGAGGAGGAACCAAGATGTGACAGTGGGAGAAGTCCACGACGCTGCCCAGCTGCTTTCACTGACATTTGGGGAGAAAACGGAGCTGTTTCTGGCAAATCCTGGCCAGGAAAATCAAAAATCGCAAGGGAATCTTCCTCCCCGGATCCCGTTTTCCCCTGGTTTTACCCTAAATGTGCCCTAACGCCCACACAGGATTTAAAGGGTGAGAGAAGATAAACACGCCGCTTCTAGAGGGAGTCTGTAATAAGGCCAGGCAGGTAATTAAGTGGAAAATTAACGAAGGGAGACGCGCAGCAGCTCAGCGCCGCCTGACGAGGTTGTTTCCCAGCCTCCCGACGCCTGTAACTACCCCACGGCAGGGAGTTACGAAACTCATTCCCTTTCTTCACATCGGATTTACCTTTTTTCCAGCAAAAATGGCGGTATCGGAGCGGAACAAACACTGGGAGAGCCGGAGCCGAGGGGAGAGGGGGGATTTTAATTAATTTTCTGCTTCCTCGCCACAAATTTGAGGCAAAAAGTGGCTGAAAGCTGCTTCAAACCCAAACCCGACGCTGGTTTTTCGCCAACCGCCGAGCCAGGAGCTGCGGCATCTTTCACCAAAGCCGATGAACCAGCAGCACAGCCCCCCCGGGTACCTCTAAATTAATTGCTTTCGGACTAATTAAACTCAGAGTCCCATAATGAGGAAGCTGAACCGAAGTGACATCACCGAGGAGGTGAATCCGGGACGCCGGTGCCCCGGCAGAGGATTTCGGCCCCACCGCACTCGGAGATTCCCCGTTCCGCACCAGGATTCCCCTGTTCCACAGGTAAATCCAGCTGGAGGCTCATCTTCGTTACCTAACGAGCAGGAGGGGAAGATGCAGGGGACCCGCTAACGAGCGACCCCAAATTGCCCATCTGCAGCCCAAAAAGCAGCGTGTCGCTGCTGATGGAGGTCGAGCGAAACCCCACCTGTGAGAATCGCTCCAAACCTCCGCTCCCTGCCGCCTCCTGCTTATCGTTAATCAACTAATTAGCGACTGTTGGGGGGTGTGTCTGCCCCATCCACGGAGTGCAGACCCACCACTTTGGGGTGCTCCAGGAGCAGCCGGGGCGCGGTGCAGAGTCGTCACCCCGCGAAACGGGGTCAGGGGACAAACACAAGCGTTTCAGGTGGGTTTTTTTTAACCAAAATTCAAAGCGTCTTTTAACACCAATCTGCTCCCGTGAAGAAATTAAACTGTAGAAGGCTCAAAGAAATAAGTCTCTCTCCTGACGAGTCAGATCTTAACGACTTGAGCGGCAACACACGGGCTCTTCCGCTCGCCCTGAGCGTCCTCCCGCTGTAGGTACAGGCGGCCGTAGGTCCCCCCGACCTGGCCCTTCGTCAGCCGGCCGGGATTGATGCAGACGCAGCCCAGCACATCCTGTGGGAATATGGAAGCGATGGTCACGGATCCTGATGCCAAGAGACGCGACCACCCGGCTACAGGTGACATGGACACCAAGAGCCGCGACCGCCCGGCTACAGGCGACACGGACACCAAGAGCCGCGACCGCCCGGCTACAGGCGACACAGACACAGAGAGCCGCCCGGCTACAGGCGACACAGAGAGCCGCCCGGCTACAGGCGACACAGACACAGAGAGCCATGACTGCCTGGCTACAGGCGACACGGACACAGAGAGCCATGACTGCCTGGCTACAGGCGACACGGACACAGAGCCGCCTGGCTACAGGCGACACGGACACCGACAGCCGCCTGGCTACAGGCGACACGGACACCGACAGCCATGACCTACGAGCTACAGCCCCGAGACTGTGCTTTATTCATGCTGTAAACTGGATTTTGCCCAAATACGGGGGTAATTGACACAGCCCCCCCACGACATCCTTCTCCCTTAAACTGGAGGGACCAGGATCCGATGGGCGGACTGTTTGGAGGATGAGGTCGCATCCAGAGGGTGGTGGTCGACGGCTCTGTGTCCGGATGGAGGGGGTGACCAGTGGTGTCCCCCCGGGGTCCACACGGGGACCAGCGCTGTTGGACGTCATCATCGACGACACGGACAGTGGGACCGAGGGCTCCCTGGGCGAGTTTGTGGACGAGGCCCAGCTGCGTGGCACGGTGACACACCCGAGGACGGGACGGCGCCCAGAGGGACCTGGACAGGCTCCGCAAGGGAGAACCCCTCCTGAGGGTCACGAGGTCCTCGGCATCAGCCTCGGGGGGACCTCTGGTACCAGGCACAGGCCCGAGAGCAGCCCCCAGGAGAACCCGGGGTGCTGGGGGGTGAGAAGCTCAACACGGCCCAGCGATGTGCGCTGGTAGCCCAGAAAGCCCCCATCAACCTGGGCTGCATCCCCAGCAGCGTGGCCAGCAGGGCGAGGGGGGGGTTCTGCCCATCTGCTCCGCTCGGGGGCCGTCAGAGGGACACGGAGCCGTGGGAGCGGAGCCGGAGGAGGCCCCGGAGATGCTGGGAGGGCTGGAGCCCCTCTGCTGTGGGGCCGGGCTGAGCTGGGGGGGTTCAGCCTGGAGAAGAGAAGGCTCCGGGGAGACCCTGGAGCCCCTTCCAGTCCCTCAAGGGGCTCCAGGAAAGCTGAGGAGGGACTCTGGAGCAGGGAGGGGAGCCATGGGACAAGAGACAGGGGTTTTAAGGTAAAAAAGGGGAGATTTAGATGAGATCTGAGGAAGAAATTCTTGGTTGGGAGGGTGGTGAGCCCCTGGCCCAGGTTGCCCAGAGAAGCTGTGGCCGCCCCAGCCCTGGGGGGGTTCAAGGCTGGGCTGGACGGGGCTCGGAGCAGCCTGGGATGGTGGGAGGTGACCCTGGGGGTGGCACTGGGTGGCCTTTAAGGTCCCTTCGAGCCCAAACCGGTCAGCGATTCTGTGACTCCAGCAGGCCTGTGCCGCTGACTGACCTTAACGAAGTACCGCAGCTCTGAGGGGGTGACGAGGACGTCTGGGGTGACGGGTAACGAGGCGTAGCTGTAGAAGCTCTCGTAGTCGACATTCAGCTCCTCCGAGGGGGGGTACAGCGGGTAGTAACTGCCAGCAGAGGGGGGGAAAAGACGTTACCACAGCCTTTGTCTGTAGCTGCAAGGCTCGGACACAACCAGCAGATAATTTTGGGGTAGAAAGCCTGATTTCTGCTTCTTTTGCCTGTCCCAGGTACCTGCCATCTCCGGGGGCAGCCATCAGCCGGGGAAGGCTGACACACACCAGTCCGGAGGATTTACAGCGCTAAAACCCTCTGAATCCTGCCTTTAAAGGGTTATCAAACCCCAAACCAACAGTTTTTTAGGTTAAAAGAATGACTTTAAAGGGGAAGACAGCAAGGACAGTACAGGGCTCCCCTTATTTGGCCACAAAAAAAGCCCTTTTTGGGTTCGAGCGGGTGTTTGCAGTACGCCCTCACCTCCTCTGCGTCAGGATGTGCTTGAGGATTCGCGTGAACCTGTCCGAGATCCCAGATGAGCTGCGAGAGAAAAGGAGCTGTAAAACTGTTAAGGAAAGGGAGGAAAAGGCCAGAAAAAAAAAAAAAAAATCTTCCAGGCTGTGCTGATTAATTAGGCACGCAGCCTAATTAACGACCTGAGAGCTGCTCTGTCTGGCACCGCGGGACAGGGGCAGCTCTGCCTCCCCGTCAGATGCGCCAGGAGAGAAACGAGCCGCCAGAGGGGACAACCGAGGGGCGATCCCCCCCCGGGATGACGCCTCCTGCCCAGATCCTGCAAATCTGGGGCTGGATCTGGAGATTCCCCGCTCCGACGCGTTCCCGAATCCGGGCTTCCCGCCAGCGCCCACCTGCTGATCTCCTCAACACTCATGTGGAAGATCAGGTCGGTGGAGGTCAGGCCCAAAACGACGCCGTCGACGTCCAGGGTGCAGGGCTCCGACACGAAGTGCACGCGCTGCGGGGACGGAGGGCGGCGCCGGGTCAGGCCACGGCTTTGACGAGACCCTAAAACACCCCTGAGACGCCCTAAAACGACCCCAATACGCTCAGCTTTCCGTAAACGTCCCAAACCTGACCCAAAATGCCCAAAAAACCTGCCCTGAAATGCTGCAGTCAGGCTGGGCTTTCCTCAAATATCTCAAATCTGCCTTAAATCACCCCAAACCTGCCCTAAAATGGTCACAATCACCCTGAGCTTTCCTTAAATGCCCCTAAACCAGTCCTAAAATGCCCCCAAACCTGTCCCAGAATGCTGCAGTCACGCTGGGCTCTCCTCAAATACCCCAAATCTGCCTTAAACCACCCCAAACCTGCCCTAAAACAGTTGTAGTTGTGCTAAGTTTTCCTTAAATGCCCCTAAACCAGTCCTAAAACACCCCAAACTTCCCCTAAAATGCTGTAATCAGGCTGGGCTTTCCTCAAACGCCCCAAATCTGCCCTAAAACGGTCACAATCACCCCGAGCTTCCCTTAAACGCCCCTACACCAGTCCTAAAATGCCCCCAATCTGCCCCAAAACACCACAATCATGCTAAGATTTCCTTAAATGCCCAAAATGCACCCCAAAAACCCCCGCAGCTGGGCTGGGCTTTCTGCCAGGAGCATCAGGAGGTGCTCCCTAGGGAAAAAAAATAGGTTAAATTAAGGAATTATAACCCAAAAAGGGCTGGGAGGGGCAGAGGATCACGGCGGGAGCCAGCTCGACCGCTGCAGGCCCCATCTCGCTGTGTTTATTTAATTCCCCGTTTGCTCGTTAAGCGTCCTGGGGAACGCCGTGACCTAACGAGCGTGGCGCGGGGACCACCGGATTTCCGCTCCCAAATCCCTTCTCCTCCAGGAAGTCGCAGCTTCGCTGATATTTGCTCCCAAAGGGGATATTTTTGGCAAGAAATTGTTGCCGGATGGAGCAAGAGTCCAGGAAAAAAAAAAAGGGGGGGGGGGGGATTTCGCCTCAAACCTCGGCAAGGTTTTTGCTGGGAGGGGCGGGGTTTTCCTGGAAATTCAGCGGTTTTTGGCTTCTTTGGGGTAAAAAAGTGGAATCGCTGGGGTTCGTTACCGGTCTGTCGTCCTTGGGCAGCTCGGGGAAGAGGAACGGCGGCTGCGGGTAGACGTAGTCGTGGTGCACGTCCCGCAGCGAGGGCACGAAGACGAGCTGGGAGCCAGCGCTGGCGGAAGAAAAGAGGGAAAAACAGGCAATTGAGGGACAAAGATGAGCCGAGAGTCGACGCTGCTGGAAAAAGAGGGGAAAAAGCAGGCAATTAATGAACAGGCAGAGCCAAGGGACACTTTGACAGCCAGAAACAGCACTTTGCATAGAATTACAGCCGGATGCCTTCAAAAGTACCTACTTTGGAGCATTCTAGCAGTGAGAGGACCCAAAATCTGCTGAAATCCCCCCAAATCCCGCTTGGCTTTTTTCCGGAAAGGGGTTTCACCCCATGGGCTGCGAGAAAGTGATGTTTTCCTGGGATCGAAGCCCCCGGAGGGTGTTGGCAAACAACAGGGCTGCGAATACGGCCTTCCCCCGGTGCGCGGTGACCACGCTGAACCAGAGAAGCGTTAAAAAAAGAAAAAAAAAAAAGCCTAAACCCAGCTTTTTTAGTAAATTTAGAAAACGATTATAAAGGAAAGGGTCTGGATGCACCAAGAGGAGGCTGAGGGGGGTCTGAGAGGGTTTTTGGGGTGTCAGGGAGGGCTGCTGACAGCGAGAGGGACGAGGGGGGCGCGTCCCTGTCCCTGCCGGCGTCTGGCAGCGGATGAAAGAGGCTGGAAGGGAAGAAAAAAAAACAAAACCCTTCGTTTGTTCTTTATCGGTGCCGCCGGGAGGGGGGAAGCGCCGTCACCCGGCCCCGGGACGACACCGCGGAGGGGAAAAAAACCACCGTGAAACATTCCCACTTCCTTTCTCCGTGGATTTTTGGGGGGGAAAAGCCAGGATGCATCTATAAATCACGCCTGGCAGCAAGCAAATGCGCCTCAAATCCATTTCAGAGCCCGTTAATGAGGCTTTGAACCAAAATCTAATGATTTCCCTCCTCCGCTGCCAGTTTCCCTCGTGGGAATCAGTAGAAACCTCCCGTCCAGATCCCGTCTGGGGGAGAAAGAGGAGGTTTTGGGCAAAAAGCTACCTGTGGAAGCTGTAAGACCTTCACGCAGTCACCATCCCTACCTTCTCGTCCCCTCGATTATCATCTTCAGGCAGAGCTTGAAGACCTCGGTGAAGGACCCCAGGAGTTGGCAGTTCTAGGAATTGAGGGAAAATGACGGGATTTATGGAATTCCCCCTTTTTTCAGGGTGTGCGGGGGGATGCTGGGACCACCCCCCCCTCCCCCCCGCAGCTGCTTTGCCCTTCTGGAGTCTGGCAGCATGGATCAGCCCAAAATCCACACTGAAGGAGGAGTTTTGGGGGCAAAAATCAGCCTCTAGAGCACCCCGCTCGTGCGCTGGGGGTCTCGGGGGGGCTTTGGGGGGCACCCAGCCGAGCCCCCACCCAGGGGTGAAGCCAAGGGGGCGTCTGTGGGTGCCCAGTTCTCCCTCACCTCCACTTGCTCATGCTTGGCATCCAGGAACGGCCCGAACTGTGAAGAAACGGTGAAAAAAAATCAGAGAAACACCACGAGCAGGGACGGCCCCGTGTCCCCAGCCCCAGGAGCCAAGTTAAAGATGTTAAACCGCCCAGAAAAAGGTATTTTTTCAATTATTCTTGTTTGTTAAGCTCAAGTTTTATCCTGCAGCCCCAAAGGGGTTGGGGCAGAAGGGGAGACTGATAAAATTCGAGCGGGATGTCAGGCTTCAACTCCTGGGGCACTCAAAGAGCACGATTTGCTCTTAAAACAGGGCACTTTTTATCACTTTAGGGTGAAAAACCTGTGTTTTATCACTTTAGGGTGAAAAACCTGTGTTTTATCACTTTAGGGTGAAAAACCTGTGTTTTATCACTTTAGGGTGAAAACCAGGTGGTTTGAGATAACGCCCGAGCTGCCTCTCTTCTCAAGCGGGGCTTTTTTACGCTGATTTTTAAGGTTTTGAAACCTCAACCGGGTTTTCATGCCGCGGCCTCTTGTTGTATAATACGTAACTGGTTTAATTGATTTGAATAATTAGTTTATATAATAAACCCGGCTGCCCCAGGCCCACCCGTCCCCGCTGCAGCCCCTCACCAGCACACAGACGTCGGGGCGGTCGCGGACGATCACCTCGATGAGGTCAGTGAGCGGGTCAAAGGCGATGCTGTCGGAGGTGGTGTAGGGTCCGCAGGCCACCAGCACCATCCTCTGCTCTGCGGGGGCAGAAGGGAGGGTTTTGGGGACAAAAAGTGGGGTTTTGGGGACACCCCGGTCTGGCAGGGAGGTTTAACACATCGTGGTGTTAAACCGCAGCGGGGTCAGCGGGCGAAGCGTCGGGGCTCACCCGGGGCCGGCTCTGTCGGCGTGTGGAAAGGAAGGGGCACCCCCTGCGGATAAATCATAAATTGTCTCGAAATCCTCCTTTTTCACCCCAAAACCCAGTCCCAAACCCATTGCTGGGGACACGCTGGCAGCGCCACGCCATCACCTCGTAGAGCTTCGAGACCACCATCATCCTCCCGGTGCTGTTGGTCCCCTCCAGCGCCACGATCTGAAGGTGGGGGAGAAAACGGCGTCAGGCTCCAATTTGGGGAAGTTTGGGGTTCATACACACCTCCCCACACACCCCAAAATCGCCGCGGCCGCACCTGACCAGGAAAGAGGGAATATTCCTTCAGCTCCGAGAGGTTGAGGGGGATTTGGCCGCCTGAGGAATGTTCCCGGTCCCCTTCCAGCACCACCGATTTGGCATTGAGCTTCCCGTTGCTGTCACAGCCGATCTGGCCCAGCACCGTCACCGGTTCCTGGGGGACGACAGGAAAAAAACCGAGCTGGTTTTGCCCCAAAACGCCCCCTAAAGGTGGGTGCAGGGTGCTGGGGTGACACCCAAGCGGGGGTTTTCACCTGCGCGGGGAGCAACACCGAGGTGAATTCCTCCAGGTGATGGTGGTTCTTGAGCGCGTCACCGAGCTCCTCGATCCTCCATGACAGCACTACGGAGGGAGAAAAACACCATAAACCCCCCCCAAAAACAAGGGTTACCACCCAAATCGAGGTGAGGGTCACCTCCCCGAGCCCCACCCCTTTCACAGCGTCACCTTCCCGGACGTCAAGTGCTTTCTGGAACATGAATTTGTAGCTTTTTGTCAAATTCTCTTCCGGGACACCGAAAAGTTTAGGGGTACAACCGGCGCCGCCGTGACCGCTCCAGGAGGGACCCTGGACGGAGCCGAAGGAAGCCACCACCTCCCCCCGGCTGCTGCGCGACGTGTATTTTTGGGAGGGGGTGACACTGCGGGGACAAAAAATGGAAGGGGGTGACGGCGAGGACCGGCGGCGGTGGCACCACCACGAGCGCCAGTGACAGTCCCAGCGCGACCGCTTACCTCGGGGAGAAGCTGTTGGGAGAGAAAAGCGCGTAGGGGCTGCGGGAGGAGAGGGTGCGCTTGGGCCGGGGGGTTTCTGGGGTGGAATTGCTGCGTTTTTGAGAACCCTGCGAGACAGAAAAATTTAAAAAAAAAAAAAAAGGATGTTTTGGGGTGAGGGTTTTTGGGGCGGAAAATGGTAGATTTGGGGGTAGGTTTTGGGGTTAAGGTGTCAGTGCGCACCTTGGATGGCGTGGTGTAGGCGTCCAGCAGCTCATCCTCTTCTTCCTCGTCAAGGCTGATGGCTCGTTAAGGAGCACCCAAAACCCCTATTTTTGGGGGGGACACCCGCCAGCACGCCCCTAAGCCATGAATTCCCCCCGTTAACCAGCGCTAACGAAACCTCATTTCCAGGGGAGGGGCCGAACATGGTCTAGACACCATAACGCCCTGTTTTTTTCAGGAATCACCCCAAAACCCGCAGGATACAGCTCCTGGAGGGAGTGGATGTCGTGAAGGCCGCTGTAGCGGTTGTCCCTCTTCCGGGGGACCCTGCTGCTCCGCTTGGCAAGGAGCTGGAGGAGGAAGGAGGGAGGTGAGTGTGTGTCCACCACTTTTCCTGGGGGTTTTGGGGTGGGGGGGACATTGGGCGACCCCCCACTACCTCGTGCTCGAAGGCGTCAAGGACGTTGGCGGAGAGCTGGGTGCCGAGGTCCTTGCTGGTGACGAAGGCCAGCAGCTCGTTAGCCAATGCCACTGGGCCCAGCCCGTGGGTCAGGCACAGCTCCACCACTGCAGCGAAGGGGAGGGAGAGAGGGGTCAATGGGGCTGGGGACCCCCCAGGCGTACCCTAAAACCCACCGGTGGGCCCCCTCCCACCTCCTGCTCCAGACCCCTGAAAAGTTCCAGATCCCGACACCCCCCAACCCCTTATGCCCTCCAAATCCTGGCAGCGCCTGAAGTCCTGACCCCCATAACGCGCCCCCCATGACACCCAAATCACCCGAGACCCCCCCAAACCACTCCCCTGACACCTCCAGACCCCCAATACACCCTCAAAACCCTCCCCTGACACCCCTAGACACCCCCCAATACACCCTCAAACACACTCTGACACCCCCAAACCCCTCACTAGACACCCTCAGCCCCCCAGTTCTCCCTCACACAACCCCTCTGACACTCTCAGGCCCCCGGCTCCCAATACCCCCCCTTCCCTCCCCCGACACGCCCGGGCCGTGTCCCCCGCGGTGTCCTCACGCTTGGCGGGCACGTCCTGGCCCTGGCAACCCAGCTCGAAGAGCGCCAGCTCCCGCAGCACCGCCTCAGCCGACACCGGCCCCTGCTCCGGCTCCGCCATCGCCGCGGCGAAAAGCCCGCGCGGGCGCGACACCGCCGCGCTTGACGGCAGCGGGGAAGGGGAGTGGGCGGGAGCACGCCTTATAAGGCAAGAGGCGTGGCCGCGCATCGCGGAAAGAGGCGGGGCCACGCAAATATACTGGGTCAACCGGCCAATGGGAGAGGGCGGGCAGGGAGAGGGGCGTGGCCACGCAGCCCGGCTGCTCCACCCCCCCCCACCCCCCACCCCCCCCCGCGGGGTTGAGGCGGGGGAGGAAAGAGGCGGGGGAGGAAAAAGGCGGGAGTTTTCCCGCCCTCCCGGGGGTTTCCTCACAGCGGCGCCTGACGGGGACCGACCCGGAGGGAGCGGACCGGGCCCCGGAGGGGTCGTCCCCACTCCGGGAAGACCGCCACTGGCCCAAGCCGACAGCCCCGGTCGGAGAGGGACCGCCCCGGTCCCTGACAGGACCCGCGCCGGTCTCTGATAGGATCGCGGGTTTTTGTTCAGAACAACCAAAAAACACCCCCCCAAACTGTATCTATAACCCCGCATATAAGCCCTAAATATACACTAGCTATGGGGTTTTTTGCACCTGGGTGGTAAAAGCGTGGCGTCGAGCACTCCTCAGCACCCAGCGGGTCGGGGGGGGCCGGTGGGATTCACCCTGAGGCAAAGCTGGAAGCTGGAGGGGGTGGGAAAGGACTGGTAGAAAATAGCTTTGATTTTAATAACGTTTCTTGGTTGTTAGTTGTTTTTTTTTCCTTATTTTTAATTTATACAATAAAAAAAAAACACCATTATGGCACCCGGTAGGCAGAAGATCCCTGACTGAGGCGCTGGGAAAGAGCGCGGAAGCGAGAGGCGATGGGGGGCTGAGACCCGGCGTCACCCCCCCGGGCTCCTTCGGTAGCAAGAGGCACAAAAACCGTGAGAATTCCCCCCAGAACAGCCGTGCGAGAGGCGAGGAAAGGGGCATTTCTTTGGCAAAGCGCGAGGGGAGCCCCGTGTTCCGGCTGGGGGTGGCCACAACACCTGCACCCCCCCACACCCTCCTTTATGCTGAAAAAAAGGCAAAAAAAGGGAAAAACTGGCGCGGTTCTGGCTCCGCAGCGAAGGCACTTGGAGGGCTGGGGGGTCTGGTCAGGCGAACATGGTGAGCTGTAGCCACTGCGGGAGGAGGAGGAGGGGGTGAGGAGGGGTCTGGGTGGGTTTTTGGGTGAGTTTTGGGTGGTTTTGGGGCGGGTGCCAGCCCCACGCAGCACCCATGGGTACCTGCAGCAAGTCGAAGGTGACGACGCCATCCTGGTCCACGTCCATCGCTTGGAAAAACCCTGCAGTGAGGGAAACGGTATTAGATCTTTGCGGGGAAAACGGGGCAGGACTTAAGGGGAAAAACCAGGAGGAAACCAGCAGGATTTAGGGGGAAAAATCAGGAAAACCAGGAAGGATTTAAGGGGGAAAGGTGGGAAAAAACAGCAAGATTTAAGGGGGAAAAGTCAGGCAAAATCCAGAAGTTAAGGAGGAAAATGAGGAAAAAAACCACTTTTCCTGGTAAAGCCTGTGGGGTTTTCTTCAACTTTTCCTGTTCAATTCCGTGGAAAAGTTAAATTCTGGGAAACACTGTAAAAACCCCACAGGATCAAGTGAGGAAGTTGGAAAAAAAGCCCAGCATTTAGCAGGAAAAAATGCAAAACAAGCACAGGATTTAAGGGGAAAAGTTGGAAAACCCAGTAGGTTTCAAGGAGAAAAGTTGGAAAACCCACATTTTTTTTCTGTGAAAAAAGTGCAAAAACCCAGCAGGATTTATCAGGAAAAGTCGGAAAACAGGATTTAACAGAAAAAAATTGGGGTTTTAGGACTTTTCCCCTTAAATCCTGCTTTTTTTTTTTGCACTTTTTCTGGCTTCCCCGTCAACTCTTGCGGGGTTTTTCCAACTTTTCCATGGAATCGAATGAGGAAAGTAGGGAAAAGTTGTATTTTAAATCAATTTTTTTCCAATTTTTCCTGCTGAATCCTGTGGGAGGCGTGGTGGGATTGGCGGAAGCGGTGGGATTTAGGGATGAAATGCCGCTCACGGAACATGGTCTCCAGGCGCACGAGGCAGCAGACGAAGTTGTCGAAGTCGATGGCCAGGTCGGGCTCCGCGTAGCGGGTGATGATCAGCTCGTGCAGCTTTTTGTTCAATTTATAGCCTTTTTAGGAAACAAACAAACCAACCCAACCCACCCGAGGCGGATGGGAGGGAAATTTGTTAAAACTGAGGATGGTGTTAACGAAGCCCGGGGTTCATCGCCGGAGCGGGGCGTTACCTGCCGCTTCCAGCGCCATCCGCATCTCGTAGGCGCTCATGCTCCCCGACTTATCCAGGTCGAACTTGCGGAAGATGGCCTGCGAGCCCAACACCACCCCCCCCCCCAAAAAAAATGGGGGTCACCCATGAGGAGAGAGACCCCAAAACCCCCCTTTCGCACCCCAAAACCCCCCCCAGACCCACCAGGTAGTTGCGGATTCTGTTCCACAGGATGTTGAACTCCACCAGCCCCAGCTTCCCGTTGCCATCTTTCTGCGGGGCGGGAGGGGGTTAAGGAAAAGGGGGGGGTTTGGGGTGCCCCCCTCCCCGAAAAAATACCCCCGCCCCACGGCTGGCGGTGGAGGATACGTCCATGAGGTTGACCATGCTGCGGCAGGACTCGGTGCTGAACCCTTTGGTCCGGAGATCTTTATCTGCAAAGAAGCCGGTGGTTGTCTGCCTTAACGAGTTACAGGGCGATTAAGGCGAGGAGCAGGGAACCTGCCCGCGGCTCACGTTTGCCGATGATGCGGTTGAGGATGGTCTGAAGCTCCGTGACGCTGATCTCCATGTCCTGCGGGGAGAAGACGGGGTGTTCTCCGGCAGCCCCGTGCCACTGCCTGTGTCACCGGTGTCACCCGTCCCGGCACCCCCCTTACCGCCCCCGCCAGTTGCTTGAAGAGCTGCTTGAAGTTGTCGTCAATTTGGCTTTCGGAGAGCACTTTCTGAGGGAAAAAATGGCAGGTTTGGTAAAAAGGCCAGGCCTCGGCACCCTACAGCGTTGTCCACCGCCCTCACCTCATCCGGGAGCGTGGCTTGGATCTTGTCATCCATTTCCCTGCAGAGATAATAAAGGAGAGTTTGTCCTCAAGAGTCGCCCGGCATCGTTAGCACTAACGAGGCGTCTCTTACTCGGTTCCGGCTTTCTTCTCGGAGAAGACGCGGAGGACGAAGTCTCCTTCCTTGTTGGGCTCGAAGGTGGAGGGCACCACGATGTATTCCCCCGGCGGCAGCCGGAACCGGGTGCTCACCTCCCGCAGGTTGATGAACTGCTCCGAGCGGGCGCGCGAGGCGTTGGCCAGGAAGAAATCCCGCTTCAGGTGGACGCCCGACTTCCCCACGTGCTGCCAGAACCGGGGTTAAAAACACCCAAAATAACCCCAAAAAAACCTCCCCCACCTTCCGTGTTTCCTGGTTACGGTGACGTTGTCACCGCCGGCGACTCGTACCCACCTCGGGAGGAACCTGGAGGAGAGGAGAGGAGAGGTCTCACCTCTTCGTCACTCGGCCGCACCGGGTGATGCCGGGTGACGCCGGGTGACACCATTACCTCGTAGACGGCAAATCCGATGGTCTCCATGTCCTTGCCGTAGCGGCGCTCGCGGCGCCGGTGCTTCTGCATCAGCGCCAGCAGGAAGCTGCAGCCGGGCTCACGCCCGCCGCCCTCATCCCCCTCGTCATCCACCTCCTCCAGCTGGATCTTAAACTGCGGGTTTATCCAGAAAGTGGCTGAAAAAAGAGCAAGAGGAGGTTAAATCCATCCCAAAATTAGCAGTTTTTTGAGGTGAAATTCCTTGGCGGCGCCTACCAGGGTAGTTCCTGCAGCCGCCGGCCGTGCTGCCCCGCCGCCACGTCCCGTCGTAGAGCCGCGTGTTCCACTTGCGGAATTTGCGGGATTGGAGAGCGTCCGGGGTGAGGTTGCAGATCTCCAGGCGGGTGAATTCCCGCAGGAAATCCCGGAAGGACATCCTGGAGGAAGAGGAAGCGCCCAAGGTCAGGAGGGGGAAGTTTTCCTTCTTTTCCTGGCACAAAACAGCCGGGAAAAGGGGTTTTTAATCCCTTTTTGCTTACCAAAATTCACCATCCTCCATTTTCACCATCAGCTGCTGCCTCAGCGCCGGCTCCACCGCGTTCCACTCGGACGAGCTGCAGGTGACAAACGGATCTCATCCATGGGGCCTGGTGGCTCGTTAATTAATGCTAACGAAGCTTTGCGGTCCTCACCTGTCGCTCCAGGGTCCCGTCCACTCCACTTCTCCCCAGGGATTGCGCATACGGATCAGGCCCAGGGATTGCCCGCGGTAGTTGATCTGAAAATGGCGCCATCAGGGCTCGTGACCCAAAAAGCACCATTTTCTCTCCAAAACGGCGTCGTCTCTCACCTGCTTGGCCCCCGTCACAGAGTACGCGTGTCCCTTCACCAGCTTCTTGAAGGTCACCGCCTCCATGTCGAAGGCGCTCGTTATCTGCGAGGAAACGAGACGGCGGCTGTGTGCGGTGCCGTGCTTATTCTAATGCTGGGCGCAGGACCCCCCAAATCTTGAGTTTTTTAGCCCCAAAAGGCCCCCCTCTCGCTCACGTCGATGGAGCAGCCGAGCAGGGAGCCGCGCTCCAGCGCCTTGAGGATGATCTGGTAGAGATCGGCCGGCGGCTTGCGCAGGTCGTACCACTCCGTCACGCCGCCCGTGAAGTCCTCGAAGCCCTCTGAGGTGCTGCCGCCCGACAGCGCCTCGTAGCACCCGTTCACCCTGCAAGACCGGACCGTTTTGGGAGCGTTTCACCCCAAAACGCAAGGCAGGGAAGGGAGGGGGAGGGAGGGCGTACTTGGCGTAGGCTTTCTCCAAAAGGGCGCTCCAGAACTCGGTGCCCTCGGCGGAGTGGACGAAGAGCAGCTTGCCGTCTTTGGTGGGCAAGTAGTCGTCCACCACCACGTCCAGCCACTCGCCGAACTGCCAAATCTGAAGAGGAAGAGGAGGCCAAAGGTAAAACCTCCACGTTTTTTTTAGCCAGGGAGTGGCGTTTTGGGCAGAAAACACACATTTTGGGGTCCCACAGTGCATATCGCCATGAGGGGAACAGCAGTGGCACCAGGCCAGCATCACCCCGCCGGGAGATGAACCTCTGTGGCGGAAAGTGCCTCATTTGGCCCCAAAATGGTGGGGGATCCTCACAAAACGGTGGAGGGGAGCCCCAAAATGGTGGGAAAGCCCCAAAATGGCAGAAGGAGCCCCAAAATGGTGGGGAATCCTCTCAAAATGGAGGGGGAGATCCCCAAAATGCTGGAGAGGAACCCAAAAATGGAGGGGGACCCCCAGAATGGTGGTGGGGTTCGTGCCTGACCTGGAAGTGGAAGATGCCGGCATAGCCGTGCTGGAAGCTCTGCCCGTGCGGCACCACGCGGTGAAGGAGGGTCTCGTTGAGCGTGAGGGAGGCGATGGCCGCCAGCAGCCAGCAGTCACCTGCGGGCACCAGTTTCCTCTCAGTTTTGGGGTAGAAAAGGCAATTTTCTGGTCACTCAACACCTCTATATATGTTTTTTTACACTCCATGGGTGTTTAACGGGAAGCCACGGCTGGTTCTGCCACAACCCACCGGTGCAAGGTTCAAACTTGCCACTGGCAGTAACGGCAAACAAGCCTCGACTGGGTAGAACCATCCCCAAAACCCTCCATTTTGAGGCAAAAAAAAGAGAAAATCAGGAAAACTGAAGCGTTGCCGCTCCCTACCCAGCGCTCCCTGGCAGATGTCGGTGCGCGTGGCCCCATCCACGATGAACTGCGGGCGCGGACACAGCTCCTGCAGGGAAACACCCCCAGTTCTGTCACCAAAATCACCAAAATTTGGATATTTACAGGGTTTTTTTTCCCTCAGAGCCGCCGCCGCGCCGGGAGGAGCTTGCTGCGGTAACGACCATCAATTACACCACGGGGATTAAAACCCAAGCGACAAGCCGGGCGCTCCACTGGGGGGAAGGCAATTAATTAGCGCCCCGTCATTAAGACCGCGCCTCACCGTCGGCCTCTTCCACTGGACGCCGTGGGTTTTGGCAGTGCCGGGGCCCAGCTCGCGGAAGCCGAGGGAGGCGGGAGCCGGCGGGAAGGTTTGGTCGCGGAAGAGGGTTCCGGAACGCCGACATTCCTCCACCAGCCGCCCGAAGTCCTGCCCCAGGTACCGCACCGCGTTCTCGTGCCGCCCCAACCCCAACGCCTTCGCCCGCTGCCGCTGCACCTGCGCCGAAACGCCGGTGCAGTACACCGGCACGATGGGCTCCTCCGCCATCCTGGGGAGAAAACAGAGGAAATTGGGCAAATGGCAAAAAAAAAAACCCAAGTGCTTAAAAATTGAAGCTTTCCGCCTGATTTTCCGCCTCGGCGCCGCTGCCGGGTGCTGGGGCGGCTGCGCTCTCCCTCGCGCCTGGACGAAGTCGGGGAGCACCTCGTGCGCCCCCTTAATTAAATCAGGGGGAGGATAATTAGTGGATTTAAAGGCGCCTCGCGTTAGCGGGGGGATCTAATGACGAGTAACTAGCGCGGCCTCGTTTGCGGGGGCTTGGCTTGACAGGGAAGAGGGGGGACACAGGGGCTTTTTGGAGCTATGTACCCCCACCTTGTGGGGCGTTTTGGGGGGATTTGGGGGGGTTTGGGGTCTGCTTTAGGATCCCCACTGTGCGTGGCTTGAAAGAAAAAAGAGGATTCTGCCCCCAAAAAACGCAACAGTTAGTTTATATTAAACGCACCGATTATGATCCCATGGAGATCCTAATTTCGGGGGCAAAAATGCTAAAAAAGCACTGTAACTCCCCCAAATTTGGGGTCATGCCTGGGCCGCACAGGGTTGGGGGTGATTGGGGGGATTTTGGTGAGCTGAATGTGCCACTGTTTTGGGGTGAAAAGAGGGAATTACAGGGGCGGGGAAGCCCTCCCGCCCTCACCACCCCCTGCGGCAGCTGCTCGCTGTCTGTAACCCGAGCGGGCCCAAAATAGTCGTGTTTAACCTCGAAACGGCCCCGTGGTAACAAAAAAAAATGACAATTACGGCACCGGGCAGCCCCAAACGCTGACAAAATGAGGGGAAACGGCCCCAGAACAGGTCCTGCAAGTTGCAGTGTGTGTCACGGCCGCTCCCCAGGAGCACAGCCCCAGGCAGTGCTGCCGGGCCCATGTTAAACTCATAAAGGCCTTAATTAAGCACAAGGGAGCTTAATTAGGCGTTGGGGAACTTAATTAGGCACTAATTGGGGCCACAGAGGGAGCGACAGAAAGGTGACACCGAAGTTAGCAGTGTGGCCCCTCAAAATGCGGCCGAACACGGGGGCTCCTGCCACCCCAAAGCCCAGCGCGGCCCTCGGGGGGGTTCAGGGACACCCTAAAAATGGGGATTATGCCCCAAAAAAGCACAAATTGTCCCCAAAATGAGGGGTGGTGGGGTGGCAGAGTGGGTTAGAGACTCCCCCCACCCCCAGCCCAGAGCAGCTTTTTGGGGCAGGGTGGAGGCCTCACTCACAGGGTGCTTCACAACACTGTTCCCCCGCCCCGTTAACAACGTTCTCGTTAACGAGTTTCCCCATTAACGGGGTTCTCACTAGCGATTTTCCCTGTTAACGAGGTCCCCCCCTTGCACGCCTGTGCCCTGGGGGCCCCTCTGCTTCCCTGTACCCCCCCTGGAGAGAGCAGGAGCCGTTTGTCCCTCCCCAGGGATGAATCCCTCCATACATACACTTTTTGGGACAGCAGGACAAAAATCGCCTCTTTTCACCCCGTTTCCAGGAGAGCAGCAGGTACCCGATGTCCTGGCAGGTGCTGTGGGGCGAAGGCTCAGCCCCTCGGCAGCCGCTTCCCTCCCGTTGCGCTGGGGAGAAAATATCATGCAAAATGAGAGAAAACATCAAAAAACACTATATTTTGAGCAAAAACATTAAAAAAACCACAAATCCCCCATTCCCCCCCCTCCCCGAGGCGGATTTAGCCCCCCAAAAACACTTTTCTGGTTAAAACGAGGCTCGGTTGTGGGGTGGGGGAGCCCCCCCCAGCTCCCAGCCCCTTCACGGCTCCAAGAAGGAAGGAAAATAGGCCAAAATAATGGGTTTTGCCCGTTTTCCCCATTTTCTCCCCCGATCTGGCAGCGCGGGGAGTTGTATAAGCGCCGCCGGCCACAAAGTTGAGGAGAGGGGGAAGTGCCTCCTGCCTTGTCACCCTGCTGCGGGGGTGGCTGTCACCTCCTGGGGGGACACGGGGGACGTACCTCGCTGGGGGCGGGGGCCGCTCCCGAACTCGCCGCTTTTGGGTAAAATAAGGAAAAAAATAAATATATGTATAAAGTCTTCCTTAAGCAGGAAGGCGAGGCCGGGTTGAACCCCCCGCCCACCTCCGCCGAGACTCCTCCCTGCACTGCTCCTCCCTCAGAGCCTGCGGGAGGGGAAATGGGGTAAAAGGGAGCGATTTTGGGGGCGGGGGGAGGACCCCGAGGCGTTTCTGGGGTCGTTTCTCTGTTTTTTTGGGTCTGTCGTCCTCCCACAACTGCGGGTTTTTCGCCGCATTGCAACGGGCACTGGCAGCCGCAGGGCCGGAGGGGGGGGAATGCTGTTGTGGGCCGGGCCGCACACCACATGCGTGTGCAGAGGGCTGGACATGCATGGAACATGTGTGTGCATAACCAGGACACGAGTGGGGCTTGTGGGTAGAGGGCTGGGACACGCCCAGGACACGTGTGTATCAAGGGCTGGGACATGTGTGTAGAGGGCTGCGACACACATGGGGCATGTGTGTGCAGAGAGCTGGGACACAGATGCAGAGGGCCAGGACACATAATGCACACATGTGTGCAAAGGGCTGGGACCCATGTTCAGGGCTAGAACACACATGTGGAGAACAGGACATGTGTGGAACACCCATGTGCAGAGCAGCAGGAAATGAGACGTGTACACAGAGGGCTGGGACACACGTGTGCAGGGTGCTTGAACACGCCAGCACATGTGTGTGGAAGGCTGGGGCACATGTGACATGTGTGTGACACGCACAGGGCTGCCGCCATCCCTACCTGCGCCCACAGGACCGGTCCCTCTGTTCCCACCTCCTGAGGAGAGAAACGGGGTTGGGGGATGTGGGGGGGAAGAGCTCCCCCCATCACCCCACTGTGGGGGGCACCCCCAAACCAGCTCCCCCAAAAACAGCTGCCCCCCCCAAATCACCCCCTTCAATCTATTCCCCCCCTTCTTCTCCACACACAAAACACAAAAAAAATAGTGATTTATTCTTTTTTTTTTTTTTTTTTTTTTTTTTTTAATACTTCACATTACCCGTTTTCCCCTTTTTTTTTTTTTTTTTTTGGCATGAAAGGGGGAGGTGGGAGGGTGCTGGGGGTCTCAGTGTCACACCCCCTCATCCCACACACCCTTTGGCCTCACAGTGGAGGGAAGACACAAGAGTTTGTGGGCTAAAAACAGGAGATATTGGGCAACAGGCAGAAAACAAGCATTTTTGAGCAAATTGTTGTCAACTGTGGCTTATAAATAAGGGGGAAACAGGACAAAAATGGGGAAAAATAACCAAAAATCACTAGTTTGCACTGTAGAAGAGAGAGGTTCAGCTCTGCCACGAGCGAAGGTGGATTTTGAGTTTAAAAATCCCAATATTGGCTTTGCTGCGAGCAAGCTATGAAGAAGAGAGACATCCAGGACGTGGCCCGGACACAATTTCAGCCGATTTCAGCCCAAATGGTGTGTGACCTCAGTGGGTTTTGGAGGAGTCGGGCAGCAGGGCGGCGCTGGGGCGGCGTGGCGGCAGCAGGATGATGGTGTCCTGCGCCCAGGGACCCTCATCTTCCTCCTGCTGCGGGGCGGGGGGCCTGGAGCAGCGCAGGCAGGGGGAGGGCCAGGGGGGACACTGGGGGCGCGTGGCCCCGCTGTGGTGGGGGGGTCGCTCCCGCTGCCAGGCCCAGTGCCAGGGTTCCACCGCCATCACCTGCACAGAGGGGTTTGGGGTAAAAAACCATGAGTTTGGGGCTAAAAAACCCCCTGGCACTGGGGGGGGTTGCTCTAAAACCTGCTGCAATTTGAGGGACATACCACCCCCCCTACCACCACCACCCCCCAGCACAACAGGGCAGGGGGTTTCATTCCCACCCGCCCCTGCCAGGGAGAGCGACTTGCCTGACCGCAAAACCTCACTAATTAACCTTAAATAAAAAATAAAAATAATCCATTTTCAGAAGATACAGACATTTTTCAGCAGGGAAAGCGGCATTGGGCAGCAAACCTGCCATAAAAATTAAGATTTCACTTCTTTTTTTTGATTCTCACCAGGTTTTGGGGATCTTTAAGGGCCTTTTTTGGAGGGTGAGTGGTCTCTAAGGATTTTTCGGGGTAAGATGAAGGGATTTTGGGTGTTTTTCACAGCACCGACCTCCTCACAGCAGTGCCGGCTGACGGCCGCCCGGTAGCTCATGCGGGCCCAGAGACGGTCGCGGCGCCGAAGGAAGCGGGGGAAGAGACAGCGCCAGCGGCGGCCCAGAGCCCAGGGGAAGATCTGGTACTTGTGCTCCTCCTCGTCCTCCTCCATGTCATTCGCCAGGTACCTGTGGGGGGGAAAATGGGGTGAATTGTGGGGATTTTGGGCAATTCAGCAGGTAGCGATAGTGGGAAGGGGGCGAGGCAGCTTGGGGATCTCCGGGGCAGCATGGGTTTGGGGAGATTTAACAGCATCAATAGAGCCCTGCTCTGTTAGTGAGCGCTCTGGAGGAGCGCCATTAGAGCCCCCCGCTTCGTTAACGAGCGGGCAGCTCGTTCATTAATGAAGTCACCTCGGGGTACGCACAGGGCAGTGAAGAGGTTGAGGCAGGTGTACTCGCTGGTGGGCAGGCCGGCACGCTTGAAGTACATCAGCACCATTGCCAACAGGTACTGGGAAATGAGGAAAAACACAGTGATTTTAGGCAAAAAAAGGAAAAAAAGCTGAGTTCAGGCAGAAAAGGTGTCTTGCTTAAAAAAAAAAATAAAGCAGAGTTTTTGAAGGACTAACCTTATCAGAAATCCTGCAGCAGACATCCATCGACAGGAATTCCTGCACCACGTTGTCTTCTTGAAGAGGAGGAAAATTATTACCTAAAAATATTTTTTTTGGGGGGGGGAACCTCCCAGTTTGGGGGTTTTCAATGATGCAGGGGAATTGGTTTTTCCCAATTTTACAGGATTTCAGTAGTTTTGCAGCCATTCCCTTACCCAGCAGGTTGAAGAAGGCTTCTCGCTCCTGGCGGTGCAGGTGGAGGCTCCGGGGGGTGCTGGGTGGGGGTCTCTCACCACCCGGGGGGGCTGGAGATGGGGGGGGCTTCATGGAGGTGGGGGGGCTGGCCTGAGGGAGAGGGGGTGGTGGGGGGACGGCCCAAAGTCCCCCCCAAACCAGAGCAAGCCCTTAATCCCCCCAAAAAGCTCTGAGTGCCCCCAAAAGCCCCAAGACCCCCCAAACCAGACCAACCCTTTAAACCCCCAAAAAGTCACAAGTTACCCCAAAAGCAACCAGCCACCCCAAGCTCCCCCCAAAAAAACAAACACCCCAGAGCCCCCCCAAACCAGACCAACATTTTAACACCCAAAAGCCCTAAGCTCCCCAAAACCAGACCAGCAGCCCAAGTCATCCCAAAAAGCAGGCCAAATGCCCCAAAGTCCCCCTCCAAAAAAAACACAGGCCAACAAATCAAACACCCCAAATGCCCCCCAAAAAACCAGACCAACCCTTTAACACCCAGAAAGTCCAAAAACCCCAGACCAGCCACCCCAAAGCCCCCCCAAAAAACAAGCCAAATGATCTAATGTTCCCCAAGACCCCCAAGAAAACAGACCAGCCATCACAAGCCCCCCAAAAAAACAGACCAGCCATTCAAACACACCAAAATGCCCCCAAAACCAGATCAGCCCTTTAACCCCCCCAAAGAGACCCTTAACTCCAAAATGCCTCAAAGTCCGCTCAAAACTCGATCAGTTCAAACACTCCAAGTCCCCCCAAGAACACACCAACCATTGAAAAAAACCATAAACGCCCTCAAAAAAATCCCAGGTAAACCCCCCAAAACTGACCAAGCCCCCCAGAGCTCCACTAAAAAGCTCCAAATCCCCCCCCCCCCAGAAAAAAACAAATGAACCATGCAAACACCCCAAATCCCCCCCAAACCAGACCCCTCATTCAAGCCAAATGACACAAACGCAATATCCCCAGCAGCATCTCACACCCCGACTCAAAATGTAGTTTATAAAGGGCTCATTTTACCCCAAAATTGCCTTATATCAGTAGTTCTGAGCACTGGGCACTGCTAGGTTTACCCACAGCATCCTCCCCAATCAAGGCGAGTTCATTAAAGAGCACTAATGAAGCAGCCCCTCTGCACCTCAACTTGCTCCTAGGACCATCCCAACCACTGCACCAAAACCCACCACTTTCAAGCTCTGGGTCCCTTTCGGCCACTTCCAAGTGCTTTAGACCACAAAAATTCAGCTTTTTATGCTTTTTTAAAAAAAGGATCAGGAGTAATTGTAGCTGAAGTGAATATGCAAATCAGCTGCTATGGGCTTTTTGCGGAATAACGAGGACTTCATCCCCAGGGAAGCCTCAGGTTGGGAGTAACCATGCTGACCCAATTTTCTCCACCTACTTACTATTTTAAGTGATTTTAGGACAAAAAAATAGATATTAAGGAAAAAAAAAAGCCTCACATTTTGATAAACTCAGGTTTAACTCATTCTTAGTCTTTTGTGCCACAGGAATGGTACAGAAATTCCCTCCTCCAGCCCCAAACCAGAGAAATAAGACGCTGTCTGGTTTGCCCAGCAAGAAAAAATATAAAGTTTTATTTTTAATTTAATTTTTTCTTAAATTACTGTTGTCTAGTAAGATTTAAGGCGCTGAATTTTGCCTTCTGCTACCAAAACACCACATTAAGCCCTGCCGATCTCAAAAAAAAACCCACTTAAAGCAGCATCTCAACCTGCCCCAATTTCCTCACTCCCCTCTATTTATCAATTTGGGGGTTTTCCCCAATATTTCATCAGTTTTTGCATTATTTAAGCAGCCACATGAGAAGAAGGGAATTTGAGAGCCACCTGCTCCATGCCTTGCAGGAGGATAAAGGGATGCAGAGAGCATCCAGCTGAAATTTTGCTACCAACTCTTTAAAAAGCCCTGAAATACCTCAAAACCCACCTACTGGGAAAATTAAACCTGCAGTTGGCAAAAAAAAAAAGAAAAAAGGGACTTTTTTAATTAAAAAAAAAGCCAACCTAGTGCTCCTGTTTTAGAAATCCAAGCTGCTTTGAAGGGGTTGGAGATGGGGGGAGCAGCTGGGCTGCCCCCATATAAATATTACTTGGTTAAAAACTCAGGGATACTTGGTTAAAAACTCAGGGATACTTGGTTAAAAACTCAGGGATACTTGGTTAAAAACTCAGGGATACTTTAACCATGGGAGTGCCAGTCTTCAAGGGATTTGAAGGATATTTTTATAGCAGCTACAGGGGTCAGACGCTGAAAATGATCAAGAAAACCCCCCAATAACTAAAGCAATTTAGGGTTAGAATAGCTCTTGTCTCAAAGGGGTAATAAAGACTACAGATTTACCACCCAAAATCTAAATCCACACTTATCTTCGATAAGAAAAAAGACAAAACCCACCTTGTTTTTGCAGGTTTTATTATCGCTGCCCAGCACCCAACCTCAAACAAACCATCACCACAGGGAGAAGGGACACATCTCTGCCCCACTGCTGCTCAACAACCACCCCAAAAATTACTGGGAAAACAATAAAATCCTTTTCTATTTCTTATTTCAGGGCACTTTGGTAGGATTACTATCACCATCCACCAAGGCACAGCTTGCCATCTCCTCAGGACACAAAGACATTGCAGTAGTTTCCTCAAAAACGAGGAGAAATTATAAAAAAGAGTATTTTTTTTACGCCCATATTAGTGCATCCTCCTGTTCAAAACAGTTTGTTTGTGCTCAGGGGTACCAAAATTTGGTTTCAATAAGGTAAGAGGAGCATAATTCTCCTCTCTCTCCCTCCTCAGGGGATTTTTTTTGTTTGTTTTTTTTCCAGAAGAACATTTAAAGGGCTGCATTTGCCTCCTCTCCTTTGATCCCAAGGAAGCATTTAAAGGACACAATAACTGGGGACAGCAGAGCCCCCAGAGCTTGAAATCCCCCCCCTCCACATTCCCCTCCACCACCTCATCCCCCACCACAACAGATAAGGGGCACCATGCCATGCCATCCCTCTCACGCATCAAGGAGAAAACGGAAAATTAAAAGATTTACAGAGTTGTTTTCACCTCACGGAACTAGGGCTGGCTCCTCTCAGGAAACAAGGTGAGGTGGAAGGGGGTAGTTTTTACCTCATGGCGCCCCTTTTTTCCCCCTCCCTCACAAATGGAGGGGGGGGAGCAGAGAAATCCCCTCAGAAAGCGACGGCGACGCCCAACCGCTTTTCCCGCCTTTTTCCTCTCACCTGAGCAGCGCGCGCGGGGCAGGGCGGCACGGGCATCGTGGGCGAGGAGCCAACTTGACCCCGCCCCTCCCGCCCACCTCTCTTATAGGCCGCGTGCCCGCGGCGCCAGCCAATCAGAAGGCGGAGAAGGAAGAGGCGGGCTCCCTTCTCTCCTCCGCCCTCACGCGCCGCTGCCTGTCAAAGGCCGGGAGGCGGGACAGTGGGCGACATTAGCCAATCAGAGGCGCGGAGCATGGGGGCGGAGTCGCTGATAGGCTGGGCTCTGTGAGGGGGGGCAAGTGTGAAGGGTGGGGTGGAAGCACAGCGTGCGTTAGTCCCCGCGGGGCCGGGTGAGGCGTTTGGGCGTTTTCTGTGGGAAAAAGGGGCAGGAAAAGGGCTGTGAAGAACCTAGAGGGGACGCAAACCCATCGAGTGTGATGTGAGGTATGAAAAATGGGCAAAAAAAGGCAAATCTGTCCCAATTTGGGTCTCCCCAGGGGGCTGAGGCAGTCTGGGGGCCTGCCTCCAGCCCGCCAAGGGTGGAGCAGGGGGTTATTTCCCCCGCCAAGGCCGCGCCGTGAGGGGAGCCGTGAGGGCTGAGGCCGGGCGCAACTCATCGCCCCTCCCGCCCGTCCCTTAGCAACAGCCGCGGATTAACCGGCGCCGCGCGGGGTTTTTTTCTGATTGGCCGAGCGCCGCGCGGTCTAACCAATGAGAGCGAGACACGGGACCCTTGGCGTTCCCGCCCACCCCAGCTCCGGCTGCGGGGCAGCTGGGACCGTACCAAGTGTGGGCGTGTGGGGAGGGGAGCCAGACTAGTTTGGGGGGGTTCGTGGACCCCCCCGCGCGCAGCGTTGGGGGCAGACCGGGAAGGGGGACCCTCAGCAGCACCCTCGGGAAGAGCCTTTATGGAGGAGTGGGTTGGGGGGGGGGCGAGCAGCGGGGAAGGGACCCCCCACGGGTTTCCCCCTTAGGGCAGCGGGTGGTTCAGCCCTGAGCGGAAGTGAGGTGTCGCGCGCTGAGGCGCTTCCGGTGGGGGAGCGGTCTGAGACGGGGGGGGGGAGCCGTGGCGGCGGCGGGGCTCGATCCGAGTGAGTGTGGGGGCGGCGGCGATACCGACACCGGGGCCTGAGCGAGGGGGCAGCAGCGGGGGGTCTTGGGGCGGGGCCGGAGAGAAAGGGGGAGCCCAGGGGGACGTGGGGGGAGCGGTGACATGTTGGGTCCCTGGCGGAGTAGGGAGCGTAAGGGGCGGGGGGGGGGGGGGGGGGGTCGTCTGCGGGTCGTCTGCGGGGGGGGGATCAGGGGTATGTGAGGGCGCCTGAAGGGCTGGAGGAGGACACACAGGGACATGGAGGGGCACCTGGAGGATGGGGGCATGTAAGGGGGGTCTTGGAGGGATCGGGGGTTTGGGGACACTTGAAGGGGCAGGGTTTTGGGGGGGCCCTTGGGGACTGGGGTGGGGGAACCCAAGTGACTTGAGAGGGGAACAGGGGACATGGGGGGCATGAAAGTTGGGGCGTGAGGGTGGACAGGGCATGGGGGGCTGGGTTGCGGGAGGGACATGGGGAACACAGGAGGTCTGGGAGACAGAGGTGGGGATGTTGGGGACACCTGGGGGGTGGGGTATGTGACGGGGAACACAGGGATTTGGGCCTGCAGTGGGGCAGAGTGTGGGGTCTGTGGTTTGAGAGGTGACAGGGGACTTGGGGGGAACGGGACAAGAGACACGAGGAGGGATGTGGGGCAATCTGGTGGGGCAGGGGGGAGTTGGGGGGACACTGGGGGGGCAGGAGTCATGGTGGGGGTGGCTAGAGGATGGGTGAACTGACTGTCACCTGAGAGGGTGGATGGGGGTGGGATGGACATGAGGAGGACAACAGAGAGATGCTGTGACCTGGGGGGGTGTCTGGCCCCCACTGCAGAGAGGGAGGGGACGTGGGGACAAGGAGGTGGGGAGAGATTGGGACAGGGAGGTGGCACTTGGGGGAGAGCTGGGGATGGGGACAAGGAGGTGACATTTGGGAGGAAGAGTTGGGGATGAGGAGGTGACATCTGGGGACATGGGAGAAGGGATGTGGGGACGCATCAGCCGGTGGCACTGAGTATGTAGGACATGGGCTGGTGCCGTTGCTAGGAGCATTTTGGGGGCAGAAAAGCTCTCTTTGACGCTGCAGGTTTTTCGCTACTTGCAGTCATCATTAGCAGGTTAAAAAAAATCAACTCGTTGGTAGCATCATTAGTTTTAGGGTCTTGTTTTCCTCTTGCACTCAAAAACCACCCCAAAAAGGGCTTTGCATCCTGAGATGTGAGAGTGGCCAATTAATCCTCAATTTTACACTAAATAGTGTGGGTGTTTTAGCAAAAGTCCCCTTTTTTGGCGCAATTTGATGGGTTTCTAATCTGGCAGGCCGAGCCGGGGAGATGCTCTGCACGGCGGTGGTGATGGCAGGGAGCCTGGCGCTGACGACGGCGGTGGTGGCTCACGCCTATTACCTGAAGCATCAGTTCTATCCCACCGTGGTTTATCTTACCAAATCCAGCCCCAGCATGGCTGTAAGTACCCAGTTAATTCATTAGCGGTGGGTAATTAATCCGTGTGGCTGGAGGCGGGGGGGTAACTGAGCCTCCCAGTTCAGACAGCAGCTTTGTGGTGCGGCACGAGGGGTGGCAGCTCTCAGTGTGGCCCACTTCTGCTTTTGGCAACCAAAATGGGTCGTTTTCCGTTTAACGGTGTGCGCCGAAAACCTCTGGGGAGAGGTGCACGGGGAGGGCGGGAAGATGCTGCTGCCTCCTCCTCCCTGCACGGGAGCCCTCGGGAAGCCCCAAAACAGGGTTGAGGCCGAGCCGGTATCCAGTCGCCGTCTCCTCCATCCCCTGGGACCCGAATTTGTGGCACCAAACCCTCCTCTGCGTCCTCTTGTCACTGCAACGAGTTTTGGCTGCGCCGGGGCTTCTTCTCTATCATCTCCTTCCCCTCTTCGTTTTTCTCCCCGCAGGTTCTCTACATCCAGGCTTTTGTGTTGGTTTTTCTCCTGGGTAAATTTATGGGCAAGGTGTTTTTCGGGCAGCTGCGGGCAGCGGAGATGGAGGTGAGCGATGGCAGGGAGCAGTTTAAATTCGGTGCTGGGGACAGGCGGATCTGTTGCTGGTGCTGGAGGCGGCATCGATGCTGCTGGGGGGGGTTAAAGCCTGCAGGGACATGCAGATACTGGGGGGTTTGGGGGGAATTTTGAAATCTGGGAGGCCTTTGGTGACATTTTGGGGGGGATTTTGAACCCTGAGAAGCTTTGGGACACATTTTTTGGGGGAGATTTTGAAGCCTTCCGCACTGTTTGGAGAGAATTTTGAACCCTGAGAGGCCTTTGGTGCCATTTGCGGGGATTTTGAACCCCAAGAGGCTTTCAGCACCCTTTTTGGGGAGAACTGTGAATGCTGAGAGGCTTTTCACACCATTTTGGGGGGGTGACTTGGAACCCTGCGAGGCCTTTAGTGACGTTTTGGGTTCAAAAATGGGGGGTGAAGGCTGGGGGAAAGCCCCCCCCACCCCTCACTGCCTCCCCCCCTCCCGCAGCACCTACTGGAGCGGTCGTGGTACGCCGTGACGGAGACCTGCCTGGCCTTTACCGTCTTCAGGGACGACTTCAGCCCTCGCTTCGTTGCCCTTTTCACCCTCCTCCTCTTCCTCAAGTGCTTCCACTGGTTGGCTGAAGACCGGGTGGACTTTGTGAGTGCCGGCTGGCGAGAAAATGGGCGTAAAAAAGCCTTTTTTGGGAAAACCTGAACCCTTTCTCCGCCTCTTTTGCAGATGGAAAGGAGCCCAAACATCTCCTGGCTTTTCCACTTCCGTATCGTCTGTGAGTATCTTGCTTTTCTCCACCCCGGGCTGGATCCTGCCCGGCCACGGGCACTTTGCCGTTTGGCACGTTGCCAGCAGCTGGTCAGGAAAGATAATTTTGGCAACGTGTTTGCATATGAGTGGGGAAGAACCTGGTGCAGCTGAGCGTGCAACCATCGGCGCTCGATAATCCTTATCAGGGCAGCCTCATTAACGAGGGAGTGTTAATGGGGCTACAGAGGGAGCGGGATGGGGTTGCTGGGGGTTTATCTGGCTTTGCCAGGTGGGAAAAACATGGGGCCAGATCCACGGTAAAATATATTCCTGCTTCTGGAGAAGGAGATTTAGGGATGTGAAAATCATCTTTTGAAGGAACTGGAGGTGTTTTGGTGAGACGCAAGGGCACAAGACGTGGCTTGCAGCAGAGGGGGCTTCAAATGAGACAGCCTCGTTACCGGGATGTGTTAATTCAGCCCTTCATTAGTGCAGAGCCGTTTAGTCCCTCCCTGGGATCGATGCTTCTCGAGGGTCCCATGTTTTGGGGGTGTGACTCTTGGAGCTTTAGTTTTTGGAGGTCTCCCCCCACCGTGAGTCTCGTTATCTCCTTTCCTCGTTATCACCTCATCCTGATTCCTTTCCCCTGCTGCAGCCCTGATGTTCCTCCTGGGAATCCTGGATTTCCTCTTCGTTAACCACGCGTACCACAGCATTCTCACGCGAGGAGCCTCAGTCCAGCTCGTCTTCGGCTTTGAGGTAGGAGATGGCTTCCCTTTGGGGACGGACAAACCTCTGTGTCCACCCCTGGGACGGACAAACGGCTCCTCGGCTGGTTCTTCACACCCAGCCACGCTCTTCCTCCCCGCAGTACGCCATCCTCATGACCATGGTGCTCACCATCTTCATCAAGTACGTTCTGCACTCCATCGACCTGCAGAATGAGAACCCTTGGGACAGCAAAGCCGTCTACATGCTGTACACGGAGCTCTTCACGGGTATGTTGTCCTCTTCCCCCCCTTTTTTCTTCTCACCCCACCCAATTTTGGGGCTTGGGGGGACTTTCCCATCTGGGTGTGGCCTGACAAAGCTTGATACATTGTTAGAAAGCTCAATTAGCCATCCGTCAACCAAGGCATGAAGTCTAGGTGGTGCTCCTGAAGGTCTGATCCATCTTTGTTAACGATCTGGGTGACCTCAGCTGGTTTGTCGGTGACACCAAACGGGGAGGAGTTGGCTGAGGCTCCACAGGGTCCTGCCATCATCCAGAGGGACCTGGACATTCATGAGGTTCAATGAAGGGATGGGCCAAGTCCAACAACCCCCAGCACCAGTGTGTGCTGGGCAATGGTTCAGCTGGGGGTTTTGGTGGACACCAGATGGAGCACAAGCCAACGGCGAAGGCCAGTGGTGTCCTGGGAGGGTTTCCAGCAGGTTGAGGGAGGTGATTAAGGGATGGTGACGCCACTTCTGGGCTCTCCAGTCCAAGAGAGACTGGGACATACTGGAGAATGTCCAACAAAGGGCTACCAAGATGGTGAATGGACTGAAGAGACTGAGAGAGCTGGGTCTGGTTGCTCAGAGAGGTGGTGGCATCTCTGTCCTTGAAGATACTCAGAAGTTGTTGGGTCATGGTCTTGGACAAGTAGCTGTTGGTGATCTGGTGACCTTGGAGGTCCCTTCCCACCTCAGCCAACCTGTGGTTGCCCAAGAACAAGACCCTGATGTGCTCCTTTTTCCCAGGCTTCATCAAAGTCCTCCTCTACATGGCCTTCATGACCATCATGATCAAAGTCCACACCTTCCCGCTCTTCGCCATCCGCCCCATGTACCTGGCGATGAGGTGAGTTGACTTCGGCACGGCCTCTGGTGCCGGCACGTCGTTGGCTTGATCCCACCGGTGCCTTTGTCTCCTTCCAGGCAGTTTAAGAAAGCGGTGACGGATGCCATCATGTCTCGCCGGGCCATCCGCAACATGAACACGCTGTGAGTAACACAGCAAACGTGGTTTCTACCCCTTCCTGGGCGTTTTGACCACTGTTGGCCTCTCCTCGGTGGTTGCTTTGAAGTGGGATCCACCTAAAAAAACCCAAATTTGAGGAAAATGACGAATTTGTTGCACGGGAAAAAGTCAGAAGGACCCTGTAGGGTGACAGGGTCATGGATGTCTCAAGCTCCTCCTGCCAAATACCTTAATTTAACCAAAAATCTGGTGGATAACAGCGAGAAGGGAGGTTGGGGGGCAGTGAGGAGGACATAGAAGTCCTACTACCTTCCCATGTCGGCTTCGAACCCCCCTAAAATGGTGGGAAATGTTTTTTTTTCTGGTGTTTCCCACCTAATTCTCCTCCCTGCGTAGCTACCCTGACGCCACGCCGGAAGAGCTGCAGGCCATGGACAACGTCTGCATCATCTGCCGCGAGGAGATGGTGACGGGCGCCAAGCGTCTGCCTTGCAACCACATCTTCCACACCAGGTGGGTGAGGAACGGGGGCGGCGTGCGCTCCCCAGCCCCTCAGTTTTGGCATTTCTAGTGGTTTTGGTGTTACTGGGGGGGTGGTGGTGAAATACCAGCCCCACTGGGCAGTTGTGGTGGTGGCACTGGGTGTTCTGGGGGGTCTTTGCCGTCACCGTGACGTTAACGGTGTCCCGTCTCCTCTCCAGCTGCCTGCGGTCGTGGTTCCAGCGCCAGCAGACATGTCCCACCTGCCGCATGGACGTTCTCCGGGCTTCCCTCCCGGCACAGACGCCTCCCGAGCCGCCGGAGCAAGCCCCACAGCCGCCCCAGACCCCCCAAGTCCCCCAGCCCCCCAACTGTGAGTCGTCTTTGGGCCCTTCCACGGTAGAACGGGTGCCCCCAACCGCTGGTTACCCCTCGCCATGCCGCTTGAGCTGTGCCAGGGCTGAGCCGGAGGAGAGGGTTGGGAGGTGACGTCCCCGCGGGTGGCAGCGCGAGCCGGTGGCATTTCTGCCTGTGCCGGCGGTTGTTCGGTGAAACTCCTGCCGGCACGGTGAGGGGGCACCAAACCGGTGACCTGACGCGTTCCGTCTGGTTGCGGTGAGGGAGATGTGGGCGTTCGGGGCTCTCACCACTCTCTTCTCCCTCTGCAGTTGCCCAGGGGATCCTTCCCCCCTTCCCCCCAGGAATGTTTCCCTTCTGGCCGCCGGTTGGTCCCTTCCCGCCAGTTCCCGGTGTTCAACCGCCCAACGGCACCGAAAACACCGCGCCGAGCTCCAGCGCCGCTTCAGGTGAGTTTTGTCCCCGGATCCGATGGGTCGGTGCTGCCGAAACGGGGGCTCCCTCCTCCGCTGCCGCCCTCATGGCCCTTTGGTCCCCGCAGCTTCCAGGCCCAGTGACGCTGCCAACGCCGGATCGGAAGCTGCCGCTGCGGGGACGGTGCCGGCGTTTCCTTTCCCCCCGCCGTGGATGGGAATGCCGTGGCCGCCCCTCTTTGGTAAGACAGGGCAAGGTTTTCGGGGTTCCCCCCCTTCCAGCTGTGGGACTCCCCCCTCACCCCTCCCCTCCCCGCAGGCTTCCCCCCGATGCCGGTGCCGCCGGCTGGCTTTGCCGGTTTGACAGAGGAAGAACTTCGAGCCATGGAAGGCCACGATCGGCAAAACCTGGAAGCGCGGTTACAGTGTCTCCAGAACATCCACACCCTCCTGGACGCTGCCATGGTGCAGATCAACCAATACCTGACAGTCCTGGCCACCATCGGGTAACGCTGCCCATAAAAAAAGGGGGGGTTGGGGCAAACGGGCAAAATTTGGTTACGGCAAAGCCATGCCCCGCCTAAAAAAATCTACCAAAAGCGCCTAAAATTTTGATCTCTTGTTTAATTTTCTCCCTGCAGGTCTCCCCGACCCGCCGCTCCCCGGCCCCCCTCCGCCCCTGCTGAGGAGCCCACCACCCTGCGCTCACCCGGCAGCCCCTCGGCACCGGCGACTGCCGGCACCGCCGCCGGCTCCACCGCGGCTACCGGTGCGTGAGGGAGCTGCCGGGGGGAGGAACGGCGTCGGCACAGTCTTTAAAAGCCAAATCCTCTGTTAAAACACCGCCAGGGAGCTCTCCTCCTGGCAAAACACCAATCCCGCAACTGCCTCGTGGTTCAGACTGGGTTTACTGGTTTCACCGGACGCTAAACCACTGCTTTTCCCCCCTTCCAGATCCCACTGTGCCGGCGGGCGCCGAAGGCTTCACCGCCGAGGAGGAAGAGGAGGAAGACGATGGTGGCGAAGGCTCGTCCTCGCTGGATGAACCCGACACGGCGGAGCTTCGCCGCCGCAGGCTACAGAAACTGGCGTCGCCGCCGCCAGCCTCGCACTGACGACGGCAGTTGTGCCGCGGCCGCGCCACCGACACTGTTTTGGGGGCGTTTTGGGTGTTTCTGGACCCTCGGGCGCCACGATCCGGACAGCACCTCTTTTTCTGCCTTTTTTTCCCCCTATTTTTCCACTAAAACCCCCATCCGGAAGCAAAACCGGTTCCTGGCTCCGCCCGTCGGTATCCCTAAAACATCGACGGCCTGTTTGCCATGGCGCCCTGGCAAAAAGTTGCGTTTCTTGACTCGTTTTACCCCCTTTTTCTCTGTTTTCTCCCCAGTTCTCTCTACCTCTCCAGCAAGCCGGGATCCGGTGTGTGTTTCAGAGCCGGCGCTTGCGTGTTTTGGGGTAACCGTGCCCGTTTTAGCGTGATAATTAGGGAACAGGGAGTTTGATCGCAGTGATAGTGACCAAGCGAATGCCGGCGCCGCTTGAAATTGCTCAAAATTGCCCATTTTTAACCCAAAGTCTTCTCCAGGTGCTCCGGGCTGCAGAGTGGCATCAACGCAGCCGAAACCGCCACTGGCTGCGCCCGCTTCCAGTTGCCGTTGCTCTGCCGGGGTGCCGGGGATTTTGGGGGGGGCACCCCCTGGCTCTCACCTGATTCCCTCTCGTTAGCAAACGAGCTCGTTAACAGTATTAACGCACCCTCCCCCCGGGAAAGCTGCTTCCCGCACCCAAATATCCCCGCCTTGAAGCCCGTCGGGCAAACGCGGTGCCACCCGGCGACTTAATAAACCCCCGAGTCCTCCACCTGCCCCTGACCGGTCCCTCACTGGTGCCATGGCACGCCCAAACTGGTTTTTACTGGTTTTGCTTTGCCGATGGCACCAGGAAGTGGATTTTTTTTGGTTTCCTTTGGTCACCGTTGCCTCCCAACGGACCCATTTTGGTCTGGTTTCCTTCCCCGGCGGTCGGTGATGGCTCTGGGGCCGCGTTGGCGTGGTGAACCCCCCCCCGGCGAGGCACCGCCGGCGCCTTTGCTGAGAAAAAGTGCGGCGCCACCGCCTCTTCCACCGTGTTTCTCCTCCGCGCCGGCACCACCGCAACACTTCAGTGCCTCTTTGAACCGAAAAAGGGCTTCCCGGGCCCAAATATCTCAGGGAAAAACTAAAACCGCGGTTGGAGACGGCGACAAACCCAAGCGTTTTGGGTCACAAAATGGCGTGTTTTGCACCAAAACCACCGGCGGTGAGAGGACGGTGTAGGGTGAGGAGCCGGCGGTGGGTGATTTTGGGGCTTTTTTCGGGGTGGGAATGGTTGTTTTCAGTAACAAGGCTGATTTTTCTTCTCCTCCCTTAAATTTTTGGCACTCGTTGCCCCAGACTTGAGCGTGTTAACGAGGAATGTGGCAATAACGAAGCGGTGACAGGAGAAGGGCGAGGAGCCGCTTCTGGGAGTTGATTTTTTTTTTTTTTTAACCCTAATTTATTGTATTTTTTTTCTTAACCCTTTTGAGCCAAATTAATGAATTTTTGTGGCCGGTTCTGTTTGACGTTGGGAGGTTTTTTTGGTGGATTCCTCAAAATTTCCTTCATTTTGGGGTGAAAACCACCGCGAGGGCAGGAACGGAGACACCCAGAGGAACTTGCTGGGGCCGTTTGACCCCAAACCCGCTCCCTTTCACCCCAAAACTGTTTCCTTTCCCTTTCGGGCAGCATTGGAGGAATTATTTAATTTGTAAATAATGTATAAATTTTTAATAGCTTAATTGTAAATACAGCGGAATAAAGGTTGCAGTAAAGCTTGGCGCTCTTCCCTGGGTCAAGATGGCGGTTGGCCACTCTAGGCGCCCTACGCTGTCTCTGTTGGGTTGTTCAAGAGACAGTTGACCGCTCTGGTCCATCTTCCCACCCTGAGTCTCTATGGTTGTCCCGGGGCCTCCCGGCCGCTCTGGCCTCTCTTCCCGCCGCGCCTCTATGGCTCTGGAAGAGAAACCGGAAGTCGCTCTAGCCCGCCACCGCCTCTCCGTGGTGTACGCCTCGTCCCTGCGGCTCCTCCCGCCCGGCAGGCGGCGCTGCGGACCGCTGGCCCCGCCCCCCGGCGCCGCCTCCTCGCTGGTTCCTTCATCCGGGTCCTCCGCTTGGCGCCTGCGCGCTGGGCCGGCGGCGCGACGAGATGGCGGCGGAGGGGCCGGAGGCTCCGGCCAGCCCGGGCCGCGGCGGGACCGAGGGGGCGCTGGGGGACGGCGGGGACGGCGGCACCGGTCCCCCCGGTGAGGCGGGAGGTGGGGGGAGAGAGGGCCTGGCGGGCGCGGGAGGGGAGGTGGGGGGGGCTTTGGGGGGCTGAGGTGAGGCGCAGTGAGGCGAGGCGAGGCGAGGGACCTGAGGGGATTGGGCGGGGGGGCGAGGTGGGGAGGGGAGTTTGGGGCCGATGGGGGGCTGTGGGGCAGGGGGACGTAGAGGGGTGGGAGGCGCTGCGAGTGGAGATTAATGGGGCGGAATGGGGTCGGGGTGCCGCGGTGGAGCATAAAGCGGGAGGGGGCAGGGCCAGGGGATGGTGGAGGGGGGCGCCAGGGCTGTGGGTTGTCCCCCCGAGGGGTCTCAGGGCTGTGGGGTGCCCCTCAAGGGACCCCGCTCAGGCTCCTGGGTCCCCCCAACCCATGGCGTGGGGGCACCCGTGGTTAACGGTGCATCATCGTGTCCCCCCCCCAGCCCCCGTGGCAGAGCTGCCGCCCCCAGCCCCCAGCCCCGCCGAGGAGGAGCCCAGCGACGCTGCCGTCCCCCCCCCAGTCCCACAGAGCTGCAATGGTGCCGCCATCGCCCCCCCTGAGCCCGAGGAGCCCCCCCCGGCCGCTCCCGAAGAGCCCCCGCCCCCCCGGGACCCCGAGCCCCCCGCAGAGGAGCCCCCGCTCACTTACCCCCTCGATTTCGAGAAGTTTTGGCTGGCGGCGCGCAACAACCCCCACGATTTCACTGCATGGACCGAGCTCCTGCAGTACGTCGAGCAAGAGGTAATTAAAGTCTTCATTAAGGTACCCTGGCCCCATTAAAATCTTAATTAAAACTTGCCCTGATCCCCTAGCCCCGTTGAAACCTCCGTTACAACTCAGCCTGAGCTGCTGGCCCCATTAAAATCTTCATTCAGACTCATCCTAAGTGAGCGGCGCCGTTAAAGTCTTTGTCAAAACGTAGCCCAAGTCTCTGGCCCCGTTAAACCTTCATTAAAACTCACCCCAAGCCACCGACCTTGTTAAAACCTTAATTAAAACTCGCCCCAGCACAAACCTCATGGAAATCTCCACCGCCCCAGGCTGGTTTTTCTCATGACAGAGATAGTTCTTCCCGTGTAATCATTAACCTCAGTTAATAAATAGATTATTAGAAGACCCCTAATACTAAACTGCTATTGTTATTGTTACAAAAATGCCTGATTTTGCCCCAAAAACTTCCGCAGAACCATCTCTTTGCCGCCCGCAAAGCCTTTGATGCCTTTTTCGCGCACTACCCCTACTGTTACGGCTACTGGAAAAAATACGCAGACATGGAGCGTCGCTTCGACTGCAGCCGGGAGACCGAGGAGGTGCGGGGTGGGGGGGTCCCCACACTGTTTTGGGGTGTCACTCCCCTGTTTTCCCCTCCTTGGTGGGCAGACAGGGGTGTTTTAGGGGTCCCTGGGGTGTTTTGGGGGTCTACACGTTACTTCTATGTTACTTTTGCTGGCAAAATGGGGATTCCGAACCATTTTGGGGTGTTACCAGCTGTTGTCACACCTGTTTCCATACCCGTTGGAGGCATTTTGGGTTGTTTCTCCCCATTTTCTGGCATGGGGCTGGGTATCGCAACCCTTCGGGCCTCCCTCGTCCCCTTTTGTCCCCTGTCCCATGGGCAGAAGGTGGTGTTTTGGGGGTTATCATGATGTTTTGGGGTGTGACCCACCTGTTTTCACCTCTTTTTAAAGGGCAAATGGGGGTCTCGGTGTTCTTTGGGGGTCCCCACACTGGTTTTGGGGTGTCACCTGCCTGGTTTCCCCTCTTTGGTGGGCAGATGGGGGTGTTTTGGGGGTCTCCGCACCATTTCTTCGATGCTTTTGCCAACAAAATGGTGTTTCCGAAGCATTTTGGGGTGTTTTCGCAGCCGTTTGTAGCCCTGCTGGAGGCGTTCTGGGTTGTTTCACTGTCTTTTTTTGGTGCGGGGCTGGGTACCCCGACCCTTTGGGGTCCCCCCGTCCTGTGGGGGGACAGTCGGTGACCTCGGTGTCCCCCCGGCAGGTGTTTGAGCGGGGGCTGCAGTCCATCCCCCTCAGCATGGACCTGTGGATCCACTACATCTCCTACCTCCAGTCCACCCTGGACATGAATCTTCCCGAATCCATCCAAAAAATCCGCAGGTAAGTGCCGGGGGGAGACGGCAAACGGCTCTGGTGTTGGCATTCACCGCTGCCCATCCCACCTCCTCCCCGTCTCTCCCCGTTAGCGTCTTCGAGGCGGCGGTGGCGGCGGCCGGCATGGATTTCCGCTCGGATAAGCTGTGGGAGCTCTACGTGGAGTGGGAACGGGAACAGGGAGACCTGCGAGCCGTCACCGGTATCTACGACCGCGTCCTCTCCATGCCCACGCAGCTCTACAACCATCACTGGGAGAAGTACGTACCCGCTCCAGCACGGAAAATACCCCCACAGCAGCAAAATATCCCACGGAAAATAATACTTGTGGGAGTTAAATACTCTGGGAGCAAAATATCCCGGCGGAAAATAACCACAGCAGCAAAATACCCCATGGAAATACTATCCGTGGTGGTAAAATATCCCTGTGGAAAATACCTTTGGTGGTAAAATATCCCAAAATATCCCAAAACGTGAGTCACAGGGGCACAGCGTTGCTGCGGAAAATAATCCCCGCAGTGGTAAGTGCCCCGTTTTTTCCCTGTGGAAAATAATCATGGGGGTAAAACATCCCCCCGTGGAAAATAACCCTGGCTGTGAAATATCCCGGGGGCAAAACGTCCCCCTGGAAAATGACCGTAGGGGGAAGATACCCCTGGGGGCAAAATACCCCCACGGAAAATACCGCGGTGATAAAATCTCTCTGTGGAAGATGCTCGTGGCAATGAAACATCCCCGCAGAAAACATGCAGTGGTGTGTCCCCCCTGTTCAGACCCTCGTTTCCCCCCCAGGTTCAAGGAGCATGTCCTCCACAATCCCCCGAAAGACATCTTGTCCCCGGAGGAGCTTCTCTGGGTCCAATCCAAACTGGCCACCGATCCCGTGCCCAAACCGCCGGAGCCGGAGGCGACAGAAGCGCCGCCGGGAGAGGATCTTCCCCCTGGCGTGGAGGGGAAGGCGGCGGCGGCGGCCGCAGCCGATGCCCAGGTAGGCACCCAAAGGGGGATCCCGGGGGATTCTCTGGGGACCCCCCCCCTGTTTCCCACCCGCCTTACGTTTAATTCCCAGGAGGATTTAGACCAGGAGAAAATCCGGGAGCTGGTGATCTCCATGCGGCAGCAGATCTACACTCAAAACGAGGCGGAAGTCAGCAAACGCTGGAATTTTGAGGACGGGGTACGTAGGGTTGGATCAGCCACCCTGGAATCGCTACAGATTCCCCCCCCCTCCAAAAAAAAAATGCCGTCGCCCTGTTTTCACACCTGCGCCCCCATTTTTCCGGGTAGATCAAGCGTCCCTATTTCCACGTGAAGCCGCTGGAGAGGGCTCAGCTGCGGAACTGGCGGGATTACCTGGATTACGAAATGGCGGCCGGTTCGCACGAGCGCACCATCGTCCTCTTCGAGCGCTGCGTCATCGCCTGCGCCCTCTACGAGGAGTTCTGGATCAAGGTGAGACCCCCGCGACGGACCCCCCCCTTCCTTCTTCCGCAGCTGGATCCCCTCGCCCCCCCATCCCCCTCAAAAAAACCTCCACCTCCCCCAAAAAACCTTCACCTCCCCCTAAAAACCTACACCTCTCCCAAAAAATCCACACACCCCCCCCCCAAAATCTATCCCAAAAAAGAAACACCCCCAAAGAAAACCCTGCCACCCCAAAAAAACCTCCATCCACGCCAAAAAAAACCATACCCCCCCAAAAAAAACTTCACCTCTCCCAAAAAAAAACATCCCCCCTTCCCAAATCTATCCCAAAAAAGAAACAGCCACAAGGAAAACCCTGCCCCCCCCCCCCAAAGAACCCACCCTGGGAAAAAACACCTCCCACCCTCAACATCCCCCCCCCAAAAAAAAAACCCCACCCCAAGAAAAACACCCCCCCCAAACGCCCTCACCCCCCAAAAACCCCACCCCAATAAACAAACCCAAATCCTCACCCCAAGAAAAAGCACCCCCCCAAAAAAAAATCCTCAAACCCCCTCTGCTAACCCCCCCAAAAAAAAAACACCCCAAAAAAGAAACCCCCCAAATAAACCCCAGCCTCAACCCCCCCCAAAATAAACCGCCCAACAAAAACAAGCCCCCGAACGCCCCCCACTTCCCAACCCCCCCCCACCCAAAAAAAGACCCACCCCAAAAAAAACATCCCCAACACCCTCCAAAGGAACAACCCCCCCACCCCAAAAAAACCCACCCTCAAACCCTACCCCCCCAAAAAACCCATCCCCAAATGAACCCCCCGACCGTAAGAAAACAACCTCCCAATCCCGCCCTTAAAAGACGACCCCACCCCAAAAAGAAACCCACCCCCAGGAAAACAAACACCCCAAAAGAAAACCAGCACCCAAAACCCAAACCTTCCTCCCTCCCCCCCCAAAAAAAAACCTATCCCCCCCCAAAAATACCCCCACTCCAGGGAAGAAAAACTGCACCCCAAGTGAAACCCCCCCAGCCCCAACCTCTACCCCAAAGAAAAACCCCGACTCCCCCCCTCAAATAAACACTTTCCCCCCCAAAAAACGACCCCAAAGACACCCCCCCCCCCCCCCCCCGAAAAAAAACCCTCATAGAAGGAGAAACCCCCTCCCAGGGGGCTGCGACTGGGGGTGAAGGGGGGAGCCAGCTGCCCCCCTGCTCCTCTCCCCCCTTCCAAATCGGGTTCATTTGGGCTGGTTTTTTACAACTTCCCCCCCCCCCCCGGCACCGGACGGCGGGGGCTGATTTTAACTCATTTCTTGGGGGTGGGGGGTGGGGGGGGAAAAACCAACCAAACCCCGCCGTTCTAACACCCGTTTTTTTAAATCCCGCTGCTGCTTCCCCCCCCCGCCCGCGGCACCTCCCCCTGCTTAAGAGGGCGCAGGAAATTCGGAAGAGAGGGGCCTTAACGTGAGTGCCCCCCACCCGACCCAGCGCACCCCCGCCCGGCCGGGCAGGGGGGGGGACGCTCACGCCTCCATCTCTCTGTGTCGCGTGTGTGTGTGTGTCGTCGTCATCCCCCCGTTTTTTGTTTTTTTCCGCCCCCCCCCGGTTTTGTTTCGCCTTTCAGTACACCAAATACTTGGAGAACCACACGGTGGCGGGGGCCAGGAGCGTTTTCCAGCGCGCCTGCGGGTACCACCTGCCCAGGAAACCCAACATCCACCTCCTCTGGGCGGCTTTCGAGGAGAAACAAGGTGAGTCGGCCCCAAAACGCGCTGGCCCCCCCCCCCAAAAACGGCCCGTTTTTGAGCCGAGACGCCCCACGTTCCGCTCCGGAACTCTGGTTTTGGGATGAGACGTTACGTTTCGCCCCAAAACGTTCCCTTTTCAGGCCGAGGTGCTGCTTTTCGCCCCAGAGTGCTTTTTTATTTTTTGGCGAAGACTACGCGTTATCGCCACAAAATGCCCCGTCTCTGGGGGGAGATGCTCCGTTTTGCCCCAAAACCTGCCGTTTTCGGGTTGTGGTGTGACACGTTTCTCCTCAACGTGCTCTTTTCTCAGGCTGACGCACAGCGTTTCGCTCTAAAATGCTTCGCTTTGGGGCTAAACACCCCATTTCACTCAAACTGCTTCTTTCTCGGGGGCTGAGGGGACGTACAGCACCCCAAAATGTTTCAGGGTGTGGGGGCCACGTTTCACCCCAGAATGCTCTGTCGTGGGGTGCAGGGGCCCATGGCTGGCCCCCAAATTGCCTCTTTTTTGAACTAAGACGCCACGTTTCACTCCTAAGCGCTCTCAGGACCCCCGTAACCTCCTGGGGACCCCCACAACCACCCCGGGGACCCCTGTAACCCCCCGGAATCCCCGTGACCACCCCTGGGGACCCCCATAACCAGACGGGGACCCTCCTAACCACTCCCAGGGACCCCGTAACCACCCCAGAGACCCCGTAACCACCCCAGGGACCCCCACAAGCACCCCAGGGACCCCTGTAACCACCCCTGGGGACCCTCCTAACCACCCTGGGGACCCCCACAGCCACCCCAGGGACCCCGTAACCTGCTGGGGACCCTCCTAACCACCCCTGGGAATGCTGTAACCCCCCCGGTGACACCCCCTAACCCCCCTTCCGCCTTCCCCAGGGAACCTGGACGAAGCCCGGCGTATCCTGCGCTGCTTCGAGGAGGTGGTGCCGGGTCTGGCCATGGTCCGGCTGCGCCGCGTCAGCCTGGAACGTCGGCAGGGAAACCTGGAGGAGGCGGAGGCGCTGCTGCTGGAGGCCATGCGCGCCAACGAGGGGCTGCCCCTCGCCTCCTTCTACGCCGTCAAACTGGCTCGGCAGGCCTGCAAGGTGCAGAAGAACCTGGGCAAAGCCCGCAAGGTGCTGGTGGAGGCCCTGGAAAAGGACCCGGTGAGGCAGAAAGGCTCCCTGGGGCGCTTAGGGGGTCCCCAGGGCTTGATCCGGGGCTGGGGGGGGGTGGGATGGGGTTTCGGCTCCCTGGAAACGTGCTGATGGCTCGGATGTGGTTTTGGCGACCCGGAGGTCTCGCGTTGGGCTCTACAGACCCCACAAACCTCTTCTGGGCACCCACGCACCCCACTGGGGCTCTGTAAGCTCCTCTTGGAGGCCCACAAAACCCCCTTGGGGACCCACAAACCCCCCCTTGGGGGGTCTGTAAACCCCCCTTGGGGCCCAGGCAAACCCCACGGGGGCTCTATAAATCCATCTCGGGTGCCCTCAGACGCACTCGGGGCTCCCCAAATGTCATCTGGGGCCCCACAGATCCACTCACAGCACCCTAAATCCCACCTGGGGCCCCACGGATGATCTTGGGGCTCTCGAAACGCCTCTCGGGGGTCCCCAGACCCCTCTCGGGACCCCGCAGTCCCGCTGGGGGGTCCCCAAACCCCTCTAAGGGGTCCCCAAACCCCTCTCGGGACCCCGCAGTCCTGCTGGGGGGTCCCCAAACCCCTCTAAGGGGTCCCCAAACCCCTCTTGGGACCCCATAGTCCCACTGGGGGGTCCCCAAACCCCTCTCGGGACCCCCCAGTCCCACTTGGGGCTCCCCAAACCCCACTGGGGACCCCAGAACCCCAGTCTGACGGGGCGGTGGGTCCAGGACAACGCCCGGCTCCACGCCAACCTCCTGGAGATGGAATTCGGGGCCGACGTCCGTCAAAACGAAGGCAACACCATGAGCTGCTTCGAGCGGGCGCTGCGCAGCCCCCTCCCCGACGAAGCCAAGCTCATCTTCTCCCAGCGCCGCGTTGAGTTCCTCGAGGATTTCGGCTCCAGCATACACAGGTTGGGTATCTGGGGGGGGGGGGGTGGAAGAAACACCCCAAAAAGCCCCACCGGCCCCCCAGAAGGGGCTGCTCACCCCCCCCCCGTCGCTCCCCCGCAGCCTGCTGACGGCTTACGACGAGCACCAGAAGATCCTCAAACAGCACGCAGCGCGCAAGAGGGCCCCCGAGAACGGGTGAGGGCACCCTGTCCTCCCCGGGTTTATCCCCCACCTTCCTCCCCCGATTTTGCCTCCTTTTGTCCCAATTTCTCCCCTTTTATCCCCCAACTTTACCCCTTTTCGTCCCAATTTCTCCGCCTTTATCCCCTGAACTTCTCCCCTTTTGCGCCTCCACTTCACCCCTCTTGGCTCCCAGTTTCACCCCGGTTTATCCCCCCACTTCTCCCCGTTTTCCCCATTTTGCTCCTTTTTATCCCCTGGAGTTCTCTTCTTTGTCCCCCAGCTTCACCCCTTTTATTCCCCCACCTTTTATCCCAACTTCTCTTTTTTTTTTTATCCCCCAATTTCACCCCTTTTATCCCCAACTTCTTTTATTCCCCCCAGCTTCTTCCCTTTTTATTCTTGATTTTCCTTTTTATCCCCACATTTTCCCTTTTGTCCCCCAATTTCACCCTTTTTATATCCCCCAATTTCTCCTTTTATCCCCCTGAATTCTGCCCTTTTCACCCCCCCGTGAATTCAGCTTTTTTGTTCTTTTTTTTTTCCCCTTTCATCCCCCCACTTTCTCCCCCTTTGTCCCCCCAATTCCCCCTTTCGTCCCCCCACTTTCTCCCCTTTTACCCCCCCCATCTCACCCCTTTCCACCCCCCAGCTCGGACGAACCCGATGACAAACGCCTCCGCCCCGACGAAGCCTCCGGCCTTTTGGGTCCCCTCAATTTCTCCGGCACGGGGGGGGACATGGGGTCCAACCCCTCCGCCTACAACTACTGGTACCAGGTCAGTGGGGGGGCCGGGCGGGAGCCCTGGGGCTGGGACGGGGTGGGGGCCACGCTGACGGCCCCCCCCGCGTCCCCCCAGCACGGCTACGGCGCCTACAGCTACCAGACGCCGTGGAACTACAACCAGTACTACTCGCAAAGCTGAGCCGGGGACCCCCCGGACCCCGACGTCACCCCCACCCCCTTTTCTAAACCTTCCCTTTAGGAAAACCACATTTCTGTACATTTTTTTGCCTCCCCCCCGCCCCGCCCCGGGGGGGTGGTGGGATGTAAATAAATAAAGAGGCGGCGCTGGAGGAGCCCCCGGTGCTCGCCGGTAGCGTTTATTTTGGTTTCGGAGAATCCTGGCGCTCGCCGGAGGGGTTTGTTCCAGCCAAAAGGGGGGTTCGTGGGGGGGAGGCGATGCCGTTTTGGGGCACCCCCCACTCAGGAGCAGGTTCACATCATGTTTTGGGGGGGGGCCCCTTCCGCTCACGAGGGGGTTTGCATTTTGGGGTGTCCCCGCCGCGCGCGAGCAGGTCCCCCTGCGTTCCGGGGGCACCTCCGCTGCTCGCAGGTGCATTCGAAACCGTTTCGGGGTCCCCTGCTGCTCAGATCCCGTTCCAGGGGAGTCTCTGCCACTCGCGAAGGCCTTTGACTCGATTTCGGGGTCCCCCGCGGCTTCGATCCTGTTTTGGGGTCCCTCCCACGGCTTGGGAGACGCTTTCCATCCCGTTTCGGGGGAGTGTCTGCCACGTGTGAGGCAGTTTTGGGGGTCCCCCCAACCCTCATGGGCATCTCCACCCCCGTTTTGGGGTCCCCCGCCGCTCCTGAGTCCCTTTTGGGGCCCCCCCGGTGTATTTTGGGGTGCTAGAAGCCCCTCTGCAGCAGCCAGTCCCGCAGCTCCCGCTCCCAGTGTCCCTTCAGCTGCAGGCTCCCCGTCACCTCGTTCACCTGCACCTCCAGATCCGGCACCCCCAAAAACGCCCGCAGCTCTCGCTCCAGCGCCTGGTGGGGGGGGGGGCAGCAAGGGGGGGGGAGGAGGCCGTTAGCACCCCAAAAACCCCCTCCCCTTCCCCGCACCCCCAAATTGCACCCCCCTCCCCTTACCCAGATGTCCCCCTCGACGTGCCGCAGCTCGGTCAGGCGCCGGTTGCCCTTGACCAGGCGGCGGTAGACGGGCAGGTTGTGGAGCCGGGAGCGACGGACGAAGTACGGCAGGGCTGGGGGGGGGCCTGGAGGGGGCAAACAACAACTGCAGCCCCCCCACAGGGGTATATAAACGCCCCCCCGGGGTCATTACCCCCACCCCGGGGGTAAATAGTCCCGCTCAATTGCTCCCTTGTCCCATTGGGAATAAATACTTCCCTTCCTCAGGAGTAAATATCCGTATTGTTGCCCCCCCCGCCCCCCTGGGTCAACAGCTCCCCCCATGGGGTAATTAGCCCCCCATCACCCCCCCTTGGGGTAAATAACCCCCCTTAATTGCTCCCTGTGGGCAAATAACCTCCCCCCAGCATCTCCCACAGGAATAACTAGGTTCCCCCCAGGAGTAAATATCCCCATTACTACCCCCCCCAGGGGGTAAACAGCTGCCCCATCACCCCCACCAGCACCACCCCCGGGATAAATACCCCCCATGGGACCCCCCCCAAGGCCGTCATGTTCCCCCCTCAATGTTTGGCACTGCCTTAGGGGCACCACTTTGCTCTGGGGGGGGCAATAAGGGGCGGTATTAAGGGAGGGAGTGTTGCCCCCCTCCCAAACTGACCTTTTGGGGGGCTCCAGCCCGAGGGGGTGGGGTAGGTGGGGTGCGGGGGGGGGTCGGGGATGCGGGTGGGGGGCAGCAGCCGCTCCACAAAGGCGTAGTCGGCCGTAGACTCCTCCAGCTGGGGGGGGTGCGGGTCGGGGGGCGCCTCAGCGGGGCTGGGGGGGACGGGGGGGGCTCCCGGATGGCTCTGGAAAGGGTGGGGGGGGTCAGCAGGGTGTACCCCCACACCTTAGCAGGGACCCCCAATTCCCCCTCCCTCTCCCCAGAAGCCCCCCCAGTCGCCTCTCCCTGGGGGTCCCCCCAAATCTCACCCCCCCCCCCCAGAAACCACCCCCTCACCTCCCCGTTCCCCGCATCGGCACCTTCCACTCCCTCTGCCCAGCAGCCCCCCCCCCAGTTCCTCTCCATCTCCCCGGGGTCACCCCAAATGCCCCCTCCCCAAAAGCCCCCCCCCACCCCAATCGTCCCTCCCCGGGGTCACACCAATCCCCCCCTTGGAGCCCCCCCCGCATCGCCCATCCCTGGGGGTCCCCCCAATTCCCCCCTCCCCAGGAGCCCCCCTCAACCCCTCCCTGGGTCCCCCCACCTCCCCGGGCCCCCCCCACCTCCGTCTCCACAGCCCCCCCCCACTATCTCCCCTCAGGACCCCCCTCCTCAGCCCCATACCCCCCCCGACAGCCCCCCAAATCCCTCCCTGTCCCCCCCAGCAGCCCCCCAGATCCCTCCCCCTTCATGGACGCCCCCTCGTCGTGCCCTCCCCGACCCCCTACCTGCACTCCCCTGCACCCCACCGCCCGGCCCAGCGCCCGCAGCCGCCAGCCCAGCGCCGCCATCGCCGCCATCTTGGCAGCGCCCCCTCCCTCACGCCGCACGCACGCACGCACGCACGCGTGACGTAAGCACGCCGCCGCCGTCGAGGCCCTGGCGCGTGCGCGGAGTCGCCCTTTCTGCTGCGCGCTGCCGGCGGCTGAGGAGACGGTGAGGTGGGGCTGCGGCCGTGGCCGGGCCTGAGGGGCTTTGGGGGCGCTTGGAGGGTTATTGGGGGGCTGAGGAGAGGCTGCGAGGGCTTGGGGGGCGGGTGGGGGTCGTGAGGGGGTGTCCGCGAGGCCTTGGGGGGGCCCCGAGTGCGGCTGCGAGGCCTTGGGGGGACCCTGTGGGTGGCTGTGAGGCTTTCGGGGGCCCCTGAGGTGCGGGGTGACGCCCTGGGAAGCCTTGGAGGAGGCGGGAGGGTTATTGGAGGGCTGTGGGAGCTTAGGGGGTGGGTAGAGGTTGGGGGGAGGGGTCTGGGAGGCCTTGAGGGGGCCCTGAGGGCGGCTGTGAGGCTTTGGGGGGGGGCTAAGGGCGGCCGTGAGGCCTTCGGGCGCCCCTGGGATGCGGGGATGCGCCCTAACAAGCCTTGGAGGAGGCTGGAGGGTTATTGGGGGGCTGTGGGGGTGGCTGTGAGGGCTTAGGGGGCGGGCGGAGGTTGTGGGGGAGGTCTGTGAGGCCTTGGGGGGTTATTAGGGGGCTGTGGGGCCTTGGAGGGGCTGCAGGGTGGGCTTGGGGGGACTGCCGTGTGCTGGGAGGCCTTGGGAGAAGCTGGGGGGAGTTATGGGAGGCTGCGGGGGGACCCAAAGGGGACGAGAGAGGCCAAGGGGGGGCTCAAGAAACAGGGGGGCACCAGAGGGTGCTGCCAGCATCACTGCTGGGGCATTCCCCCGCCCCGGTGTCACCCCCTGGTGTCACACACACATGCACACACCCTCCCCCCCTACCCGGTGTCATAGCCCTTTGTCCCCAAGGCCCTTTGCCAGGTGCTAAAGTCCCTTTGGGTGGGGAGTAGTTGAAGGGAACACCCCCCAGCCCCCAAAACATCCCCCCCCCGCCCTGAAACCCCTCAGTCCTCCAAAAAACACCCCAACCCCCCAAAACACTCTCAACCCCGCCCCCCCCCCGGCAGAGGGATGGGCAGGAGGAGACCCCCCCAGTGCTGCACCCTGGGGCGTTTTTTGACCTGGGGATGGGCAACAGGAACAGCAGTTTCATTGTCCCCCTTTTCTCGGGCATCCCCTTTTTTTTTGAGGGGGTCACCCCTAAACCAAATTCCCCCCCGCCCAGGTCACCATGCAGCTCTTCATCCGTGCCCAGTCCCTCCACACCATTGAGGTCTCCGGCGCCGAGACCATCGCCCAAATCAAGGTGAGCTCTGGGGGGAAGTTGGGGTGTCCCCCCCTTGAAATAAGACCCTTTTTGGGGTGACTGGCCCCCTCCCCATGTCCTTGTTTCCCCCCCCAGGCGCAGGTGGCGGCGCTGGCAGGCGTCCCCCCGGAGGACCAAGTGCTGAGCTTTGGTGGGACCCCCCTGGACGATGACACCGTGCTGGGACAGAGCCCCCTCCCCGAATTTGCCACCCTGGAGCTCTCCACCCGCCTCCTGGGGGGTATGTTTTTTGGGGGGAGCAGCTAATTATCAGGGCGCTCATTAGCTTAACGAGCCAACTGCACCCCCTAACGCCCCATTTTTCCTTCCCCCCAGGGAAAGTCCACGGTTCCCTCGCCCGCGCTGGCAAAGTGAGGGGCCAGACCCCCAAGGTGAGTGTCTGGGGGGGTTCCCCCTGATTTTAGGGACCACCCCCCAGCTTCAGGGAACCCCTCAGGTTTTGGGGATCCCCCCTTGACTTTCCCCCCCTTTCCCCTCTCCTCGCAGGTGGCCAAGCAGGAGAAGAAGAAGAAGAAGACGGGGCGAGCCAAGCGGCGCATGCAGTACAACCGCCGCTTCGTCAACGTCGTCCCCACCTTCGGCAAGAAGAAGGGCCCCAACGCCAACTCCTGAGACCCCTCCCCCAGCTTCTGTGAACAGCAACAAAATTGGGGCCATTTTGCCGGTTTTGAGGCTTTTTGAGTGGTGTTTTTGGGCTTTTCAGGGGCTTTTGGGGGCAGGGGATTCGGGGGAGTTTGAAGGGGTCAGGGGCTGAAACTGGCCCTTGCGGGGGTTTAGGATGATGTCGGTGGTCCGCGAGCAGCTGGGGGTGGTGGTTAATGAGCCCTCGTTAGAGGGAGGGGGTTAATTAGCGTTAACTAGGGGTGTGTGGGGTGGTAATGAGGGGAATGGAGCGTGGAGAGCGGCTCTATAGGGGAGGGGCGGAAATAGCCGAGCGCTGCCGGAAACACCCGAGGGGCGGCGAGGGGCGGAGCAACCCGAGTGCTGCCGGAAGTCCCCGATTAGCGGAAAGGGGCGGGGCGAGCCGAGCGCTGCCGGAAATACCCGAAGGAGAGTGGGCGGGGCTGGGGGGTGGCCCGAACGTTTCCGAGGGGGGGCTGGAAACAGCCGAAGCGGGAGTGGGCGGCACCAATGGGTCGGTCGGGCTCAAATTTGGGGTTCAGGGGCCAAGGGTTGCGGTCACGGTTGGGGTCAGGGGTCAAGGGTCAGGCACCCACCCCCTTTCTGACACCCTCAGTGACCACGCTCCCACCCAGCCCCCACCTCAAAAGCGACATTTTATGGTCCAGGGTGTGAAAAATCCTGGGATTTTTTTCCCCATTTTGTGCATTATAAACAGCGGGGGAAGGGGACAGGTGCTCGGGGGGTGGCGGGGGGGGACGGGACACCCCCCAACCACCCCCCGCCCCCTCACGGCCCCAAAATCTTCCGTTTTTTGCCCCGTTTGGCCGGGGTGGGGACGGTCTCCAGGGCGTCCCACAGCGCGTCCCCCTCCTCTTCCTTCACCTCGGGCGGGGGGGGCGGCTCCTCCTCTGCCTGGGGGGGTAAATGGGGGGGTTGAGGGGGGGAGGAGCAGGAGGGGGGACCCCTCTGCCCAAAAAAGCCCCAGTCTTGGGGGGGGGGGGGGGTGTGTGTGTCTCACCTCCCAGTCCCGCTGGGTGCTCAGCAGGAGACAGGTCAGGCGGGACTTCAGGTAGACCTTGGGGGGGGGACACGAAGGGTCAGTTTGGGGGGGGGGTCTCAGAGGGGTTTGGCCAGGCTCTCACGTTGGGGGGGGGGGTGTCTCAGGGGCTTTGGGGGTGGTCTTGAGGAGTTTGAGGGGTTTTGGGGGGGGTCTGGAGAACATTTGGGGGGGGTCAGTGTGGTTGGGGGGGGGTGGCAGCTGGATCTCAAGGGGGTTTAGGGGCATCTCCAGGGGTTGGGGGGGTCTCAGAGGGTTTGGGGGCATCTCCATGGGTTTGGAAGGGCAGCTTGAGAGGTTTGGGGGGGTTCGGGGGGGGTCTCGAGGGGGTTTAGGGGGGGTCTTAGGGATTCTCGAGGGCTTTGGGGGGTCTCAGGGGGATTGAGGGGGGGGTTGAGGGGATTGGGGGTGTCTCGAGGTATCTGGGGGGGCTCAAGGTGTTTGGGGGGGACACAAAGGGTTAGTTTGTGGAGGGGCCCGGGGGGGTCTGTGAGGTCTCAGGGGGTTTGGGTGGAATCCCGTGGTGTTTAGGGGGGTCTAAAGGGGTTTTTGGGGGGGGAGGGTCTGGGGGGGGGGGTCTGACCTTGTGGCGCAGGCGCTTGTCCCCCAGGTGGTGGACGCGGAGGAATCGGTCGAGGCCGCAGGAGGCGACGAGGGGGAGGGTGGGGTGACACTGCAGCCCCCGCACCCCCCCCGCGAAGCCCTTCAGGCACTTCAGCACCCGCCCTGGGGGGGCACAGGCAGGTCGGGGGGGGCCGGCGGCGCTGCCTGGGGTTTTTTTTGGGGGGGGGGGGGTCGCACAGCTTCATCCCCTCCCTCCCCCCCTGACCCCCGGGACACCGGCCTCTCACCTTGGCGCAGGTCGATGACGGCCACGTCCCCCCGGGCGCTGCCCACCACCACCGAGCTGGGGGGGGACACACACGGTCAGGGCTGGGGGGAGCCAGCGGGACCCCTGCCCCCCCCCCGCCCCGATCACCCTGTACCCCCACAAGCCACCCCCAACCCCAAGGTGCCCCCAAACCCCACCTGGGTCACCCCACAGCCCCTCTCAAGTCACCTTGGAGACCCCCAGGGGACCCCCCCAGGCCCTTTGGCTCACCCCCCCCCACCCAGGGTGCCCCTCAGCCCCCCCCCAGGTCACCCCCAGGCCCCCTGGGTCACCCCGTACCCCACCAGGTCACCCAACAGCCCCCCCCGGGGCACATCTCAGCCCCCCAGGTCACCCTGTAGCCCCCTGGGAGCGTCGCGTAGACCCCCCAGGTCACCCAGAAGCACCCCCAGGCTGCCCCCCAACCCCCTTGGTCACCCTATAGCCCCCCCCTTGGGGCATTCTGTAGCCCCCCCGGGTGACCCTGTAGCCCCCCAGCTGCCTGTGTCACCCTATAGCCCCCCCGCAGCCCCCCCAGGGCCACCAGCCCCCACTCACGTCCCCCCGGGCACGACGGCGAGGGCGGTGAGCGGGGCCTCCCCGAATGTCGTCTCCAGCACCGGGCGCCGCTGGGGTGAGCTGGGGTCGTAGAGCCGCACCTGGGGACACAGCGGGGGGGGGGGGTGACACCGGACCCAGCGACACCCCCGGGCCCCCCCCCGCTGTGTCCCCAACGTCCCCCCACCTGGTGATGGGCCGTGCAGGTGACGATCTTCTCGGAGCCGGGCAGGAACTGGAGGTCGCGGTCCCAGATGGGGACACGGAGATCGAGCCAGTCGTTCCTCACCTGGGGGAGGGGGTCGGGGGGTGGGGGGTGAGGGGTGCCGGGGGACACTTGGGGACACCGCGGTGGGGGGGGGGGGAGGGGACACGGGCCCCACTCACGTTCTTGGCGCGGAAAACGGGCTCCTGCGGGCGCTGCAGGTCCCAGACCTTGAGGCTGTTCTCCTTCCCGCCGGTGCCGAGCCGCTGCGGCCGCGTCGGGTCCTGGCGCATCCGGCACAACCCCGCGCCCGCCGCCAGCTCCAGCTGCGCCTGCGGGACACCGCGGGGGGGTCACCGGGGTCGGGGGGCACCCCAACGGCGAGACATCCCCCCCCCCCCCCCCCCCGCACCCAGAACCACTCACGTTCTCCGTCTCATCGTCACGCCAGACCTTGATGAGCCCCGACTCGACACAGGTAATGATGGCGCTGGGGGGGAAGGGGCGGGATACACTGTTGGGTGGTGAAGGGCAGATTTTGGGGACCCCCCCCCCCGCGGAGTGTCCCCCCCCCCGGCCCCTCCCCGGTACCTGCCACTCACGGCCAGGCCGCAGAAGGGCCCGTCCCCCCCGGGGCAGAGCCGGGACTCCGTGAATTTCCCCTTCTCGGCGCTGAAGAGCTTGACGGAGCGATCGAGGCAGCCCACCAGGATCTGGGGGGGGGCACAGCGGGGTCGGGGGTGGGGGGCACAGTGGCGTCGGGGGGGGGCCCTGCTTCCCCACCCCCCCGGGACCCCCCCAGGCCTCACCTCGCTCTCGCTGGGGTCCCCCCAGCACATGGCGCAGACGCCGTCCCCCCGGCTCAGCCCCGAGCTGCTCGCGTAGTTCGTTGCCTGCTTCTTCTTCAGGTTCACCCCTGGGGGGGGGGAATATTACCTGGGGGGGGGCGCCCCGACGCCCCCAGAGAACCCCCTCAATTACCCCCCCAGGAAAAGGCTCCGCTGCCCCCGCCCCGGGCACAACTCCCCTTCCCCCCAAGAAGCCACTCCAGGCCACAAGGACACCCAGGACGCCCCCAGACCACAAAAGACCCCGCCCCCGGCGAACCGCCAGCTACGGGAGACCCCCCCCCCAGACACAAGGACCCCCCCCCAAGGCCACAGGGACCCCCCCAGACACAGACATAGCCCTCGGTGCCCCCCCCGGCCACAGGGACCCCCTCAGCCACAGCCTCCAGGGCCCCTCACGGTCACAGTGTCCCCCCAGACACAGCCCCCCCCCCCCCCAAAAAGCCCCCCCAGGTACAAACCATCCCCCTAAGGGCCATCCTCGCACCTTTGAGCGCGCCGGTCTCGGCCCCCACCCACACGTGGCTCCCGCGGGCGGGGGACGCCATCTTGTCTCGATCCGACGCTTCCCCGCGTTCCGGGTTGGCACCGGAGCCCGCGGCGTACGGTTCCGGGTGGGACACGGTTTCCAGCCGGACCCTCATGGGGGCGAGGAACAGCGTCGCCGGAAGTGCCCTGGGAGAGGCGCAAACGCGCTCCCCGCGAAGATTCGTTCCGGGGTAAGAAGGTTCCGCCCCCACCGGGAACTGGCCCCGCGGGGGGGGGGTGGGCGTGTGGTGGTGAGACAACGGGGGCCCCCCTTTAACGGGGCGGGGGCGGAACCGAGGGGAGTCCCATTCCCCCACCCCCCCGCCCCAAAAAAACGGTGACCGACGGGATAGAGACCGCAAAACCCCCCAAAACCGGGAGCGCGCGGGGCTTTGACGGAAACATGCTCCCTCCCCCCCCTCAAGCCCCTTGTGGTCCCCCCCCGCCCCCAAATTAAGACAAACTCGGGTTTGATTTTCTTTTTTAGCAAAAATAGCGATTTTTATTTACATCCATAGAAAAAAAAAAAAAACCAAAAAACACGCAGCAGCAGCTCCTTAGCGGGAGGCGGGAGGGGCTGGAGGACAGAAAAAGGGGAGGGGGGGAATGAGGGGGGGGCCCCTAAAGCCCCCCCCCCAGGGACCCCCAAACCCCCCCCCCGGCGCCTCAGAAGAATCACTCAGTCAGGGCCATCAGCCTGGGGCGATATCGGCTCATCCTCGGCAGCGGGGGGGCACCCCAGGACTCCTAACCCCCCCCGCACCCCAAGAGACCCCCCCCGGCCCCTGGACCCCCAAAGCCCCCCCCCAGTCACCCACAACCCCCCCCCACTACACCACAGGGACCCCTACAGCCCCCACGGACCCCCAGACACCCCCCTCGTGCCCCCCCGACTCACCTCGGCACCCCCAGACCCTCCGCCGGCCTGCGGGACAGCAGAGGGGGGGGGTCAGGGACTGCCCGGACCCCCCTCTCCAACTCCTTCCCGCCCCCCGCCCCCCCCCCCCCCCAATTTTTCAGGTGTTCGGGTGTTTTCAGGAGGGTCAAAGTGAGCTAGTGACCTCATCACAAAAATTGGGGGGTTTCTTCAATCTTAGGGGTGATGACATCACCAGTGAGGTAAGACACGCCCCCCCCCCATTACCTACCTCATCCTGGTCTCCCCCAGCCCCCGCTGTCACCCTGCGGGGACAGAAAGAGGGGGTTAATCACCCCAAAATGCTTGGGGGGGGGACACACACAGCCCCCAGTCCCCCTGTGGGGACACAATGGGGGGGTCAATGTCACCCCGAAGGCGTGTCACCCTGTCCCCCCCCGCCCCGGGTCAGCCCAAACGTCCTCAGCAGCGGCCGTCAGCCGAACGAGATTCCTGAGTCGGACTCATCACACCCGGGGGGGGCACCCCCCAAAACGGGGGCGCCCCAGAGGCACCCGGTAGGTGCTGACTCCCCCCCCACTGACCTGGTTTCTCGCAGCTCCATCACCCCCTGCAAGAAAAATATTGGGGGGGGGGGTCAGTACGCGGGTGTCCACCCACTCAGACACCACACACACACACCCACCCCCCCCCCCAAAAAATTGTCCCCAAAGCCCCCTCAGACCGTCCACTCGGGACGAGGCGTCCTCCTGCCCCCCCCCACTGCCACCAGTGGGTTCAACCTTTGGCAGGTTCTGGCGGCGGGTGGGGGGGGTCAGACGCGCGGGGGTTTCCTCATGGGGGGCCGGTGGCCGCCGGCGACGGGAACTCACCGTCTGCGGAGAAAAAAAAAAAAGGGGGGGGGGGGTTTGTCAGTGTGGGGGGGAGTGACACGTGTGGGAACCCCCCCACGAGTGCTCTGGGGTCCGATCAGGGCTTTGGTAACTCAGAGCTGCCATCGGACTCGCGTCGTCCAGCTTAACGTGTCATCCCTTCGGACCCGGGGGGGCGCTTGAGGGGGGTGCGGTGGGTATGGGGGGGGCTCTTACCTGCTTGGGGGGGTCCCACGGCGAGTTTGTGGCGTTTGGGGTTAATTCATGGCGTTTTAGAGCTCAGCAGGAAGGACCCACTCCCTCATCCCCCACTGCAGCAGCTCCCCCAGGCTATAAAATTAATATTAATGGTCGTTGTTAATCAAATAAAAGCGTGACACCCCCCGCGTGGGGCCACCCCCGCCGTGCCCGGGCAGTTCTCAGTGGGAAGGTGGCATCAGGGACACTCAGCCATATGCTTGTCTGTTGTCACTCGTCACCGAACAGCCAGAGACCCAGAATTTGCCCCGGGGGGGTCACAGATGGGGGGTGGAACCCTTCTTCCTCCCCACGGTGGGGGGACGAGGCTGGGGACACAGCCTTTGGGGTGACAATTGTGTCTCCCCCCAACCCCGAAGTGGCCCAGAGCCGGTGCTCACCTGGGACAGAGCTGCAGGGGAACGTGGGCGAGCGGCTCCGCACCTTTTAAAAGGAAATAAAATAGTTAAGTTGTGCCTCGTGCACAAATGGACGCCCCACGCGGGGTCGGTGCCGCTCAGAGCCTGATTTAAAGCTTCCCCACGGGGCATCGGCAAGAGAGAGTTCGGTGGGATCATCCCGGCAGCACCGCAGCGCCAGGCCGAGCCCGAATTCTACGTTTTCATCAAGATTTTTTTGTACCAAAAGCGTCTCCAGCCTCTACAGGGCGAACTAAATACTCACCTCTGGGAAACGAGCCATTTGGAGGGCTGAAAGCCTAAAAGACAAAGTAAAAAAGGCGTTAGAAACACAAAAGGAGAGGAGTCTCCCCTCGGCTCGGGGAACGACCCGTTCGCTCTCCTCAGAGCCTTTAAGCCTTCACACCGCAGTCAGTTCAGGTCTGTGAATGGACTCATCACCGAACAGCCCCTCCCAACACCTCAGGGACGGGGGTGTGGGCAAAGCCTCAGTCACACGCAGCCGGGCAGCCGCAGCGCACAGAACCAAGGCAGGAGGAGACCATCGCCTCACAGAGGGCTGCACAAGGAGGCACAAAATGGCGGCTGAGCGACCTACATCTCCCTGCCAGCAGATCCCCACCACCTCAAGGAAGACACGGCTAACCCAGACAAGAAGGACAGGGCCACCGAGGCCATTCCACCCCTCGCCCCGCAGGCCCCAAAGCCTCCCACAAGAAGGAGCGGAGCGCCCGCACACACTCACCTTGCCGCTGCGACTCCACCAACAAAATGGCCGTCGCACGGCCGCCCGCACACCTAAATAGGCCGCGGGGCATGCTGGGAAGGGGCGGGGCGCTGGGCGGGCGGCGCATGCGCACACCACGCGCCCGTCGAGGTTTGGCGGGAAAAGGCGCCACGAGGCTCCCGAGGGGTCCGTCTGAGGGGATTTTTCTACATTTTTGCGCTCTTTTTAGCGCGTGTCAAGTTTTTCATATGGAAAAACCCCTCGGCAGGTGGTTTCCGCACACGGTGGGTGACTCCCGGCACCGTCTGCTGTCCCCCCTTGCCCTGCCAGCTAGACCAGGAGCCTCCGCCGTCTTCTAAACACTCCGAAAGTGGAAAGTTACAGGTTTTAATTTTTTGATTTTTTAATCAAATCAATCAAATCAATTAATCAAATTAATCAAATCAAATTAATCAAATCAATTTAATTTTTTGATTTTTTTCAAATTGCTGAGCCGGAGCGCGGACGTTAAAGGAGACAGAGAGTTTGCAGAGCGGGAGGAGAGCCCCAGGTTAGCGTCAGAGCAGGACCCCCTGGTGGGCGGGGTTATGCAAATCACCCAGTGAGGGGGCGGGGCGTATGGAAGTTAGAATCGGGGGCGTGGCTATCAGGGTACTGCGACGAGCGAGGGAAGGGGCGGGGCATTGAGGTAGAGGCGGGGTTTGTGGTGCATAGGCGGAGCAAATGCAAATTAGGAGGTGGGGCGTCAGCCGAAGGGCTGGGGAAGGGGGCGTGGCGCGGTGAATGCAAATAGAGGGCGGGGATATGCTAATGAGTGTTGCAGTGCTCGAAGAGGCTGCTGGGAGCCCCCGGTGAGGGGGAATTCGGGATGCGGTGCGGTCGTGCCGGTGAGTGCCGGTCGGACCGTGAGGGATTAGGTGGGGAGTGGAGCGGGGAGCGCAGCGGCTGGTTGATATCGAAACGAACGGAGTCACCGCGATGTAGAGGTGGGTGGTTGTCCGTGGCGTGCCGTGGGCAGCGCATAGCAGGTATCGCTTCTCGGCCTTTTGGCTAAGATCAAGTGTAGTATCTGTTCTTATCAGTTTAATATCTGATACGTCCTCGATGAGAGGACTTTATATTAAACGGATTTTTGGGCTCGGGAGTTGGACCCGGAGCTTGCTCCCTCCGCTCCGCGCATCGTCCCGGTATTGCAGTGCCTCCGGGAACGGTGCACCCCCACCGCGGGGACCTTCTGCTGGTAAAAATCAGAGCTGATATTCTCCAGCTGCTCGGTAAGCGCAGTGCCTGGTTCCGTTCCGGGGTGTCTCGTTCCTTTTCTGCGGCGTCGTGCGTGGTGAAGCCGGTGCTCGGTGCCCGCCCCCGGTGAGCTGAGCCGGGACACCCTCATCCTCCTCCTCCTGAGCAGGGGCATTCCCTTCCTCCTCCTCCTGCTGAGCGGGGACCCCCTTTCTCCTCTTCTTTCTCCTCTTCCTCCTCCTGAGCAGGGGAACCCCCTTCCTCCTCCTCCTCCTGAGCAGGGGAACCCCCTTCCTCCTCCTCCTCCTCAGCAGGGGAACCCCCTTCCTCCTCCTCCTCCTCAGCAGGGACCCCCTTCCTCCTCCTCTCCTGAGCAGGGGGACCCCCTTCCTCCTCCTCTTCAGCAGACACCCCCTTCCTCCTCCTGGATCCCGATACCCTGCCGCCTCCTCCTCAGGTGGAGAGGGGGCGTCCTCAGAGGGACAGACGCCACCCCGAGGGACCTGGCCAAGCCCCAAGTGGGTCCCTGTGAACGCCGTGAGGCTCAACCAGGCCCAGAGCAGGGGCCGGCACTGGGGATGGGGAGCTGAAAGGCCGGAGAGCAGCCCCGAGCAGAAGAGCTTTGGGTGCTAGGGGGCGACGAGTTGTCAATGAGCCGGCAACACGTGCTGGTAGCCCAGAAAGCCCCCATCAACCTGGGCTGCATCCCCAGCAGCGTGGCCAGCAGGGCGAGGGGGGGGTTCTGCCCCTCTGCTCCGCTCGGGGGCCGTCAGAGGGACATGGAGCCGTGGGAGCGGGGCCGGAGGAGGCCCCGGAGATGCTGGGAGGGCTGGAGCCCCTCTGCTGTGGGGCTGGGCTGAGCTGGGGGGGTTCAGCCTGGAGAAGAGAAGGCTCCGGGGAGACCCTGGAGCCCCTTCCAGTCCCTCAAGGGGCTCCAGGAAAGCTGGGGAGGGACTCTGGAGCAGGGAGGGGAGCCGTGGGACAAGAGACAGGGGTTTTAAGGTAAAAAAGGGGAGATTTAGATGAGATCTGAGGAAGAAATTCTTGGTTGTTAGGGTGGTGAGCCCCTGGCCCAGGTTGCCCAGAGAAGCTGTGGCCGCCCCAGCCCTGGCGGGGTTCAAGGCTGGGCTGGACGGGGCTCGGAGCAGCCTGGGATGGTGGGAGGTGTCCCTGGGCGTGGCACTGGGTGGCCTTTAAGGTCCCTTCCAACCTAAACGATTCCACGATTCCTCCTCATCATCATCTTCACCAACTCCAGCCCAGGGTACAGGGAGCAGCCGGGAGTTCAGGCACAACCTCGTCTACTGGAAATCCTCATTTTTAATAATAAAATTAACGAGGGGGGGGGAGCTGCAGGGGGGTGGCCGGGCTAACAACGTCCCTGCCTTCTCCAGGCCCCCACGCTCCTTCCCCAGACCTTTCCCACACCAGCTCCCCCCTTTTCTTCAGGGCCGTACAGGGCGTCCCCCAAAAATGGCTTCGGTCTCAGCACTCCACTCGGGATCGTGGCGCCGCAGCAGTGGGAAAGGGGCGTCTCTGCGCCGCTGGAGCAGGAGCCGGGTGGTCAACAGGCACCAGAGGAAGACGCTCACCCAGGCCGAGGCCTGGGGGGGTTTGGGGGGACAGGGGGTGAGGGGGAGGTCCCCTTGCCTGGGCAGGGACTCCCTTCCTCCTCCTCCTCATCTTCCTGCTCCTGAGCGGGGACTCCCTTCCCCTTCCTCCTCCTCCTGAGCAGGGACCTTCCTCCTCCTTCTCTTCCTCCTCCTCCTGCTCCTGAGCAGGGACCCCCTTCCCCCTCATCATCTTCCTCCTCCTGAGTGGGGACCCCTTCCCCTTCCTCCTCCTCCTCCTCAGCAGGGATGCCCTTCCTCCTCATCACCTTCCTCCTCCTGAGTGGGGACCCCCTTCCTCCTCCTCCTTCTGAGCGGGGACCTTCCTCCTCCTCCTCCTGAGTGGGGACGCCCTTCTTCCTCCTCCTGGCGAAGCAGCAGCCCCAGGGACGCCATACGTGTGGCTGCAGCCGCGACCTGCAGGTGCTCCCAACACCCCCCCAGTGCTCCCCATCACTCCCCCCTCCTCCACCCGGACCCCAAGGCAGCATTTTGGGGGGGGCTGTGTGTCTTCACCGTGCCCCCCCCCGGCTCACCTGGGCGCTGTAGAGGTTGCTGTAGAAGCGGCTGGGGCTGTAGGACACCCACGGCTTCTGCTCGGCCTCCCGGCAGCTGTGGGGGCAAACGGGGGGCACAAAGTGTGGGGAGAAGTGGGGGGGCCCTTCCCAAGATCCCCCCCCGACACACCCCGGGGAAGGTCGTGGCTACCTGGCCAGGCTCTGGGTCTGCAGAAGGGAGGTGCAGAGGGCGTCCATCCCCACGCGGAGGACACATGCTGAGACCAGGAGGAAGAAGAGGATGACGAAGGCGATGACCAGGGCGATGCTGAGCCAAGTGCGGTCCCTGCGAGAGAGGGGGGGGCAAAAAAAAAAAGGAAAAAGGGGGGAAAAAACAGCATCAGCGGCACTTGGCGGGGCACTCCCAGTCCCACCATTGCCCCCCCCCGCTCACCGCTGGGACTCGCCAGTGCAGCAGCTGTAGGCGCCGTGGAGGAGGGAGGAGAAGGAGTAAAGGGCCACCACGATGGAGACCCCCGAGACGAAGTAACAGAGCGAGACGTGGCTGAAGGACCGGGGCACCAGCGCCGTCCCGTTCCAGCTCACCACGCCGTAGAGGAGGCACTGGCCTCCGAATTCTCCCTGCCAACATTGGGGGGGGTGTGGGGTTTTTTTGGGTGACACCCCCACACACCTCCCCCACCAAGGCATCTGCAGGGAGCCACGCTCAGCCCCAGCAGGACAAACCGGCAAAGCCGGGAGGAGGAGGAGGAGGAAGGAAGCCCAAACCGCCCCGGCTGACTCCTGCTGCACTCACATGATTTGCCGGGGGCTACTGGGACAGGCAAGGGGGGGCTCAGCCACCCCATTGCCATTCCCCCCCACTCCCCCCCACGGCACCCGGTGACCACAAACCGGGGGGCTTTTTGGGGAGGGGGCCAGGACAGACCTGGGCGAGAGCGGGATGGAGCCCACCCGGGACGGCAGGAGGGAGCCCCGGTGGCAAGGAACGGGGTGGAACCACTTGCCCCCCAGCTTGCCCAGCCGGCGTGGCTACCTGTCCCCCCCCGCCGCGCCGTGACCGTACCTGTGCCACGGTGAGGGCTGAAGCGCAGACGATGCCGCAGAGGAAGGCGGCTCCGTGGAGGGCCAGCTCCGCCAGCAGCAGGACGGACACCGCCATCTTCCGTCCCGTTCCCCGCGGCTCAGCCCGGCCTCCTCCGCCCCACCCCGCCACGGCACCACGGGGATGGGCTCCGCTGGGGCCCCGCGACGGCGACGCGACACCAACGTGCTGCCGCTGCTGTGTCCCGGGGAGGCTGGTGGCTGCGGCTCACGTGTCCCACAGCAGCTCCTGTCCCCAGACCACTTGGAGCCGGTGGTGGCCGTTCCTCCGTCCATCCGTCTGTCCATCCGTCCCGTCTCCAGACTGCTTGGGGCTGGCAGCAGCCATCCATCCCGCTGTCCGTCTATCCGTCCGTCCCTCCCTCCTCCTGTCTGTCCATCCATCCCTCCCTCCATCTTGTCCCCAGCCTGCCTGCAGCTGGTGGTGGCCGTCCGTCTGTCCGTCCATCCATCCCTCCCTCCCCCCCGACCTCACAGCACGGAGGAGCACCCAGGGACAAGGACAATGTGCCCAGGGCTCCATGTCCCACCACGGCGCCGCCGCCCCCCTCAATGGGGAGGGTTCCATGGGGACAACCCCAACCCACCCACCTCCATCCCCTCCCAGCTCCACTCGGCTCTTCCCGCCCCGGGATGGACACCGGCGGTGGGGACGCAGCCCCTGTCCCCCCACGGCAGCCACAAACCCTCCTACAAATGCCTTTTTATTGACCACTGGAGGCCACCGCGGCCAGTGGCAGCCACAGACCCACGTGACGTGGGATGCACCGGTCCGACGCCGCTGGGGGAAGACACAATCGGGGCTCAGGGACACGGAGCAGCCGGCTCAGAGGAGGAGATGGAGGGAATACTCGGCGCGTGGCCATCTCCGAGCCGGCCGGGCCGTTCGGCCGATCATGGGCAATTTTTGGGCGTATCGGGAGACGTGCCCCGGTCCGTGATGTTGCGGGAAACTGGTCTGGAACATCCGCCCTTGGCAACGCCGGCCGGCCTGACGACCCGCGATAATGAAGCTGAAACGCGGGGCGCCCCGCGGAGCAAAACGGCATTTCTGGAAGACCTCCCGAGCGCCGGGACGGTGGCCACCGGGCTGGCGGGGAGCGCCCCGGGGCCGTGGCAAGCTGGCCGGCCGGTGAAGCGCCGGGCGGGCGGCCGGGGGCTCGCAGCGCGGGCTCTCCTCCTCCCGCGGGCTCACCGTGGCGTTGGCCGTCAGTTGGGGCATCTTTCGCGTCACCCCCTCGCCGCCGAAAGCCGCTGCCGGTTCCTTCCGGGTCCCTTCGGGGGTGCTGGGTGGGGGGATGGCGGCCGGTGGCAACCCGGTGCCGAAACGGGTGGCCAAACTGTCGCCGAAGAAGTCGTAGAGCTCGCGGTACATGTCGCGGAGGGAGGGGGTGGGCGAGGCGGGGGGGGAGGACGCCGGGGGGCCCCCGCCCCCCCCCAGCTGCAGCAGGGGACGGCCCAGGCCGAGGCCGGGCTCGGGGGGGGGCTCCGGTCGGGGGCTGCGCCGCGGGGAACCCTCCGGCCGCTGGCTGGTGCCGGACGCCGGCGTCTGCTGAGCCTTCATCTTCAGCAGCCGCTCCACAGCCACCTGGTTTGGGGGGAAAAATGCCGGTTGGAGCGACGCCGAACTCCCTTCTCTCGGGAAAGCGCGTTTTTTTGGAAGGACGGTGTCCGAACGGGGGGAAATAGCGACTTTAGAGCCAGGGGGAGCGACGGGTTTCAAGGACCCGGGGGCGACGATGAGGAGGAGCGAGACCCCGCGCCATGGGGCAGCCGCAGCCGCTCGGGGCGAGCGCCGGAGTCTCGCCGCCCCCGAAATACTGAGTTTCTTCCCAGTTTCTAACCCAAATCTCCCCTTTTCCAGCTTAGAACCATCCCCCCTCGTCCTATGGCTCCGCTCCCCCAGCAAGGGCCCCACTTCCATGGAAATCCAATGGAAATTTCACATAAATGTCATATGAACGTCAATATAAATTTCAATGTAAATGTCAATAGAAGTGTCACATAAACTCAATGTAAATTTCAGTATAAATTTAGTATGAATTAAACGTAAGTTTCCACACAAATTAAATATAAATTTCAGTACAAATTCCAATATAAATTTCAATAGGATTTCAGCATAGATTCAATATAAGCTTCAATATAATTTCAATGTAAGTTTCATGTAATTTCAGTATAAATTCAGTATAAATTTAATATAAATTTCCATATGAATTCCAGTATAAACTCCGATGTCACTTCAATGTAAATGTCATGTAATGGCAGTATGAGTTTCAGTATAAATTCCGTATAAGTTCCAGCATAGATTCCAATATAAATGTCGGTACAAATTTTGTATAAATCCAACATAAATTTCAGGAGAGTTTTCCACATGAATTTCCATGGAGATTCCATATGAGCCGCCCCTCGTGGCCGCCGTCCCGAGAACTCCTCGCCCCCGGGTCCTTCCCTCCCTCCCGCCTCTGCCGGCTCCCGGCTGCTCCAGCCGGGCCCATAGAATCCCGACGTGTTTTGCCTCGCGCCAGCGTCGGCTTTTGGGGGTTATAAACGTCGACTATTTCCACTTGTTCTACGGAACCTTTCCCTTCCGCCCCCCGGTCGCCCTTCCCGGGCGGGGAGGGCTCGTCGGGGGAGGCAATAATCGACTCAATGGCCAGAACCGGCGGCGGGCTCCCCGCGCCCCTCACCAAGATGGCGCCGTAGACCTTGTGTCCGTCGGCCTTGACCTGGGCGTTGGAGACGGAGTAGTCGTCCAGCACGGCCTGCAGGTTGGCCCAGTAGGTGGGGAGGTGGGGGTACAGCACCCGCTCCACCGCCTGCGGGGACGCGGGGGTCAGGGCGGGCGGGGGCCGGGGGGGGGCGCGGGGGGCCCCTGCCCGCCCCTCACCTGCCAGCCCAGCGCGTGCAGCCCCGCCACGGCGCCGTAGTGGGAGCAGAGCGGCCGCACGGGGTCGGCCAGCACCTTCTGCAGGGAGAGCAGGATCTGGGGGTACAGGCCGCTCGCCAGGTCACCGTGGGTCCTGCGGGCACAGCGCCGCGCTGCAGCGGACCCCCAGAAACCCACCCCCCCTGAAAAACCGACCCCCACGAGAAACCTCCCTCCGCCGTGGGCTGCAGCGACCTCCCAAAAACCCACCCCCCCGAAAAACCTCCCCCCGCCGTGGGCTGTAGCGACCTCCCAAAAACCCACCCCCCTGAAAGACCTCCCCCCGCCGTGGGCTGCAGCGACCTCCCAAAAACCCACCCCCCCGAAAAACCTCCCCCCGCCATGGGCTGCAGCGACCTCCCAAAAACCCACCCCCCCGAAAAACCTCCCCCCGCCGTGGGCTACAGTCCCCCCAGAAACCTCCCCCCCAAAAAAAACCTCCCCCCGCCATGGGCTGCAGCTCCCCCCCCAAAAAACCTCCACCCGCCGTGGCCTGCAGCCCCCCCGACCCTCCCGCCGTGGGCTGCCTGTACAACCCCCGGCCCCCGCACCCCCCCTCAAACGCGGGGCGTGGGGTCGGGGGTCGTGGTGGGTCGCAGCCGGGGCGGGCTGGGAACGAGCCGCCCAGTGCAGCCCCAGGGCCGCGTCGGTTGGCTCTCGTCCCTACGACCTACGGAGCGCGGGGACCACGGTCCTGGGCCTCCCCGCGGGCACCGGGACCCTCCCGCGCCCCACGTTAGCGCCGGGAGCGCCTGGGACGCGGGGACACGATCCCGGCGGGTTCTTACGGGCATCGGCATCAGTGCCGCCTCTTTAGCCTTACAGCCAGTTCTTTTTTAACGTACGTATGATCTATACGTTAAAAAGCAGAGTTAATTATTTCATTGCGTCACCCCGTTAAACGTATTTATACGTCAACGTATTTCAATCTCATCTGTTTATGTTTTTACATGAGGTGCCTTCCAACCCGAGCCGCTCTGTGACTCTGTGGTTTTGTGTTTTACATTTCATGTTTGATATTTTCCTACTATGTTGTATATTTTATGTTGTAGATTTTTGCATTTTATGGGTTTTGTTTCATATTTTTATCTTTTATGTTGTAGATTTTTGCATTTTATGGGTTTTGTTTCATATTTTTATCTTTTATGTTGTAGATTTTTGCATTTTATGGGTTTTGTTTCATATTTTTATCTTTTATGTTGTAGATTTTTGCATTTTATGGGTTTTGTTTCATATTTTTATCTTTTATGTTTGATATTTTTACATTTTATGGTTTACATTGTGTATTTTTATCTTTTACGTTGTATGTTTTACGTTGCATATTTTTGTATTTTACGTTTAATATTTTTCTTTTACGTTGTGTTTTATGTTGCATATTTTTATTTTCTACGCTGTATGTTTTACGTTGCATATTTTTATCTTTTACGTTGCATATTTTTATCTTTTACGCTGTATGTTTTACGTTGTATATTTCTCTTTTACGCTGCATATTTTTATCTTTTACGCTGTATGTTTTACGTTGTATATTTCTATCTTTTACGTTGCATATTTTTATCTTTTACGCTGTATGTTTTACGTTGTATATTTCTATCTTTTACGTTGCATATTTTTATCTTTTACGCTGTATGTTTTACGTTGTATATTTCTATCTTTTACGTTGCATATTTCTATCTTTTACGCTGTATGTTTTACGTTGTATATTTCTATCTTTTACGTTTGATATTCTAGGTTTCACACGTTTGTACTTCACACCTCTATCTCCTCGCTCTCCCCGCTCTCCCCTTTCCCGGGCCGTGGGGCTGCCATCGGCCGACGGCGGCATTCACCGCCCGGGCCCCCGACGCCCCGTGCCGCGGGCTCCTCCCTACCAGAAGACGCGGCTGAGCAGCATGGCGGCGTAGTCCCGCAGCGTCCAGTGGTCGTTGAGGGGGTTGATGGAGGCGGCCAAGGGCTCCAGGGCGCAGTACATGACGCTGCCGACGAGGCTGCGCACGTAGGAGCCCAGGCAGAGGAAGGGGTTCTGGATCAGGCTCCGTGCGATGTGCAGCAGCCGGTTCAGCTGCTCCAGGTCGTGGCTCACGGATTTCACCTGCCGGGAGAACGACGGGGGGTTCGGGGTGGAATGCCGACCCCCCCCCCCGTCCCCCCCCCGCCGCCCCGCGCTCACCCCGCTGACCACGTAGACGAAGTAGGGCAGGAGGGCGGCGATCTTGGAGTTGGTCTGCAGGTCCTGCAGGGCCACCTGCGGGCGAGGACGGCGGCCACACGGCGAGGGGTGGGGGTCAGACCCCTTCAGGATGGAAAAGGGGGAGGGGGGTTCGTTCGTTAATTAGGGGTCGCACCTTCATTAACTGGGGGTCGTCGCCCAGCACCGCCCGGGTGACGTGCTGGTAGTACTTGAGCAGGTCGTCCGTCAGCGTGGAGACGGCGCTGGGGACTGCGGCGGGAGGGGGGACACACACGTCACCCCCGAGGTTCAGCTCCACCATGGGGTGAAGCCGCCCCCCTCCATAGCCCCCCGCCACTCCTCACCGGCCCCCTGCGGCTCCAGGTTGCCTTTTCCATCCAGGTAGGAGACGTGAACTGGAAGAGAAGGCAGTGGTGGCCGTGAGCGCCTGTGGCAGGGACGGGGGGACACGGGGACGGGGGGGGACACGGGGAGGGGGGGAGCCCCCCACCTCGCACGGCCGTCTCGGCGCAGCCCTTGGGGATGTTGGTGGCCAGGGCCAGCTCCACCAGGTTGACCTCTCGGTCCTCCTGGAAGTAGAGCTCGCCTTCCTTGATGGCCCGGAAGGGCAGCGCATCCTGGGAGCCGTAGCCACACACCGCCTGGAGGGGGGGGACGACACTGCGGTGACACCCCCCGTCCCGAGCCCCAAAGGGACGCCCCAGCCCGTGGGGACACGGAGCACTGATGCATGTCTCCGAGTCCCATCGGTGTCCCCAAGTCCCACCGGCGTCCTGACCCAAGCAGTGTCCCCATCCCACCGGTGTCCCCAATGCCACCGGTGCCTCCCCACCAGTGTCCCTGACCCCCATCGGTGTCCCTGACCCCACCAGTGTCCCCAGTTCCACCGGTGTCCCGGCCCCACCAGTGTCCCCACTGTCATTCCCAGACCCACCGGTGTCCCCGGCCCCACCGGTGTCCCCACACCCACCGCTGCCTCCCCACGGGCATCCCGACCCAACCAGTGTCCCCGTCCCACCAGTGTCCCCACCGTCATTCCCGGCCCCACGGGGGTCCCGGCCCCACGGGCGCCATGCCGCCCCCCCCAGCCCATCCCCGGCCGCCGCACCTCGACGTTACTCCACCGCAGCGCCCGGTTAAAGTCCTCCACCGTGAGTTTGCGCCGCCGGGTGTGTTTCATGAACTGGGAGCTGTTCTGGGGGGGGGGGACGGGACGGGCACACCGTCACCGGGACGGCGACCGGGAGCAAGGCCGGGCCCCCGGGCCGCCCCCGCCGGCCGTACCTGCGTGGCCTCCCGCAGCCGGTAGCAGACGTCCTCGGCCAGCAGAGCCGCCACCTCGTCGCTGAGCTCCAGCCCGGCGCTCTCCGCCATCAGCCGCACCGACTCCCGCGGCAGCTCCACGAACCGCCGCTCCTCCCGCTCCGCCATGGCCGCGCGCCCCCCGCCGCGCCCCGCCCACCGGGGGGCGGGGTCATGCAAATCACCCGCGGGGGGCGTGGTTAACAGGACCCGGCGAATAGGGGCTGGGGGCGGGGTTTGCGGAGAGCGGAGGGGCGGGGTTATGCTAATTTAGAACTGGCGTGGAGGGGACGATGGGGATTGTGGGAGCACCCGCTGAGGGGGAATTCGGGGTGTAGCGCAGGTCCGTGGCGGCGGAATTCGGTGGGAACGTGAAGGAAGAGGTGGGGAAAGAAGCGGGGAGCGGATCGGGGCAGTCGGCCCCGGCCGGAGGAGGAGCTCCACGAACCGCCGCGCCACTAAATCTCCGCGCCTTCACGGGGCCCCGCCCGCCGGGGGGCGGGGACATGCAAATGAGACGAGGGTGGGGCGTGGTTAACTATTGCGCCAATGGGAGTTGGGGCGGGGTTTGTGGATGGGGCGGGGCTTATAGAGGGTGGTGTATATAGAAGGGTGGGGTTATGCTAATTAGACGCTGGAGCGGCGAAGGTGATGATGGGAGCTCCCGATGCGGAGGAATTCGGGGTGTATCCGGGGGATTGATGCCAAAAAACCGGTCAGAGTGCGGAGAGCGGTGGGGAGCGGAGGGGAGACTGCAACGGACGTGGTCGGCCCTGAGAGCGACGGAGTCACCGCGATGTAGGGATGAGTGGTTGTCCGTGGGGTGCGGTGGGTGCGGAAGCTGCAGTATCGCTTCTCGGCCTTTTGGCTAAGATCAAGTGTAGTATCTGTTCTTATCAGTTTAATATCTGATACGTCCTCGATGAGAGGACTTTATATTAAACGGATTTTTGGGCTCGGGAGTTGCACCCGGAGCTTGCTCCCTCCGCTCCGCGCATCGTCCCGGTATTGCAGTGCCTCCGGGAACGGTGCACCCCCACAGTGGGGACCTTTTGCTGGTTAAAGACAGAGCTGTATTATTACGGATATTCGCGGAACTTTCTGAATCTTCTGGGGCCGTGGGAGGGCGCTGTTTCGCGGGTTGACAAGGATCCGTGGGGTACCAAGATGCGAGCAGAATGGTGGCATTTGCGGGGCTGGAGGGAGCCAGTGTGGTGCTGGGATATAGAGACTTATGGGGCTGTAAAGGCCCGTGGGGCACCAAGATGTAGGGGACTGGTGGCACTTGCGGGGCTGGGGAACCCCGTGTGGGCTGGGATGTGGGGTGAACCGCTGTGGGACAGGTGGCCACGATCAGGGTGTGGGGCGGGCACCCTGTAACCCCGCATCGCGACATGGAGCGCCTCCGCCCCCTTGTGCCGTAACGGGGAGTGCCGACCCCCCCTGCGTCGCGACACGGGGCACCAAGGGCTGACACACACACCCCCGACTCCGACCTCGGCACCCGCCGGGGCTGGGGCTCGCTGGATCCGGGACTTTCGGGGGAAAAAAGGAAGAAAAAAACAATTAAAAAATATTGTTTTAAAAAAGGCGTTTTCTGAGGGAAGAGCTGGGGGGGGGTGTCCCCCGCATCCCTTTGGCGCCGCCTCAGCTCTGCCCGCGCCCCCCGCCCGCTCCCACCTTCTATTTTTGTTATGAAAATAGATAGTTGTAGCTTCCCCCGCCCCGGTTCCCCCCCCGCCGTTCCCCCCGCCCCCGCTCAGGCCCCGCAAACAAAATGGCGCCCGCCGCCATAGCGCGGCCGGGCGGGAAACCCGAGCGAGGCCAAGGCGCCCCACGACCAATGGGAAGGCCGCTTATCCCCGTCGCTAGGCAGAAACCCCCCTCCTCCTCTTTCCATTGGGCGGTGCGGCGGCCAACCAGAAAATGGCCTTCTGGCCGCCGCCGTTGCGCACGTAGGCGGAGCCGCGCGTGCGCGGCGTCGTCAGTGCGCGTGCGCGCGCGGGGCGGAGGGGGGCGTGGCCTGCGCGGCGGCGTCACTGCGCGTGCGCACGCGCGGCGGCAGCGGCGCGCGGGGGGGAAGGGGGCGGGGTCTGCGCAGGCGCGCGCGGCGGAGGAGGCCCCGGCGGCGTCGTGAGGCGGCGGCGGCGGGCGCAGGCGGCGGCGGGGGAGGGACGGGCAGGGCCGGCGGCGCTCGCTCCCCTCCACCGCGGCCCCTTCGGGCCCCTCAGGCCCCTTCCCGGGCGCTCTTTCCTTCCCCCCCTCCCCTTCCCCTTCCCTTTCCCCTCTCCCCCCCCCCCTTTCCCCGCCCCGCGGCCTAAGGCCCGGCCGCCGCTCGGCCTCGCCGCCGCCTCAGCGCTTCCGCTTCCTCCTTCCCTTCCTTCCTCCTTCCTTCCTTCCCCCCCCCTCCCTTTTTCCCCTTCCTCCCCTCCCTTCCCTCTACCCCAACCCGCCCCGCCGTCGCCATGGACGTGAAGCGGCTGAAGGTGACCGAGCTGCGGGCCGAGCTGGGCCGCCGCGGCCTGGATTCCCGCGGCCTGAAGGTGGAGCTGGCGCAGCGGCTGCAGGAGGCCCTGGACGCCGAGATGTTGGCGGCCGGACCGGAGGAAGGAGGCCCCGCCGGGCCTGGGGCCTGTAGCGGGGAAGCGGGACCGGCGGGAGGCCCCGCCGCGCATCGCCACGGCGAGGAGGAGGAGGAGGAGGAGGAAGAGGAGGAGGAAGAAGAGGAGGAGGAGGAGGAAGACGAGGAGGCGCTGCTGGCTGACGAGGAGGAGGCGGCGGGGGGAGCCCCGGCGGCCCCCGGCGAGGCGGAGGCGGCCCTGCCCGGCCCCCCGGAGGAGGAGGAGGAGGAGGAGGAGGCGGCAGCGGCGGCGGCGGCGGAGGAGCCGGCGGTGGAGGAGCCGCCGCAGCAGGAGCCGGAGCAGCAGCAGCAGCAACAACCACCGGCGGCGGAACCGGAGCCGGTGGCCGAGGCCGAAGGCCCCGAGAGCGGCGGCGGCGTGAACGGAGCCGAGCGGCCGCAGGAGGAGGGACCCAGCGGGGACGAAGCCGCCGCCGCCGAGGCCAAGGAGGAAGGAGCCCAGGCCGGTGAGCACCGGGGGGGCCCGACCGGCCTCCCCCCGACCCCCCATCCCGGTTTCTGACCCCCCCCCGGGGCAGGACCTTCCCCCCGACCCCGATTCCTCCCCCCCCCATCTCCCCAAAACTCCTGCCTCGGGCCCCCCCCACTTTAACACCGCCAAAATCGCGGTTATTCCGGGCTTTTTCCCCACCCCAAAGGGTGCACGGACACACACAGCCCGCTTTTGGGGGGGGGCAAAAACATCATCCCCGGCTCTCCCCCCCCCCCCCCAATTTTGGTCCAAAACCATTTTTCCTCCAGTTTGTTGCTGTTTTTTTTTTTGGGGGGGGGGGGGGAAGAGGCAAGTGGTTGTGTTTTGCCAGCTGCATTTTGGGGGGAAAAACCAACTTTCTCATAATTCATTTCTAAGAAAAAGCAGGACAAAGTTGAGGCCGGAGTTTGCCGGCGATAATTAATTAACTGTAATGAGTTCCCCCTCGGCGGGGCAGAAAAGCGCCGCCTGAGCTGCGGTTTGGGGGATTTATCACGGTTTTTGGCGTTTATCGGAGGAAAACCCTCACGTTTTAGGAGGATTTGGGGGGGTGGAGCCGTTTCCTCCTTTCTCAAAGTGAAAGTGTCGCTGGAAAAACAATAACGCTAATTATCGTCATTAGCGTGAGAAGTTTTTACCCAAATATCTCCCTGTCCAAGCTTTCAAAAAGGCAAAACCCGCGGATTTTACGCGGATATTTATAAATATTTTTTTTTTCTTTATTCGCCAAATAAATGGCCTTCGGCGTCTCTCTTGCTAACGACTCGTTAGCTCTGTGTCCTCACAGAGATCTCCTTGTTATTAATTAACCGCCGGCCGTTGAGCCCCCTCGGATGAAAATCCCGGTGTAATTTGGATTTATTTGGGTTTTTTGACGGCGCGAGGGCGGGTTTCGCCTTTCCCCGAGTTCCCGCCTTTAAAATTGGGTTTGAAACCCTCTTTTGGGCGAGTTTGGGCTTCGCCGGCTGCTGGGGAAGGCGTTTGTGCCACCTCACGTGGAGCCGGGGGGGATAACGCAGATGGGGCCTTTCCAGCATCGTTCGGCCAAAAAATAAACCCTAATTATAAAAATTTGTTTAAAAATTACGATTTCTAGTAAATAACTCAATTTCCTTTTGAAGTGGGGTAATTGGAGGTTTGTAGGCGCTGTGAGCGCTTTGGGGACGCGCCGGAAGGCGGAAGAAACCAACGGACGCTGCGGGACTGGGGGAGTTTTTCTTAACTTTTGGTGAAAACGAATGTGTTTGTTTTATCTCTGTTTCCCAGGGGAGGAGGAGGAGGAGAAGGCGAAGGCTGGGGGGGCGGATGGGGAGCGCCGGGGGGTGAAGCGGCAGCGGGACGAGAAGGACGAGCACGGCCGGGCGTACTACGAGTTCCGCGAGGAGGCCTACAACAGTCGGTGGGGGCTTCCTCCTCTTCCTCCCCTCCCTCCTCACCTTCCTCCTCCTCCCCCCTTCCCCTTCTTCCTCCCCCTTCCTCCTCCTCTCCCCCCACCTTCCTCTCACCTTCCTCTTCCTCCCTCCTTTTCCCAGCTCCAAGTCACCGCCGCCGCCGGAGGAGGAGCCCCGGGAAGGGGAAGAGGACGAAAACCTCGTCATTTTGGACACCTGTACGTGGGCACAGCCCCCCCTCACCCCCCACCCCCCCCCGCAGCGTTAATTTGGGGTGGTTTGGGGGGATTTGGTGACCTTGGGAACACATGGTGGCTCCGGTGTCGCTTTTCTGGGCTTTGATTCTTGGGGTTTTTAGACTTAATTATATTTTTGGGGGCAATTCCAGGCAGTTTTGGGGGGAAAAGCCGATGCGACGGCTCCGGTGTCACTTTTCTGGGCTCCAGTTCTTATTTTTTGTGTTTAGTTGATTTAATTTTGTTTATTTTGGGGCAGTTCTAGGCATTTTGGGGGTTCTCATAGCCCTAGAAAAAACGCAGTGTCTCTGGGGTCCTTTTTCTGGGCTCCAACCCCCGTTTATTAATATCTAGTATATTTAATTATATTTATTTTAGGGCGATTTCAGGTGTTTGGGGTTTTTCTAACCCCAGAAAAATCAATCTGATGGTTCTGAGGTCCTTTTTCTGGGCTCCAACCCTCATAGTTTATACTTAATTTATTTAATAATATACATTTTAGGGCGATTCCGGGGACTGGGGGTGTTTTCTAACCCTAGGGAAAAAGCAACGGCTCCGCTGTCCTTTTTCTGGGCTCCAATTCTTAATTTTTTGTATCTGATTTATTTAACTATATTTATTTTTCGGCAGTTCTGGGCATTTTGGGGGTTCTTATAGCCCTGGAAAAAGCGCAATGGCTCCGGGGTCCTTTTTCTGGGCTCCAGCTCTGATTTTTGTATTTAATTTATTTAATTATATCTATTTTAGGGTGATACCAGGTGTGTTGGGGATTTTCTAACCCCGGAAAAACCAATCCGTTGGCTCCGGGGTCCTTCTTCTGGGCTCCAGCGCTCATTTTTTTTATTTAGTATATTTAATTATATTTATTTTAGCAATTCCAGGCGTTTGGGAGTTTTTCTGAGCCTGGAAACCTCAGTTTCTGACCTAAAAACCCAGCCGGTGGCTCTGGTGTCGTTTTTCTGGGCTCCAACTCGGATTTTTTTTATATTTAATTTATTTAATTCTATTTATTTGTGGGCGATCCCAGGCGTTTTGGGGGCTTTTTAACCCCCGAAAAACCCATCCGATGGCTCCGGGGTCCTTTTTCTGGGCTCCAGCCCGCATTTTTTATACTTGATTTATTTAATTCTATTGATTTGTGGGCGATCCCAGGCATTTTGGGGGCTTTTTAACCCTGGAAAACCCGCCGCCATGGCTCCGGGGTCCGTCCTGGATTATTTTTTCTCTCTAACCCGTATAATTTTATTTATATTTTATTTTGACGCTTTCCCCCCCGCCCCCCAGACACCTCGGACCTGCACTTCCGCGCCACGCGGGACCGCTATGGGGGGCAGCCGCTCTTCTTCGAGCGCTTCCCCTCCCTCTGGTCGGGCGCCCGCGGCACCCACGGCGTCACCGCGGGGAGGGTCTGCTTCGAGGCCAAGGTGACGGGGGGGACACCCCAAAACCGGGGGTTTGGGGGCGGGGGGGGTGATCCCTGGGGGCTTGGGGAGGTTTGATGGGGGGCAGGAGGTGGGGAAAAGGGGGTTAAAAAGGTTTGTGGGGGCTGGGGGTGCCTCGTGGAGGGGGCAAACGCCTCGCAGGGGCTTTTTTTTCCGGGGGGGGATTTTGGGGCTTTTTTTTCCGGGGGGTGGGGGGGGGTTGGGGCTTTTTTTCCTGGGGGGGGTGTGTGGAGATTTTGGGCTTTATTTTGGTGGGAATTTGGGGCTTTTTCCTTATGGGTCTGTGGGTTTTTCCTAGGGGTTTGGGAGCTTTTCTGGGGGGCCAGGGGCTTTTTTTGGGGGGGGTTCGAGGGCTTTTCCTCTTGCCTGGTTGATGCCTTTTCCTGTAGGAAGTCGGGGCCTTTTCCAGGGGGAAAATGAGGCCTTTTCCTGCCCATTTTGGGGCCTTTTCCCGGGGGAAGCGGAGGCCTTTCCCGGGGTGGGGGAAGCCTTTCCCGGGGGAAGCAGGGGCCCGGCCCTCAGTGTTCCCCCACCGGTCTGTGCAATGGGCGCATTCCCGCAGGTGACGCAGCATCTGCCGCTGAAGGAGGGCAGCCCCGAGGTCCCGCTCTTCCGTGTGGGATGGTCCGTGGATTTCTCCCACTCCCAACTGGGTAATGACACACCCTCCCCATCCCAAATTACCCCCCCCCCATGCTCTCGTTAAGTGCTAACGAGGGCTGGGGGGGTCGTCAGGGGAGGACGAGTTCTCCTACGGCTACGACGGGCGAGGGCTGAAGGTGGAGAACGGGCACTTCGAGGAGTTCGGGGAGAGCTTTGGGGAGAGCGACGTCATCGGCTGCTTCGCCGTAAGGGGGCGTGACGTCATTGGGGGGACTTCGCTGGAAGCAGAAACGGGGGAAACGAGAGGAATCGCTCAGAAAGAGGGAAAAGGGGGGGTTAATGGAGGGGAGTTAATGAGGGGGCAGGTAATGAGGAGAAGGGGTGAGAGTTAAGGAGGGAGAAGGTAATGAGGGGGGAAGAGCTTAACGAGGGGGAGGAGGGGGAAGCTAATGATGGGGGAGAAGTTAATGGGGAGGCGGGTAATGAGGAGAAGGGGTGGAAGTTAACGAGGAGGGGCAGGTAATGATGGGGGAGAACGGGACCGTTAATGAGGGAGGGGAAGGGGCAGGTAACGAAGGGGGAAGGTAACGAGGGGGAGAAGGGGACCGCAATTAGGAAATGGGGACCGTTAACGAGGGGGAAGAAGTTAACGAGGGGGAAGAAGGTAATGAAGGGGGGCAGGTAATGAGGTGAGAGGGGGACCGTTAATGAGGGGGAGAAGGTAACGAAGGGAGAGAAATGAAGATAATGAGGGGAAGGAGGGGATCATTAATGAGGGGGAAAAAGTTAATGAAGGGGGAGAAAAGGACTGTTAATGAGGGGGAGAAAAGGACTGTTAATGAGGGGGAGAAGGGGATCATTAACGAGGGGGAAGAAGGTAATGAGGGGGGAGAAGGGAAGGTAATGAGGGGGAGAGGGAAGGAGACTGGTAACGAGGGGGAGAAGGTAACGAGGGGGGAGAAGGGGATCATTAACGAGGGGGAGAAGGTGAGGAGGGGGGAGCAGGGGCCCGTTAATGAGGGGGAGAAGGGGATCGTTAACGAGGGGGAGCAGGGGCCTGCTAACGAGGGGTCCCTTCCCGACGCCCCCTGCCCCAGGACTTCTCCGGGGAGGAGCTGGTGGAGCTCTCCTTCTCCAAGAACGGCCGGGAGCTGGGACCCGCCTTCCGGGTGGGGAAGGGGGCGCTGGGGGGGCGCCCCCTCCTGCCCCATGTCCTCTGCAAGAACGTGGCCGTGGAGCTCAACTTCGGGCAGAAGGAGCAGCCCTTCTTCCCCCCGCCCCACGGCTTCCTCTTCCTGCACGCCCTGCCCCCCGAGGAGCGCGTCCGCACCGCTCTGCCCCCCAAGACCACCCAGGAGTGCGAGGTGAGGCCCCATGCGCCCCAAAACGCCCCCAAAATGCCCGAAAATGCCCCCAAAATGCCTACAGAACACCCCAAAAAACCTGTCCTGGCGTAATTCCCTGCCTTTGCTCACCTCACAATGGGGTTTCTTTGCCCCAGACAGCAGGTGGTGCAAGGTGACACCCCAAAAACGCCCGCAGAACACCCCAAAAACACCCCAAAAACCCAGCCCAGTGAATTCCCTGCCTTTGCTCACCTCAAAATGGTTGTTATTTTTTTGCCCCAGACGGCAGGTGGTGCAAGGTGATGCCCCAAAACCACCCACAAGACACCCAAAAACGCCCCAAAACCCCATCCCAGTGGAATTCTCTGCCTTTGCTCACCTCAAAATGGGGGGTTTTTGCCCCAGACAGCAGGTGGTGCAAGGTGACGCCCTAAAACCACCCACAGAACACCCAAACATGCCCGCAGAATACCCAAAACTGCCCCAAAACCCCATCCCGGCGTAATTCCCTGCCTTTGCTCAGCTCAAAATGGGTTTTTTTCGCCCCGAACAGCAGGCGGTGCAAGGTGACACCCCAAACCCCCCTCCCCCTCCCCACCCCCACCCCCCCCCCCCCCCCCCAAAAAAAACCTGCTCTTGCGTCATTCCCCGCCTCTTCCCGGCTCAAAGTGGCGTTTTCTGCCCCGAACGCAGGTGGTGCTGATGGTGGGGCTGCCGGGGGCCGGGAAGACGCAGTGGGCGCAGCAGCACAGCCGGGAGCACCGGGAGAAGCGCTACAACATCCTGGGCACGGAGAGCGTCCTGCACCACATGCGGGTGAGACCCCGCTGGGGGGTGTCCCTGGGGGGGATGTGGGGGTCCCTGGGTGGAATTGGGGGGGATTTGGGGGACCTGGGGGGGATCGGGGGTGTCTCTGGGGGGGATGTGGGGGTCCCTGGGGGGGAATTGGGGGACCTGGGGGGGATCGGGGGTGTCCCTGGGGGGGATGTGGGGGTCCCTGGGTGGAATTGGGTGGGATTTGGGGGACCTGGGGGGGATCGGGGGTCCCTGGGGGAGTTTGGGGGTGTCTCTGGGAGGGGATGTGGGGGTCCCTGGGTGGAATTGGGGGGGGATTTGGGAATCTCAGGGGGGGGCATTCAGGGACCTGGGGTGGAATTTGGGGATCTCTGGGGGGGTGTCTGTGGGTGGGATTTGGGGGAATTGGGGGTGAATTGGGGTTGTCTCGGGGGGGGGGGGAATTGGGGGGATTTGGGGACCTCGAGGGGGGATTGGGGGGTTGCTGGGGGGGTTGAGGGGCCTCTGCGGGAGAATTGGGGGTCCCTGGGTGGGATTGGGGGGATTTGGGGGACCCGGGGTGGCATTTGGGGGTCTCTGGGTGGAATTGGGGAAGTCTCTGGGTGGTGTTTGGGGGTCTCTGGGTGGGACTGGGGGGATTTGGGGGTCTCTGGGTGGTGTTTGGGGACATGGGGTGGCATTTGGGGGTCCCTGGGTGGGACTGGGGGGATTTGGGGGGTCTCTGGGTGGCATTTGGGGGTCCCTGGGTGGGACTGGGGGGATTTGGGGGTCTCTGGGTGGCACTTGGGGGTCCCTGGGTGGGACTGGGGGGATTTGGGGGACCTGCGGTGGCATTTGGGGGTCTCTGGGTGGAATTGGGGAAGTCTCTGGGTGGCGTTTGGGGGCCCCTGGGTGGGACTGGGGGGATGTGGGGGGTCTCTGGGTGGCGTCTGGGGACGCAGGGTGGCACTTGGGGGTCTCGGGGGGTGTTTGGGGGTGCTGACCGCCCCTCCCCGCAGCCCGGGGGCCGGGAGGAGCCGGCGCTGGACGCGCAGGGCCGGGACCAGCTGGCGCAGCGGGCGGCGCAGTGCCTCAGCAAACTGGTGCAGATCGCCCCGCGCGCCCGCCGCAACTTCATCCTCGACCAGGTGACCCAAAACCCCCCTGATTCGCCCCAAATACACCCCCCCCCAAGAGGGAGCTGCGTCCTCCACCGGGCGACCCCCAAATCGCCCCCCGAACACCCCCAAAATCCCCAATTTCCTTCCTAAATTTCATTATTTCTGGCTTTGTTATTTCATTCTGAGTTTTATTTCATTCCTAAACTCCCTGATTTCATTTTTAACCTCGTTTTTTCATTCCTACGTTTTTTTATTTCATTCTTAAGCTTTCTGGCTTTCTGCCTGTTTTGTTTTTTCTTTGCAAATTTCCTTATTTCACTCCTGAATTTCATTCCTAAGTTGTTTTTCACTACTAAACTTCCTTATTTCGTTCCTAATTGTATTTCGTTCCTAAATTTTGTTATCTCGTTACAAATGTTATTTCATGCCTAAATTTCATTACTTCCTTCCAGATTTCCTTATTTCATGCTTGAATTTCCTGATTTTGTGCCTAAATTTTGTTACTTCCTTCCAAATTTTGTTATTTCATGCTTGAATTTCCTTATTTCATTCCAGAGTTTGATTTGTGCCCAAATCTTGTTGATTTGTGCCCAAATCTTGTTGATTTGTGCCCAAATCTTGTTGATTTGTGCCCAAATCTTGTTGATTTGTGCCCAAATCTTGTTGATTTGTGCCCAAATCTTGTTGATTTGTGCCCAAATCTTGTTGATTTGTGCCTAATTCGCCTTGTTTCCCTCCGGATCCCGCTCGCCCCCCAGTGCAACGTGTACAACTCGGGGCAGCGCCGCAAGCTGCTGGCCTTCAAGGGCTTCTGGCGGCGGGCGGTCGTTATCGTGGCTAACGAGGAGGAGTGGGGCCGGCGGCTGGGGCTGCGCCGGGCGGCCGAGGGCGAGGACGTGCCCGACTCCGTCATGCTGGAGATGAAAGGTGGGCCCTTGGCGGGGGGCAGCCCCCGCCCCGACCCCCGTTAACGGGCCGGGCCAAGTCACTAATTGCCCCCCCCGCAGCTAATTACTCGCTGCCGGAGAAGAGCGAGTACCTGGACGAGGTGGCCTTCGGGGAGCTGCCGAAGGAGGAGGCGCAGCCGCTGGTGGCCAAGTACAAGGAGGAGGCGCGGAAGCTGCTGCCGCCGGCCGAGAAGCGCCAGAACCGCCGCAACAACCGCAACAAGCGCAACCGCAACAACCGCAACCGCGGCCAGGCCTACGGTCAGGCCTTTGGGGCGAATGCCCCCCCCCCCCGTTTCCCCTCCCTTAAGGCGAGATGCCATTGTGGGACAAAATCCCCCCTTTTTGGGTCATTTTGGGTTAGTTTCCCCACCGTTTCCTCCCCTTTCCCCCACGCAAGGCTGCAGTGAGGCTCCGTTTTGGTGCAAAAACCCCCCTTTTTGGGTCCTTTTGGGTCCTTTCCCTCCCCTTTCCCCATCCCAGCCCCAATCGGGGCTTTCACTGGCCCAAACTGGGATTTGGGGGTCCTGGGGTGGGGGGGAGCGTTTCGGTGTAAATAGTGAATTGGGGCGGGTTTTGCCCGTTTCTGCGCGTTCTGACACTGTTTTTCCCCTCGGCAGTGGGCGGCCAGCGCCGGGGCTACGACAACCGCGTCTACGGCCAGCAGCAGTACTGGGGGCAGCCCGGCAACCGCGGGGTGAGCCCCCCACACACTTACTAGCCCCCCCAGTGCATTTACTTGCCACCCAGATTGTTATTTTGCCCCCAAAATCTATTTATTTGCCCCCAAATCTATTTAATTTGGCCCCCCAAAACCTGTTTATTTTGGCCCCAAATTTCTTTGGCCACAAATCGATTTCTTTGCCCTTATTTCATGTATTTTGGCCCCAATTTTTATTTATTTGGGGCCAAATCTGTTAGTTTTGGCCTCAATTCATTTCCCCCCCAAACTTATTTGCCCCCCAGTTTATTTTGGCCTCAATTTTATTTGCCCCCAAAACTTCATTAGCCCCCCCCAGATTTTGTTTGTTTCCCCCCAGATTTTGTTTGTTTCCCCCCAGATTTGGTTTCCCACAAACTCTATATTGTCCCCCAAAATTTATTTCCTCGCCAAATCTGCATTTCTCCCCAGATTCATTTTCTCCCCAGATTTATTTGCCCCCAAATTCTCTTTGTTTTCCCCCACCTATTATTTCTCCCCAAAACTTTGATTTTTTCCCCCCCAAATTTACTCTTTTGCCCCCAGATTTTGTTATTCCCCAGTTTTCCCCCATGCCTGTCCCGAACGCCTTCCACTGCCCCGGGAGGACACCCAGGGGGTGCCCCCCACCCCCCCCGCCCAAACCTCCCCCCAACTGCCCCAAAGGGGTGACCACCCCCCGGTGACCCCCGGTTCCCCCCCCAGGGCTACCGCAACTTCTACGACCGCTACCGGGGCGACTACGACCGCTTCTACGGCCGGGAGTACGAGTACAACCGCTACCGCGACTACTACCGCCAGTACAACCGCGAGGTAACGAACCCCGCTAATTGGGGGGGGGGGTCCGAGGGCGCGTCCCCGAGGTCCGTTTTAACCAAATTGGCTGTTTCTTCCCCCCAAAGTGGCAGAATTACTACCAGGACAGAGACCGGTACTACAGGAACTACTACGGGTACCAGGGCTACCGGTGAACCCCCGCCTCGCCCCGCGCCGGGGGGAAAACGGGGGGGGAGGGTGGAAAAACACAAAAACCCCACAAAATAACAAAAAAAAAAAAAAAAAGAAAAAAAACCTGTAAATTTTTTTTTTTTAAAGTTTGTTGAAAAAAAAGAAAAAAAATCTTGTCTTATTCTATAAAAAAAAAAGCCGTTTCAGACCTAGTGCAGAGATTTGTAATCGGGGGGGGGGCGGGGGGGGAGGGGGGAGGCCCCTCCCCCACTCGTGGGGGGTGGGGGAGGGGCAAGGGGGCGTTTTGGGAGGGGAACAGGCAAAAAAAAAAAAAAAAAAACAAAACAGAAAAATTGTTGTTTCTTAACCCTTCACTAATTCCCTTCTGGGGGTGGGGGTGGGGGGGAATTTGGGGTGAAATTTGGGGAATTTGGTGCTGGAAATGGCAGAAAATGACCCCAAAATCCCCCCCTCCCCCTTCCCCCCCCCCGCTATTAAATTTCCCTGAAAACAAAGAAAAAGCTCCTGGACCCGGGGCCTCGTCTCTTCTTTGGGGGGGTTTCAGCAATTTCGTGACCGGGGGAATTTCGGGGGGGGGAGGGGCCCTTCCTTAGTGGGGCCTCGTTAGGCCGGGCCCCCCCCAGGGGCTGCGTGGCCGAGGAGGGGGGGAATTAGGGGAGGATGGGCTTTTCCTCCTTAATCTCCATTTTTTCCCTCAATACCAGATTCTTTTCCCTTAATTCTGACATTTTTCCCTAAATTTCATTTATTTTTCCCTAGATCTCGATTCTTTTTTATCCTAAAACTTTATTTTTTTTCCCCCTTAATCTTCCTGTTTTCCCTCAATCTCAGTTTTTTTCTCCCTTAATCTCAAAATTTGTCCCCGAATCCTCATATTTTTCCCTAAATCTACAGCATTTCCCCTCAATCTCCACTTCCTTTGCATTAATTTGATTTTTTTCTTCCTTAATCTCAATTCTCTAATCCTGATTTTTTTCCCCCTAAATCCCATTTTTTACCACTTAGTCTCAATTTTTTTCCTAAATCTCAATTATTTTCTGCTCAATCTTGATTTTCTTCCTGTTTTATCTAATTTTTTTCCTCAATTCCTTTCTTTTCCCTTAAACTCAAAGATTTTAATCTCATTTTTTGCCCTAATTTCAATTTTCATTTCAATTTTCTTCCTTAATCTTTATTTTTTTTCCTCCAGTCCCTTTTTCCCCCTTAATCTCGGGTTTTTTCCCTTAAATTTTGTTTTTCTTTGCCCTTAATCTCAATTTTCTTCTTCCTTAATTCTATTTTTTCACTTAATCTCAAGTTTTTCCCTTGAAATCCTCTTTTTTCCCTTAATTTTTATTTTCTTCTTCCTTAAACTCTGTTTTCTTTTCTCTTAATTCAATTATCTTCCTAAATCCCGATCTTTTTTTTTCCCTCAATCTGATTTTTTCCCCTTAAACTCGACTATTTTCCCTTAATTAGAATTTTTTGATTAATCTTAATCTTGATTTTTTTCTTGACATCAATTTTTTCCCGTAATCTCAGGTTTTTTTCTTTCTTAATTTTCTTCTTTAATCCCAGTTTTTCTTTAAACTCGAGCTTTCTTTTCCCTCAATCTTAATTTTTTTTTCCTTAATACCAATATTTTTTCCCTTAATCCCCGATTTTATTCCAAAATAGCGTTTGGTTTTTTTTTTCCCCTTGATCTCGATCTTTCTTCCACTTTTTTCCCATTAATTTCAGTTTTGGGGGCTCCTTTGTGTCGTGTGTGTGTGTGTGTCCCCCCAGATTTCAAACTTTTCTCTCATTTTTTCTGGAATTGTTCAGCTTTTCCTTTTGCTTCCCTTTAATTTCTCTTAATTGCCCCCAAAATGAGTCTTTTGGGGGCCAAACCCCACTGGGGGGGGGGGGCGGAGCTGGCGTTTGGGGCTGGAATGTCCTTTTTAAATAAAACAAAAATCATTTAAAAAAAACCCAACCAAACCACCAAAGATAACAATGAAAAATATTTGAAACACCCGCTTTGGGGGGGGGGGGGGGGGGGCTTTGGAGGGGAGGAGGGGGGGGAATTACTGGGGGGGGGCCGGGGGGGGCTTGGGGCTGGTTTGGGGAGGGGGGTTTGGGGCGCGTTTGGGTGGTTTGGGCAGGTTTTGGGGGGTTCGGGGCGGGGGGGCTGTTTCTGGTGGCCATGGGGGGGTTGGGGCTGCATTGGGGAGGGGGGGGGGGCGCTGGTTTTGGGGGGGCCGCGGGGGTTTTGGGGGCGCAGGCCCCCGTCGCCATGGCAACGGGGGGGCGGGTTTCTCATCGCCGCCATCTTGGCGTCGTCCGGCAGCGACATGGCGGCCGCGCTGCGCGGGGGGCGCGCCTGGGGCGTCCCTTGTGTGTCGTCCCCCCCCCCAGCCTTCCCCGCGGGGGTCCTCGCGCCTCTCCCGGCACCGGGGCGACCCCCGGGGTGTCCCCCCCGCCCGTCCCCCGCCGTGTCCGTGTGTCCCCCCGTCTCCCACCCCCCGGCGTCTCACCGCCGCCATTTTGGGGGCGGGCGCGGAGGCCTCACCGCGCGCCGCCATTTTGGGAGCGGGGAGGTGCCATCTTGGCGGGGGGGGGGACGCCGGCGACGCCGTGCGCGGTCGTCATGACGTCACGGCGGCGGCGGCGCGGCGGCGCCCCCCCACCCCTCCGAAGCGTGCTTGAAGCCCCGCTGGGCGCCGCCATGTTGGTGGCCGGGCGCCGCCATGTTGGCGGGACGGCGGCGGGGGCCGAGCCCAGGTACCACGGGGAGACACGGGGTTGGGGGTCTGGGGGGGGTGGTCGCCGTCGCCGAGTCCGTCAGCAAAGTCTTGTGTGGGGCTGGGTGGGCTCCACTCCCCCCAAACCTCGGGGACCCCCCCCCGGCACCCCCCACCCGGGACACCCAAACCGCCCCCCCAAAAAAAACCCTGCGCAGACCTCGGATAAACCGCGGGTTTTATTTTTGTCGTGATGTCTGTGGGGCTGGGGGGGGAGATGTGGGGCTGGGGGGGGTTGAGGGGCACAGGGGTGGTTGGGGGGCAGCCCCATTTCTGCTCCCCCCCCAGTGGGGAACGGCGCCTCCATCGCCGTCTTCGTTCCTATGGGGGATGTGGGGCAGGAGCCGCCCCCAGGGGTGTGGGGCGGCCCCCCAAGTGTGGGGCTGACCCCTAAGTGCGAGCGCCCCCCCCCCCAAGTTATGGGGCTACCCCCCAAGTCCGGCGGTTGTGGGTCATCCCCCCCCAGGTGTGAGCCGTCCCCCAAGCGTGGGGCTGCCCCCTAAGCGTGAGCAGCTCCCAGCTGTATGCAGCCCCCCCCCCAAGTGTTGGGCTACCCCCCAGCGTTGCGTGTTTGCCCCCGGCTTGTGCGGCTTCCCCCAAGTGTTGTGGCTACCCCCCCCCCAACTTGTGTGGCTGACCCATAAGTGTGTGGCCACCCCACAAGTCTAAGTGGCAGCCCCCCAAGTCTGATACAGCCCCCCCCCCAAGCGTTGGGCTACCCCACCACTTGTGGGGCAGCCCCCCAGGTTTTGTGTTTACCCCCATGTTTAGTGGCTGCTCCGTAAGTCGTGTGGCCACCCCAGAAGTGTGGGGCAGCCCCATAAGCGTAGGACGCCCCCGGCTGTGTTACACGTCCCCCCCCCCCAGGTTGTGCGTTTGCCCCCGGATTTTGCATCTTCTCCCAGGTTTCGTGTTCCCCACCCCCCCCCCCACCCAGCCCCGCAAGTTGCGGGTCCGCCCCACAAGTTGGGGCAGCCCCGTAAGGGCTCAGAGAAGGGCGCAGAAGAACTTCTTCTCGCGGAAGGGGTTCTCGGAGGTGGGGACGGGGGTGATGAGCGGGTCCTCGCAGGCGTGAGCGTCGCAGTAGGACATCAGCTCCGCCGCCGCCTTCGACACCTGGGGGGGGGGGGCGGTGTTTATGGGGTGGGGTGGGGGTCAGCACCCCACCGCCCCCCCCCCCAGCATGTGGGGTGCCCCACGGCGCTGCCCCACACCTTGATGCGGCACATGCTGGCCTCGATCTTCAGCTGCTCCACCAGCTTGCGGGCCTGGCCCACGCTCAGGGTGCTGTTCACGGGGGTCTCACCCTTCATGGGGGGGGCTGGGGAGGGGGGAAGGGGTGAGGGGGGGGCACAGACACCCCCCCCCCGGCCCCGCCCCACAAGTGACCCCCGCCCCCCAAAAAATCCCTCATGTAGGGGGGGGCCGGGTGCCCCCCCCCCCCAAATCATCCCATAATATGTGGGTCCTGTCCCTCCCCCCCCCCCCCAAGCACCCCATGGATGGGGGGCCGGGTGCCCCCCCCCAAAAAAAACCCTGCCCACCCCATAACATGTGGGGCTGGGCCCTGCCTCCTGCCCCCCAACGCCCCATTGATGCGCCCCCCCCCAAAAGACCCCCTGGATGGGGGGCCCACCCCACACCGCAGAACTGGGGGGGGCCATGGGGCACCTCCCCCCCCCATTAACCCCCCCGGACCCCCGCCATCCCCCCTCCGCCCCCCATCACCCCCAAATTTGCCTCAAAAATCCCCCCCCGCCTCATTGACCTCCCCCCAATTACCCCCCCATCACCCCCCCGGATCCCCCAACCCCCACCCCCGCCCCATCCCCCCCCAAGTGACCCCCCCCATCACCCCCCCAAATCCCGCCCCCCCAATTACACCCCCCCCGGACCCCCCAAATCCCCTCCCCACACCATTGCCCCCCCAAATCTCCCCCCCATTTCCCCCCCCCCGCGATGCGCAGCCCCCCCATCCCCCCCAAACCACCCCCCCGCCCCCACTCACCCCCCCCGCCCCACTGCCCCCCCCCATTTCCACCCCCACCACCTCACCCCCCCCCCAAATTCCCCCCCCCGACCCACAAAATCCCCCCCCCCAATGCCCCCCCCCATCCCCCCCCGGACCCCCAAGTCCCCCCATCGCCCCCCCATCCCCCCCCCATGGCCCCCCCATGGCCCCCCCGCCCCTCCCCCACCTGCCGCTCTCCCGCCGCCGAGCGGAGCCGGGCGATGCCGCGCGCGGACCCTGCGGGGGGGGGCGGGGGGAGAGAACGGCCCCGCCCCGCCCCGCCCCCATAGACCCCCCCCGGCCCCTCCCCCACAGCCCCCCCCGGTCTATAGGGGGCACCTATAGCCCCCCCTCCCCATCCCCCCCATCCCCTGTACCCCCCCCACCCCCTATAGGGCCCCCCCATAGACCATCCCCCCCCATAGGGACACCCCCATTCCCTCTAGGCCCCCCCATAACACCCCCCCATAGATCCCCCCCCCGGGTCGATAGGGGGCACCTATAGAGCACCCCCCATTCCCTATAGGGCCCTTCCAGACCCCCCCCATAGATCCCCCCTACGGCCCCCCTGTTGCCATGGAGACGGGGGCGGGGCCGCGGAGCCGCAGTGGGCGGGGCCCGGCACCGGAAGGGGCGGGGTTTGGGGGGCGGGGCCGTCGCGCGGGAGGCGGAGGGTTCCGGCTGCCGGTAACGGGATGGGGGGGGGGGGGGGGTCGCGGACCTGTGGGGCTGGGGCGGGGGGAGCGTAGAGCTGTGGGGCTGGGAGGGGCGGCCTAGGGCTCTGTGGGGCTCGGAGGGGCGTCCCAACGGATCTACGGGGCTGGGGCTGCCCCATAGATCGGGGGGAGCTGGGGCCTAGGCCTGGGGGGTGCAGCTGCCCCCTGAATCTGTGGGTCTGGAAGGGGCTGCCCTATGGGTCTGTGGGTCTGGGAAGGGGTTGCCTCATGGATCTGTGGGTTTGGAAGGGGCTGCTTCAGGGATCTATGGGGCTGCCGGGAGGGGTGCGCCGTGGGTCCGGCAGGGGCCGCCCCACTGATCTGTGGGGTGGGAGCGGGGCTGCCCCTGGATCTGTGGGGCTGGGAGGGGCTGCTCTAGGGATCCGTGGGGCTGGGAGGGCGCCCCATGGGCCTGTGGGTCTGGAAGGGGGCTGCCCCATGGGTCTGTGGGGTATGAGCGGGGCTGCCCCACGCATCTGTGGGGCTGGAGCCTGGGCCTGGGGAGGGGGGACACGCCCCATAGATCTGTAAGGCTGACCCTGGGGGCGTGAGGGGGGGAGGCGGGCACCCCGCGCGGCCGTGGGGCAGGAGGGGGGATTGGGGGAGGCTCCCCCCCATATGTGGGGCGGGAGGCGGGTCTGTGGGCGCTTCCCCCCGATCTGTGGGGCTGGAGCTGGGTGTATGGGAGGGCTTGGACGGGAGCCCCACGGATCCGTGGGGCCGGAGGGGGGATTGGGGGTGGTTCCCCTCGATCCATGGGGCAGGAGGTGGGGCCGGGGGCGGTGCCCCCCGCCCCACCTTTCCCCCCGTTCCCAGCCCCATGGGGCCCCCCCCCGCGCCGCGGGGCCTCCTCCTCCTCCTCGGCCGTGGGGCCGGCCGTGGGGCCGTGCCCCATGGCGCCGTGGGGCCGGCTGTGGCGCGGGGCGCGGCGGGCCCTGCTGCGGGGGGGGGTGCTGGCCTGCGCCGCCCTCCTGCTGCTCTGGGCCGCCATCTTCCTCTACGG